>NC_064637.1:62420267-63020267 GCF_023864275.1 Schistocerca cancellata | reverse complement strand
TGCCGTGGCATACGGAGCTCCATCGCAGTCTTTAACACTGGTAGCATGCCGCGACAGCGTGGACGTGAACCGTATGTGCAGTTGACGGACTTTGAGCGAGGGCGTATAGTGGGCATGCGGGAGGCCGGGTGGACGTACCGCCGAATTGCTCAACACGTGGGGCGTGAGGCCTCCACAGTACATCGATGTTGTCGCCAGTGGTCGGCGGAAGGTGCACGTGCCCGTCGACCTGGGACCGGACCGCAGCGACGCACGGATGCACGCCAAGACCGTAGGATCCTACGCAGTGCCGTAGGGGACCGCACCGCCACTTCCCAGCAAATTAGGGACACTGTTGCTCGTGGGGTATCGGCGAGGACCATTCGCAACCGTCTCCATGAAGCTGGGCTACGGTCCCGCACACCGTTAGGCCGTCTTCCGCTCACGCCCCAACATCGTGCAGCCCGCCTCCAGTGGTGTCGCGACAGGCGTGAATGGAGGGACGAATGGAGACGTGTCGTCTTCAGCGATGAGAGTCGCTTCTGCCTTGGTGCCAATGATGGTCGTATGCGTGTTTGGCGCCGTGCAGGTGAGCGCCACAATCAGGACTGCATACGACCGAGGCACACAGGGCCAACACCCGGCATCATGCTGTGGGGAGCGATCTCCTACACTGGCCGTACACCACTGGTGATCGTCGAGGGGACACTGAATAGTGCACGGTACATCCAAACCGTCATCGAACCCATCGTTCTACCATTCCTAGACCGGCAAGGGAACTTGCTGTTCCAACAGGACAATGCACGTCCGCATGTATCCCGTGCCACCCAACGTGCTCTAGAAGGTGTAAGTCAACTACCCTGGCCAGCAAGATCTCCGGATCTGTCCCCCACTGAGCATGTTTGGGACTGGATGAAGCGTCGTCTCACGCGGTCTGCACGTCCAGCACGAACGCTGGTCCAACTGAGGCGCCAGGTGGAAATGGCATGGCAAGCCGTTCCACAGGACTACATCCAGCATCTCTACGATCGTCTCCATGGGAGAATAGCAGCCTGCATTGCTGCGAAAGGTGGATATACACTGTACTAGTGCCGACATTGTGCATGCTCTGTTGCCTGTGTCTATGTGCCTGTGGTTCTGTCAGTGTGATCATGTGATGTATCTGACCCCAGGAATGTGTCAATAAAGTTTTCCCTTCCTGGGACAATGAATTCACGGTGTTCTTATTTCAATTTCCAGGAGTGTATATATGCCCAGAACGGCAGGTGGACTTCCATGGAGCACGCTGCGCCGATCCACGACGCTGAACTGAGTGCTAAATGGATAGGCAGGGAGTGGTCTTAAACAGCACTAGTCTCGCTCACCGTCCTGTGTATGAAGCAGTGCTAACCAATCAGAAGTACCGTATGGTATGTACCATTAGCATAAAATGTATTACAACAGTCTACATTACTAAGATTTGAAGAAGGGTTCAGAATGGTTCAAATGGCTCTAAGCGCTATGGGACTTAACATCTGAGGTAATCAGTCCCCTAGAACTTAGAACTACTTAAACCTAACTAACCTAAGGACATCACACACATCCATGCCCGAGGCAGGATTCGAACCTGCGACCGTAGCGGACGCGCGGTTCCAGACTGACTATTATCTGTATCAGTTGTCACAGAAACGATATATGGTAGGTATCCACCTGACCTTAAGAGCTGTACGTATTGGGTAACAAGTACAATATGTACGTGTATGATTTTTTTTACAACTACAAAGGTGTGTATTTGTTTATTTTTCAGTTTCTTCAGGGGCACCGTAGCTAATTGGCAGCTAAAGGGATCGTCAACTTTGTTGCCAGACATAGACCTCAAAGAGCCGACTGCGGCGTGGAATAAGAAGCTGGAGCCTTCCCTTAGATGCTACGGCCTGTGTTAATAAAACAATGAAAAACTGCATCAAAACATTGAACGAAATGGTGTACGTTCAGTTCTGAGATAGCCACGCTTACCCACACAATCGTATTAAATTACACAATAATAGTGTGTACGTGTAACAGAACAGTTTGTGAGTTTCGAAAAGAAGTTAAAAGCGTTCATGTCGTTCGTATTGTGGAGATATCGAATCAATAATATTTGCCAAGAGCGTGTTTGGAAAACAGTGCTCAGAAGTGATTTTTCTCAATGAAAATTTAAAATTAAAAATTATCATGTAGCTAAATGAAGGAACTGCTTAATCTCTGACTTGGAGATATTGCGGAATCGTAGGGGCAAGATAGAGTATATCTATGAAAAGCGGGTAATTTTCTTATTTAGGAGGTGACTAAAGTGATTACAAATAGCGCAAGTAATAATTTACAGTTTTTTGAAATTTAATAACACACTTTCTAGAGCTAACTGGACTCACTGATCTTGGTGTCAACAGTGGTCGTAGGCACCAAAATCAACGGATGGAAACAATCTTTGGGTCAAGTTCCTTAATTACGTTTTTAAGATAATTTTGTGATGTATAAATAAAATTCATTTTTTAAATTTCATCTGCACGTCTAGTTCCGTAGGACCAAATTGAGGAGCAAATCTCCAAGGTCATAGAACGTGTCAGTACATGAAATTACAACATAAAAGTAATAACATTCAAAATAAAATGTTTATGAACCCCAAAAGAGTCAAGCCATAAGTTAATGTAAACGCAATCAACAATATAACACAGGAATCAGCTTAATTTTTCAAGGAACTCCTCGGAAGAATAGAAGTAGTGACCCATGAGGAAACTCTTCAGTTTCGACTTGAAAGCGCGTGGATTACTGCTAAGATTTTTGATTTCTTGTCGTAGCTTATTGAAAATGGATGCAGCAGTATACTGCACACGTTTCTGCACTAAACTTAATGAGGTGTGATCCAAAAACAGATTGTGTTTCTGTCGAGTATTAACTGAACGAAACCTGCTAATTCTTGTGAATAAGCTGATATTGTTAACAGTAAAGAATATGTATACAGGGTGAGTCACCTAACGTTACCGCTGGATATATTTCGTAAACCACATCAAATACTGACGAACCGATTCCGCAGACCGAACGTGAGGAGAGGGGCTAGTGTAATTGTTTAATACAAACCATACAAAAATGCACGGAAGTATGTTTTTTAACACAAACCTACGTTTTTTTAAATAGAGCCACGTTAGTTTTGTTAGCACATCTGAACGTATAAACAAATACGTAATCAGTGCCGTTTGTTGCATTGTAAAATGTTAATTACATCCGGAGATATTGTAACCTAAAGTTGACGCTTGAGTACCACTCCTCCGCTGTTCGATCGTGTGTATCGGAGAGCACCGAATTACGTAGGGATCCAAAGGGAACGGTGATGGACCTTAGGTACAGAATAGACTGGAACAGCACATTACGTCCACATGCTAACACCTTTTTACTGGTCTTTTTCACTGACGCACATGTACATTACCATGAGGGGTGAGGTACACGTACACACGTGGTTTCCGTTTTCAATTACGGAGTGGAATAGAGTGTGTCCCGACATGTCAGGCCAATAGATGTTCAATGTGGTGGCCATCATGTACCGTGTGTACCGTGATGTGCCTACAATCGCAGAGGATATGAAACAACGTATTGTGGCAGCCTGCGGCGACATTACACCAGATGTACTGCGGCGTGTACGACATTCATTACGCCAGAGATTGCAATTGTGTGCAGGAAATGTAAACTACTGTTCCATAGTGACCCTGTGAAGAGCTCGCCACGTACCCCCTGCGAGAGTACCGCCGTGCCCTTCCCTACGAGACAGGAGACCGGCAGAGTAGGGCCGGCCCTTTAGCTTTACCAATGGCAAAACGACGGCCAGTAATTGCAGTACTGAACTGTCCTCTGAAGCTAATGTTGTACTTGCGTAGGCCGTGGCGGGTGTTCTCAGGACCGATAACGGATGTTCTTTGTCTGAGAAGGAGCACTCATCGGCATAAAAGAACATCCCAGAAAGAAGTCCTGCTCAGCGGAGATTTTCCGCTCTTCCGTCTGGCAGAACTGTACACAATTCTGGGAATAATTCCCGTGCAGTCGTCGGTATGAGCGTACGTGATAATGGTAGAACTGGTGAGGTGTTAGACTGGTTTTAGGAATTTCAGTCCCGTGTTCAGTCTGTCATTTCACTGTCGATTCATTGTAACAGAAGTGATTACGGTAACATCGGCGCCACTTCTACGACAGTTGCGTTGCCTCGGGTTGCAACTTCCCGTTTCCTGAAGCGATACAAAGAGGCGAGAAAACATCCGTGAGGAAAATGGGTTCCCGTCGGAATATCTCTTTCTCTGCAGAGTTCCTCTGTCTTCGTGGGACTCCACCGTGCTGACAGGAAATCTCAACTAGAGGCTGGCCGTACGGCCGGAGTGCAAACTTTTAGTTCAACTATCAGCTCTAACTGGCCGGCCGATGTGGCCGAGCGGTCTAGGCGCTACAGTCTGGAACCGCGCGACCGCTACGATCGCAGATTCGCATCCTGCCTCGGGCATTTATCTGTGTGATGTTCTTAGGTTAGTTAGGTTTAAGTAGTTCTAACTTCTAGGGGACTGATGACCTCAGATGTTAAGTCCCATAGTGCTCAGAGCCATTTTTCAGCTCCAATTAGCGAGAGCGCTATGAATACGCAGCCAGACCGGATATTGCATTTCCTGGCTACAAACGTGCAGACAAATAAAAATCAAAAAGCCTTAAAAATGGACCTTTTCAGGACCAACTGATTAAAAGACTTGGCCCAGCAATCCGAGTATGCCATTTAAAAACAGAAGCTATTAGCCGACCTAAATGTGAATACCTATATAAAGTCCTTGTAGAGAATGATATTCACGTTGTTCTAATTTAGGAAACAATGCTCCAACTATCGAAGACCTGCGTAGAAGAGGTGGGATCCACCGCTACGATCTTATGGGTGGCATCACTAGAAGATAGATTCTGCCTACAGGAAAAGAGACCTTTTCAGAAAAGAGAACTATCTGTATGAATACCAAGAGCGCAGATGGAAAACGAGTCCTAAGCAAAGAAGGGAAACCGGAGAGGTGGGAGTATATAGAATGTCTATACAAGGGCGATGCACTTGAGGGCAACATTATGGAACTACAAGACGACGTAGATGAAGATGAAATGGGAGATATGATACTGCGTGAAGAATTTGACACAGTACTGAAAGACCTAAATCAAAAAAAGGCCCCAGGAGCAGACAACAATCTATTAGAACTACTCATAGCCTTGGGAAAGCCAGCCATTACAAAACACCTGGTGAGCAAGATGATGAGACAGGCGGAATACCCTGAGACTTCAACAAGAATATAATAATTCCAATCCCAAAGAAAGCAGGCGTTGACCGATGTGAAAATTACCGAACTATCAGTTTAATAAGTCACAGCTGCAAAATACTAACACGAATTCTTTACAGACGAATGGAAAAACTGGTAGAAGCCGAACTCGGGGAAGGTCAGTTTGGATTCCGTAGAAATATTGGAACACGTGAAGCAATACTGACCCTACGACTTATCTTAGAAGATAGATTAAGGAAAGGCAAACCTACGTTTATAGCATTTGTAGACTTAGAGAAAGCTTTTGACAATGTTGGCTAGAATACTCTCTTTCAAATTATGAAGGTGGCAGAGGTAAAATATAGACTATTTACAGTTTGTGCAGAAACGAGACTGCAGTTATGAGTCGAGAGGCATGAAAGGGAAGCAGTGGTTGGGAAGGGAGTGAGACAGCGTTGCAGCCTACCTCCCATGTTATTGAATCTGTCTGTGTATTGAGCAAGCAACAAAGGAAACAAAAGAAAAATTCGGAATAGGAATTAAAATCCACGAAGAAGAAATAAAAACTATAAGGTTAGCTGATGGCATTGAAATTCTGTCAGCGTCAGCAAAGGACCTGGAAAAACAGTTGAATGGAATGGACAGTGTCTTGAAAGGAGATTATAAGGTGAACATCAACGGAAGCAAAACAAGGATAGTGGAATGTAGTCGAATTAAATCAGAAGATGCTGCGGAAATTGGATTAGGAAATTAGACACTTAAAGTAGTATATGAGTTTTGCTATTTGGGGAGCAAAATAACTGATGATGGTTGAAGTAGAAAGGATATAAAATATAGAGTGGTTGTGGCAAGGAAAGAGTTTCTGACGAAGAGATATTTGACAACATCAAGTGTAGATTTAAATGTCAGGAAGTATTTTCTGAAAGTATTTGTGTTGAATGTAGCCATGTATGGAAGTGAAACATGAACGATAATTAGTTTAGACAAGAAAATAGAAGATTTCGAAATATGCTGCTACAGAATAATGCTGAAGATTAGGTGGGAAGATCACATAATTAATGAGGGGTTACTGCATAGAACTGGGGAGAATTTGTGGTACAACTTGACTAGAAGAAGGGATTGGTTGGTAGGACATGTTCTGAGGCATCAAGGGATCACCAATTTAGTACTGGCGGACAGTGTGGAGGGTAAAAATCGTAGAAGGAGACCAAGAGATGAATACAGTTAGCAGATTCAGAAGGATGTAGGTTGCAGTAGGTACTGGGAGATGATGTAGCTTGCACAGGATAGAGTAGCATGGAGAGCTGCATCAAACCAGTCTCTGAACTGAAGATCAGAAAACAACACCTTTTTTGTGTTGCACCATCCTGTAATTGTAAGAACTGGTTTTCTCTTCTAGCTGATCTCTATTGTCAGCTGACATGACAAGTAATATGTCATTCGCATATACCTCAGAAGGTGTCCCAGAATGATCTCTGGATATTTGTGGCTGGACTAGTGGTCCACACCGCATGTGACATATTGATGGCCATAGAAACGGGTAGCGACGCACACCACAGTGGGAAAGTGTGCCAGATCTCAGGTCTCAATCTCCCATGACAGTGACCACTGTTGATCGTACTTTCGCTTACCAGTGTTTTTAGCTGCGATTTCTCACAGCTGCAAATCACGTTTTAAGAAACCCACAATCTGAATCCCTCCGCTCTCCACCAACATTATCCCGCGTCCGGCCATCCTGATTTAGGTTTTCCGTGATTTCCCTAAATCGCTCCAGGCAAATGCCGGGATGGTTCCTTTCAAAGGTCACAGCCGACTTCCTTCCCCGTCCTTCCCTAATCCGATGAGACCAATGACCTCGCTGTCTGGTCTCCTTCCCCAAAACAACCAACCAACTATCCACCAACATTAAAATGTTCCCGGTGGTAATTAGAATCCATGCAGAATACCGTGGGCAGTAGATGTGCCGTCGACAGGGCACGCGTGAGGAGAGTGGTAGTGGTGGGGGTTACAGGTAGGCGATGTAGGCGAAATGCCGACCGCCAGAGGGGAAGATCCAATCTAACCTTTTTGTAAATATCAGATAGGGGCCCTCCGCACCCACACTTGCACTGTGAGAATCCGAAAAGATCTGCCACCTATGTTTTGATTAGTACCTAAAAGAGTCCCACTGAAAATGCAGCTATTTATTTTCTCCTGGCTTGTTGGCCATTTGTAACTTTCAGAGAAGCGTCATGAGAGGCGAATTTTGAGCAAAACATATGCATATCTTTTTTGCCACATTGAAATTGGCTTCTTTTACCAAAACACAGCGAAGTTCACAGAGTGTCAACTCTCTAACATGTAGTGCAGACGCAACTGCTAGAGAATTCTGAAACAGTTGACTGTTAATAGTTGGAGAGACAACATTGACCCGCCACGGTAGCCGAGAGCGCTAACGCGCTGCTTCCTGGACTCGGGTAGGCGCGTCGGCCCCATATCGAATCCGCCCGGCGGATTAATGACGACGACCGGTGTGCCGGCCAGCCTGGATGTGATTTTTAGGCGGTTTTCCACATCCTACTAGGTGAATACTGGGCTGGTCGCCACGTCCCGCCTCAGGTACACGACTCACAGACATTTGAAACACATTCACACTATTTCATGATTTACACTCTATGCAGACAGCTGGGGTACACTACTTCCGTTCTGGGGGGTATGGGGTGACGGCAGGAAGGGCCTCCGGCCACCCCTTAAAATTCACCATGCCACATCCGTCCTTAACCCTGCCGACCCTGTGCGCAGTCACAGAGTAACATATACAGAGAGGAAGCCCCCCCTAAACCACTGTCCCGGGGGTGTGCTCGTAGTTCCGTTAGACGACAGTAGATGTCAGGCGTGTCGCCTGCTTAGTTTCGTGAGATCACGCTAGAGGCGCTTCGGCAACGGCCTCCCTGACGTCAAGGGTAGCAAGGTGGGGTGACAGAGGGGTGAGACCGAGAGAGCGTAGCCGCATCTGTGTAGGCAGCAACAAGCAATACTTACATAGAAAATTTGGGCCAACGCTTTCGGCAGCGAGCACTTCCGCGTGATGTCACCGTCGAGAAGAGACGATTTTTCACGTTCGCGCATGGCCGTATTGCGCTTAAGCCACCATTAATTTACTAAACTGAAGGGCGATGTAATAAGATATGAGTTCGATTGAAGCTTACCTACACAGGGACTTACTGCTTCCCACGGCAATGAAATTATCATATTGTCTTTCAAGTAATGACAGATCTATAACTACTTATTATGGATCACCATGACATATACATTCTATTGCTTAACATTTTCTATGAAATAAGTTATAACTTGGCATCCTTCAGTCGTTATTAATTATTACACATTTTTAATAGTACAGGAAACGCAACAATCATAAGAGCTTTCAGTTTCTAAACGCAGTTTTTTCGTCACAATCATCAATAGTGTATAGCTTTTTTTTCGTGCAGATATTAAGTAGAAAGGAAATGATATAATTCCATTTACTTGTCATTTCTGCGTTTGATGATTCTGAAGCTTCAGTATTGATCGCCGTACTTCAACAATTCAACAACAACAAATTAAATACCTTAATCCCATATGGAATGAACTGCGGAAGCTCTCCATGTGTGTGCTCCTTTCTGCAGCTGTTTAGCCCTCATTGTCTTTGCCGACGTGTTAGGTGCCTTATCCGGATGTAGGTACAATAATGATCTTAGTGTAAATTGCGGAGATCTCTTGAGAAATAGTTTGAAGCTTCCGATTAAAAGTTTTGGCAGGTTTTTATTCACATCTGCTTCTTTACACAGAGAGCTGCGTTTGAAGAGACAAAAGCTAGGACGAGATAGTTCCTCAGTTGCCGCAGAGCTTATAGGACCTTTTGATATTACTATTATCTTGTCACTATGATGTCCAAGTGATTGCTCTATGGAGTCGGATCTGGAAAAAATACATCCAGTGATGTATTTTTGCGTCTCTTTCGTGACCAGCAGTATACAGACTGCTTCCAGGCTCCATATAAACCACATGCAATAACAACCTGTACCTTTCAAATAACTTCTGGGAATTCAGCCAGGTAACACTTTCAGCGACCGCCGATATTTCGGCGGGAGAACACCCCGCCATTTTCAAGGCAAACTGCTGAAAGTGTTACCTGGCTGAATTCCCGGAAATTATTTGAAAGTTGTATACGCCAGGAGAAACTCAGGTCTCACAACCTGTACCTGGCTATGTGGTCCATATATGGCGTCATTTTCTTAGTCGTAGCATATGCCAATCATTTCATCAAATGCTCAACACACACAAATATTCTGCTTCACTTAAGCTTGTTTTTTGCTTACTCGTGAAGTGCTTTTAGCAAAACTTTTGTGTACTTTAGTCGTCAGCACGCTGAATTGTTTTCGCTCAATGGTGATAATTCTTCATTAAGTTTTTTTTAATTTCATCCTCAATAATACCTTCTCTGATTCTATGCTTTGATCTACTTTTTCTAGCATGTTAAGTGCACGTTTAC
Source organism: Schistocerca cancellata (assembly GCF_023864275.1). Taxonomy (NCBI): domain Eukaryota; kingdom Metazoa; phylum Arthropoda; class Insecta; order Orthoptera; family Acrididae; genus Schistocerca; species Schistocerca cancellata. The sequence continues at coordinate 63,010,496 of NC_064637.1, read as the reverse complement.
GAGTTTCACAAGCTTATAGAATTTGCAGTCGGCTTTAAAACCTATTTTGGTTGAAGTTTCTTTAATTCAGCTTGTAGATACTGTAAACAAACGTCCTCTCTAAAGTTTTTGCTACAGGCAGTAGCATTTTTAATGTTAATGCTGTCACTACTGCTACAGAGCTGAACCCACTGAGCAAATGTTTCAGGAGTTCGAGGGAACTTATTACAAGTAATACTACTGCCTTTTAGTCTTCTGATTACAGTTTTCACACACAGCCGTAGGACAATTCGGCATTATTAATGTCAAACATAACGAACGAACTCGAAAGAAGCAAAAATAAACAGCAACAACATGAAACTTAATCGCTTCAACACGTAACAGTGCGCGCGAACTGTGCCGAGCTTCTCGACGGCGACGTATTGCGCAGATCGGAGCAGTTCTGCGCAGACACTATGGGCCCTACCTGTGGCAGCAAAGCCTGAGACAAGTTCTTCACAGTACGTGAAGACAGACCTTTTGAAATAAGCAATGTTGAAAAATACTTCTAACAAATAATGGAAAGGAGCGCCGCAACAAAATTTTGCGCTTCTCCGCTGTGCGCAATTTTGGCTGTAGCAGCTGGCTGATTCTCTAATAGGGAGCCGTGATGAGCCAATATTCATAACTAGGTTTTATGCTGAAAACTGGCCTTCTATAACAGACGTTACAACATAGTGTCAAAAGACAATTCTGTTGCATAATTCTGCATACAGCTGCAACTGGCGGCAGTAACATGCGTTGCAATTAATGACATCTACTTTATCCTCATTTCATAGGACATATAAAATGAATAAAAACGCCGATCAGTCACATAAGGATCAATAATCTGCTTGAATACGATTACACAAATAATCGCTCCTTTAGTCAGCTCATGCCGATTCATAGAATGATTTTAGGTTCGGTTTGTTACGAAGAGTGTGTTTATCGTTGCTAATGACTGAGTTAGGTGTCTGGGCATTTAACTAATTCGTTTTCCGAGTCTTGTACATTGGCTAATGCTCGCTTTTATGTTGATCTAGCCTCTAACAGAGACAGTGTGCAGTTCCAGAAAATACTCGGTAGCGATAACGTAACCTTCCGCAGCGACTAAATGTCTCAGAACTGGATGGTGCCCTGTGCCGGCATTTGAGGGGAAGTGGTGGTGGGGATTTCCACTGCCACGGCCTCGTGTGCAGTTACCTGCTGCCCGCTGTCCGAGCAGTTTCGCACCCCAGCGCCATCCCGTGTCATCTGACAGAACTGCTGTAACCCCCCGTCCCGCACCCCTGTCCGCGTCAACAGGCCCTTACGGAGGTTTCCCGTCTGGATATCTTTGTCTGTGGCGCAGTGCAGGATAAAGGTAGCAGCGAAAGAAAGAAAGAAAGAAAGAAAAGAATGTTGGAGAGACAGCTTCACAGTTACAGATAGTCTTTGTAAATTGGTTATTTTGGCCAGTGATGCGTCCTGTATAGGGTTAACCCCTTCAATATCAGCTAAGACCTGAAGCACTGAAACTTGTAGTCATACAATAAATGACACATAAGGACAGCTGTAGGTGTTTCATCTTCTTACGAAAATTTAATAGTCATGACGGACTGCTATTCGATATTAAGAAAAGGATGAGAAAGAAGAATAGTAGCTAAATATGGACTGGGGGAAGGAAAAAAAGGAGGAAGCCGCCTGGTAGAATTTTCCACAGAGCATAATTTAATGATCGATAATACTTGGTTTGAGAACTATAAAAGAAGGTTGCACATGTGGAAGAGACCTGGAGATTATATAATGGTTAGACAGAGACAGCGAAACCAAATTTAAAGTGTAAAACATTTCTAGAGGCAAATGAGGACTCTGATCGCAATTTGTTGGTTATGGAATGTATGCATAAGTTGAAAGAACCAGAGATTGTTGAAAGATTCAGAGCGACAATTAGGCAGCAGTCGAGTAGTGTATGGGAAAAGGAATGCAGTACAAGGCGAATGGGTGGCTTTAAGAGGTGAAATAGTAAAGAGCTGAAGATCAAATAGGTAAGAAGACAAGGCTTAATAGAAATTCTTGGACAACACAAGAGACATTGAATTTAATTGATGAAAGGAGAAAATTTTAAAATGCAGCAAATGAAACAGGCCAAACGGAATGTAAATATTTAAAAAATGAGACTGACAGGAAGCGCAGAATGGCTAAACAGGAATGGGTAGATGTCAAATGAAAGAATTTGGAAGCATGTGTCGCTAGGGGAAGAATAGACACCACTTACAGGAAAAGTAAAGAGTCTTCGCGGAAAAGAGAAGCAGCTGTATCAATATCAAGAACTCTGATGGAAAACCAGTCCTAAGCAAAGAAGGGATACTGAATGTTGGAACGAGTATGGGTCTTCATTGAATGTTTATCCAACCGTCGGCAGATGATGGACGTAGTGATCGCTGTGTCAAGCAGAAATCGGCAGGTAGCATCCTTTGAATGCTGGTCCCTATGTTGACCGGAACCGAAGTTGTCGGTCAGGAGGCGTAGTAAATCGCCGAAACTGGTACCCAAATAAAATAACAGTTTGGAAATTAGACGGTTTAAAGGTGTTTGATTTGACATTCTGAGTACATAGAGTGCCCATACCAGGCAGATGAACTTGAGAGCAAAATTATAGAAAGGGAAGTAAACGTAGATGAAGATGAAATGGGAAATATGATACTGCGAGAAGACTTTGACAGAGCACTGTTGAAACAAGGCCCCAGGAGTAGACGATATTCCGTCAGAACTACTGATAGCCTTGGGAAAAATTTCTTCTTCTTCTTTTACTATTCAAGCCTGAGGTTCGTTTGCAGCAGAGCGCCATTCCTCTCTTCCGTGTGCCTCCCTTTCACGTATGTGTTGCATCCAACGTCATTTATGATCTGTTGCAAGTATGATATTCGAGGTGCATTCAAGTTATAAGGCCTCCGATTTTTTTCTCCGGACTGGAAAGAGATAGAAACATGCGCATTGTTTTAAAATGAGGCCGTGTTCATTGTCAATACATCCCAGAGATGGCAGCACCGTACAGCAGATGGAATTTTACCGCCAGTGGCGAGAATGAGAACTGTTTTAAATACTTAAAATGGCGATGTATTCCTTACTTGAACAGCGTGCAATCATTCGTTTTCTGAATTTGCGTGGAGTGAAACCAACTGAAATTCATCAACAGTTGAAGGAGACATGTGGTGACGGAGTTATGGATGTGTCGAAAGTTCGTTCGTGGGTGCGACAGTTTAATGAGGGCAGAACATCGTGTGACAACAAACCGAAACAACCTCGGGCTCGCACAAGCCGGTCTGACGACACGATTGAGAAAGTGGAGAGAATTGTATTGGGGGATCGCCGAATGACTGTTGAACAGAACGCCTCCAGAGTTGTCATTTCTGTGGGTTCTGTGCACACAATCTTGCGTGACGACCTGAAAATGCGAAAAGTGTCATCCAGTGGGTGCCACGAATGCTGACGGACGACCACACGGCTGCCCGTGTGGCACGTTGCCGAGCAATGTTGACGCGCAACGACAGCATGAATGGGACTTTCTTTTCGTCGGTTGTGACAATGGATGTACGTGGATGCCATTTTTCAATCCAGAAGCAAAGCGCCAGTCAGCTCAATGGAAGCACACAGATTCACCACCACCAAAAAAATTTCGGGTAACCGCCAGTGCTGAAAAAATGATGGTGTCCATGTTCTGGGACAGCAAGGGCGTAATCCTTACCCATTGCGTTCCAAAGGGCACTACGGTAACAGGTGCATCCTACGAAAATGTTTTGAAGAACAAATTCCTTCCTGCACTGCAACAAAAACGTCCGGGAAGGGCTGCGCGTGTGCTGTTTCACCAAGACAACGCACCCGCACATCCAGCTAACATTACGCAACAGTTTCTTCGTGATAACAACTTTGATGTGATTCCCCATGCTCCCTACTCACCTGACCTGGCTCCTAGTGACTTTTGGCTTTTTCCAACAATGAAAGACACTCTCCGTGGCCGCACGTTCACCAGCCGTGCTGCTATTGCCTCAGCGATTTTCCAGTGGTCAAAACAGACTCCTAAAGAAGCCTTCGCTGCTGCCACGGAATAATGGCGTCAGCGTTGTGAAAGGCAATTACGTCGAGAAGTAACGCCAGTTTCATCGATTTCGGGTGAGTAGTTAATTAGAAAAAAAATCAGAGGCCTTAGAACTTGAATGCGCCTCGTACATGGTCGCCCCCCGCCGATTCCTTCCCTCAATAGCTCCTTCTGTTGTTCTTCCAATAGTGTAGTAGTGTCTTAGGACGTGCCCTACAAGTTTGTCTCTTCTTGTTTGGATGTGCCTCCACAGAGATCTGGTTTCCTTTACTCTTCTAAGCACCTCTTCATTCGTTACTTTGTCTCTCCAGCTGATCTTCATCATCCTTCTATAGCACCACGTCTCCAGGGCCTCTAGTCGTCTTCTCTGTTCTCTTCCCATTTTCCCAGTTTCACATCCGTATAGGGCCACGCTTCAAACAAAAGGTTTCGTGATACTTTTCCTTATAGCCATACTGATGCTCTTGCTGGTGAGTAAGTTCCTCCTCAGATTGAATGCAAGTCTGGCGTTTTGTATTCTGCTCATAATTTCTTTCCGACTTTTACCATCCCTTGTGATTTTCCTTCACAGGTAGGTATATTCCTCTATCGGTCCTCTCTACCAGTTTTCTTTCTCAGATGTTCATATTCTGCTTCTGTACTGCATACCACCACTTTACTCTTCTTTAACCTAATTCCATACTGATTGCATTGACTACTTTCCTATATTCTGAGGATTTCTTCTAGACTCCGTGACTATAGCAATATCATCTGCATAACGCAGCATGTCTATCGTCTGCCCATTAATTTTAATATCCACTTCGGTGGTTTCCCGAACTTAGCCAATAGCTTCCTGGATGAAAGTGTTGAATATAAGAGGAGAGAGAGCACATCCTTGTCTTGCCACTTTTCTAATATTTGCTTCTTGTTCCTGGTGACAGTTCCTAATCAGTGCCACCTCGTTCTCATAGAAACTGATTATCACACGGGTGTCTTTGTACTTCATTCCACTTTTCCAGCCGGCCGGAGTGGCCGAGCGGCTCTAGGCGCTTCAGACTGGAACCGCGCGACCGCTACGGTCGAATGCTGCCTCGTGCATGGATGTGTGTGATGTCCTTAGGTTAGTTAGGTTTAAGTGTTTGTAAGTTCAGGGGGACTGATGACCTCAGCAGTTAAGTCCCACAGTGCTCAGAGCCATTTGAACCATTTTGAACCACTTTTCCTCAGCACTGTGAACATCTCTTGCCAGATAGCGTTATCAAATGCCTCTTCCAGGTCTACAAAGGGAATATAAGTTGGTTTATTTTTCTGTAGTTGCTTTTCGATAAAGAGTCTCAGTGCCAGAATCGCTTCTCTTGTTCCCAAATATAGTAATTCCACATCCAAAGATACCAGGTGCTGGCAGGTATGAAAGTTACCAAACTTTCAGTTTAATAAGTCATGGTTGCTAAATACTAACACGAGTTCTTTACAAAAGAATGGAAAAGCTGGTAAAAGCAGACCTCGGGGCAGTTCAGTTTGGATCCCAGAGAAATATAGGAACATGCCAGGCGATATTGACCCTCTGATAAGTCTTAGAAGATACGTTGAGGAAAGGCATACCTTCGTCTATAGTATCTGTAGGCTTAGGGAAAGCTTTTGACAATGTTGTCTGCAATACTTTGTTGAAATTCTGAGGGCAATAGGAGTAAAGCAGAGAAAGCGAAAGGTTAGTTAAGCTTCTACAGGAACCAGACAGTAGTTGTAAACGTCAACGGAAGCAGTGATTGAGAAGGGAGTCAGACAGCGCTGTAACCCTTTCCCGATGTCACTGAATCTGTACACCAAGCAAGCAGTAAAGAAAAAGAATTGGAGTAAGAATTTATGTCCCAGGAAAAGACATAAAAACGTTGAGGTTTCCAGAAGATATTGTAATTCTGGGAGAGACAGCAAAGGACTTGATAGAGTAGTTGAACGGAATGGACAGGGGCATGAAAAAGGAAGGTGAATATCAACAACAGCAAAACGAAGATATGTAGTCAAATTAAATCAGAAAATCCATAAGTAGTAGACGAGTTTTGCTACTTGGGCAACAAAATAAATGATGATGGACGAAGTAGACAGGGTATAAGATGTAGACTGGCAATGTTAAGAAAAACATTTCTGAAGAACAGAAATTTGTTAAGTTAAGAAGCCTTTTCTGAAGGTATACTCAATGTGATGAAAAGTATCCGGACAACTCCAGAAACATACGTTTTTCATATTAGGTGCATTGTGCTGCCACCTACTGCCAGGTACACCGTATCAGCGACATCAGTAGTCATTAGACATCGTCAGAGAGCAGAATGGGGCGCTCCGCAGAACTCGTGGACTTCGAACGTGGTCAGGCGATTGGGTTTCACTTGTTTCGTACGTCTGTCAGTGAGATTTTGATAGTCCTAGACAACCCTAGGTGCTCTGTTACCAATGTGATAGTGAAGTGGAAAGGTGAAGGGACACGTACAGCACAAAAGCGTACAGGCCGACCTCGTCTGTTGACTGACAAAGACTGCCGACAGTTGAAGAGGGTCGTAATGTATAATAGGCAGACATCTATCAGACCATCACACAGGAATTCCAAACTGCATCACGATCCACTGCAAGTACTCTGACAGTTAGGCGAGAGGTGAGAAAACTTGGATTTCATGGTCGAGTGGCTGCTCATAAGCCACATACATGCTGGTAAATGACAAACGATGCATCGCTTGGTGCGTAAGCATTGGTTGATTGAACAATGAAGAAACGTTGTGTGGAGTGACGAATCACGGTACACAATGTGGCGGTCCGATGGCAGGGTGTGGGTATGGTGAATGCCCAGCATGTGTAGAGAATAGAAGAATGGTAAAGATTAGATTGGTAGATCATGTAACTAATGAGGAAGTACTGAATAGAACTGGGGAGCAAAGCACTTCATACACAACTTGACTGGAAGAGGGAATCATTTGGTAGGACACATTATGATACATTAAGGGATCACCAGTTTAGTACTGGAGGGAGCTGTGAAGTGTAAAAATTGTAGAGGGAGACCAAGATATAAATGCAGTAAGCAGATTCAAAAGAATGCACATTGTAGCTATTTGGAGATGAAGATGCTTGCACAGCATAGAGCAGCATGGAGAACAGCATCAAACCAGTCTTCAGAGTGAAGACCACATCAACAGTAACAATTAAACTTATGAATTAATTACCCCTCACCCTCGTGGAAAACTCTCAACCCTTCCCTCCCCTCCCTCATTTCCCCTCTCCACAAAAAAAAAAAAAAGGCTGTCGGGAAAAGCGCTCAGTGTGTGCAGAATTATTGATGTGGAAGGTGCAGGTATTAACCTCTCCAGCAACTACATGTCGCCCTCCACTCTGGGAAATCCCCCCCCCCCTGCCCACTCCCCCCCCCCTGCCACTCTATCCCCATACCTCCACCTGTGAAGTTTTGCACAGGTGTGTTGGACCATGTCTCTAGTATGCCCATCGATTGTGTTACGTTGTTCTTTTTAGTTCGGAGCACACAGGGGGGACATAAAGATACCTAGAGCAATAGTGTCTCCCTCCACGTACGAGGGCCTGTTGAGAAATTTCGCCTGAAGCTATGCAGCAAACGTTACATAACTGTTGTGCATTTTCTTCTTCAAGACAATTGTCAGCCACATTCTGCAGGGGCAGTGAAGATGCTCCTGGATAGTATCAGTTGGAAATGTTTCAGTACCCACAATACAGCCCATAATTGTCTCCCTCTTAGTTTCATCTCTGCTCACATGAACCGTTGGTTATGAAGACAACAATTTGACACAGACAATGAGCTGTAGGTCAGGGTAGAGAATTGTCGATTCTTCTATAACGAGGGTACTGGAAAGTTGGTTCAACAGTACGACAAACGTCTAAGTCGGATCGGCGACTATGGAGATAAGTAGCTGGAAGTTGCAGCTAACTGTAACAAATAAAACATTTTTGATTTTCACTATGGTTTCCATTTCGCGACCTATCGTTCCTTACTTTCCGAATAGCCCTCGTACCTCCCCCACTGATACGAGTGCACTTTTTGAATTTCATGCCGCCTCCCTACCATTTAACCTAGGACAGCTTTCCTTGGTGGATATAGACCCTTTCTGGAAATACTGATTGATTGCTTGTTTGGTGGGAAATCGATTACAGTGTATGGAATATTGTTTAAGCAGTTTCTGTTACAAAGGACATCTGTGGAATATTCTTTATTTAAACAGTTTATGGGGTACAAGGCAGAGATGGAATATTATTTATTTATTTAAAGAATTTGTTGCGAAATTGACTGCTGTGTATGGAATACCGTTTATTTAGACAATTTTGGGTGGCGAGGCAGCGGCTTTTTATTCAGATTGCACAACGAATGCCATCATGAAACAAAACACTGACCACACATAATTACGCCGTCGCAGATCGCGGTAAACATTTCTGGCGAAAGAAAAAACGCCAAGCACATCGTTGACTGCCTGGCTGATGGCACCGAACATCGTACGCCACCAGTCAGGGGCCGCCGAAGCTGATGGACCGCCCTAATCCTCCACAAACAAAGCATCAGGTAGCGGTATGCCTCTGAAATTGGACACCAGATTCACTTCCAGCTTCTCCCTCTCCATTTCCTTCTCTCAGACGGAAGTAGTTACTTCGTGCTTGTGTGAACCAATGCATGTAAACTCACACAGTCAAGATCTCCTCCCCACCCCATGTCCCTTCCACCCCCTTCCCCTTCTCTCCTTGCCACTCACGCAGACCTGGCGCTAGTAGTTTGTATATCCTTTGTTCTCACACTCCCACTGCTATGGAAACCTGTAGTGGATGGAGCAAAGACATTCGAGAAGAAGTAGGTAGCGTCTGTCGTGTACCACACTAACTCCTCCTTTGTCGTGAACAAAGCAGCAGATACCTAGGAAGTCCCAATCCCTTCTGAAAATGCAAGGCTGTTAATGTCTTGAGAATATTACCCCATTCTGTCGACTGACTTATAATTAAATGGATACTCATTGTGTGCAAGCAGTTTTTCCTTGCAGCCTATTAGTGGGTACTAGGACTGGTACATTTGGTGGAATCCTGCAATCATCTGGTTTCCAAATCCTTCTGTATTTTTTTCCTCTTGCCTCCTACTGATGGATACTGGCACAGTTAAATCATATGGTGGGAAGTCCATTACGTTGGAGGTAGCTGAGAATTTCGAATTTCAGTTCAGTTTCATGCTATGTCTGCAGGTGGGTTGGACTGATGTGTGTCTTCACAGTACCACCATTGGCAACAATAAATTGATCAATCAAGAATTCAGTGTTGCTATTGGTTTTTTAAAGCACTGTATGATGCCCAAGTTGGTTATCTCAGCTCTACCAGGATGAAGAATGAGAAGGAGGAGAAAGTGTCTATCGTATGATAGGATAGTAACAAGAATGAATACCACTGCCTCCTTTCCGCTGCAAGACAGTGTCCATTGGACTGGACTGAGAAGCAGTTAACACCAGATACTTAAACTACGTTCCATTCTGTAGTTGCACTTGTCACAGGTAGATGTCGGAGATCGCTGAAAGATTCACACGTCCCGCATGCCGTTGTCCTGATAATTAAATGGATACTCATTGTGTGCAAGCAGTTTTTCCTTGCAACCTATTGGTGGGTACTAGGACTAGTATATTTGGTGGAATTCTGCAATCACCTGGTTTCCAAAACCTTCTGGATTTTTTCCTCTTGCCTCCTATTGATGGATACTAGGACAGTTTGAGCATATGGTTGGAAGTCCATTATGTTCGAGGTAGCTGAGAATTTCAAATTTCAGTTCAGTTGCATGCTATGTCCTTAAACAATCTGCAGAGGAGTTGGAGTGACGTGTGTCCTCACAGTACCACTATTGGAAACAATAAATTGATAATTGGGAATTTAATACAATTTTGAACATGGCTGACGTTTGCAGCAACCGTATACACAAATTTGAAAAATATGTAAAAATCTGCCAACCGGTTGCATAGATTTTCTATATATCTTGACCACTTCTAAGGATGACTTCATCAGAAGGTAAGGAATTACATGAAGAACATATCACTGTACTTGACGATATGTTCTTCATGTAATTCCTTACCTTCTGATGAAGTCACCCTTAGAGGTGGTCAATATACACTCCTGGAAATTGAAATAATAACACCGTGAATTCATTGTCCCAGGAAGGGAAAACTTTATTGACACATTCCTGGGGTCAGATACATCACATGATCACACTGACAGAACCACAGGCACATAGACACAGGCAACAGAGCATGCACAATCTCGGCACTAGTACAGTGTATATCCACCTTTCGCAGCAATGCAGGCTGCTATTCTCCCATGGAGACGATCGTAGAGATGCTGGATGTAGTCCTGTGGAACGGCTAGCCATGCCATTTCCACCTGGCGCCTCAGTTGGACCAGCGTTCGTGCTGGACGTGCAGACCGCGTGAGACGACGCTTCATCCAGTCCCAAACATGCTCAATGGGCGACAGATCCGGAGATCTTGCTGGCCAGGGTAGTTGACTTACACCTTCTAGAGCACGTTGGGTGGCACGGGATACATGCGGACGTGCATTGTCCTGTTGGAACAGCAAGTTCCCTTGCCGGTCTAGGAATGGTAGAACGATGGGTTCGATGACGGTTTGGATGTACCGTGCACTATTCAGTGTCCCCTCGACGATCACCAGTGGTGTACGGCCAGTGTAGGAGATCGCTCCCCACACCATGATGCAGGGTGTTGGCCCTGTGTGCCTCGGTCGTATGCAGTCCTGATTGTGGCGCTCACCTGCACGGCGCCAAACACGCATACGACCATCATTGGCACCAAGCGACAAGCGACTCTCATCGCTGAAGACGACACGTCTCCATTCGTCCCTCCACTCACTCCTGTCGCGACACCACTGGAGGCGGGCTGCACGATGTTGGGGCGTGAGCGGAAGACGGCCTAACGGTGTGCGGGACCGTAGCCCAGCTTCATGGAAACGGTTGCGAATGGTCCTCGCCGATACCCCGGGAGCAACAGTGTCCCTAATTTGCTGGGAAGTGGCGGTGCGGTCCCCTACGGCACTGCGTAGGATCCTACGGTCTTGGCGTGCATCCGTGCGTCGCTGCGGTCCGGTCCCAGGTCGACGGGCACGTGCACCTTCCGCCGACCACTGGCGACAACATCGATGTACTGTGGAGACCTCACGCCCCACGTGTTGAGCAATTCGGCGGTACGTCCACCCGGCCTCCCGCATGCCCACTATACGCCCTCGCTCAAAGTCCGTCAACTGCACATACGGTTCACGTCCACGCTGTCGCGGCATGCTACCAGTGTTAAAGACTGCGATGGAGCTCCGTATGCCACGGCAAACTGGCTGACACTGACGGCGGCGGTGCACAAATGCTGCGCAGCTAGCGCCATTCGACGGCCAACACCGCGGTTCCTGGTGTGTCCGCTGTGCCGTGCGTGTGATCATTGCTTGTACAGCCCTCTCGCAGTGTCCGGAGCAAGTATGGTGGGTCTGAGACACAGGTGTCAATGTGTTCTTCTTTCCATTTCCAGGAGTGTATATACACTCCTGGAAATGGAAAAAAGAACACATTGACACCGGTGTGTCAGACCCACCACACTTGCTCCGGACACTGCGAGAGGGCTGTACAAGCAATGATCACACGCACGGCACAGCGGACACACCAGGAACCGCGGTGTTGGCCGTCGAATGGCGCTAGCTGCGCAGCATTTGTGCACCGCCGCCGTCAGTGTCAGCCAGTTTGCCGTGGCATACGGAGCTCCATCGCAGTCTTTAACACTGGTAGCATGCCGCGACAGCGTGGACGTGAACCGTATGTGCAGTTGACGGACTTTGAGCGAGGGCGTATAGTGGGCATGTGGGAGGCCGGGTGGACGTACCGCCGAATTGCTCAACACGTGGGGCGTGAGGTCTCCACAGTACATCGATGTTGTCGCCAGTGGTCGGCGGAAGGTGCACGTGCCCGTCGACCTGGGACCGGACCGCAGCGACGCACGGATGCACGCCAAGACCGTAGGATCCTACGCAGTGCCGTAGGGGACCGCACCGCCACTTCCCAGCAAATTAGGGACACTGTTGCTCCTGGGGTATCGGCGAGGACCATTCGCAACCGTCTCCATGAAGCTGGGCTACGGTCCCGCACACCGTTAGGCCGTCTTCCGCTCACGCCCCAACATCGTGCAGCCCGCCTCCAGTGGTGTCGCGACAGGCGTGAATGGAGGGACGAATGGAGACGCGTCGTCTTCAGCGATGAGAGTCGCTTCTGCCTTGGTGCCAATGATGGTCGTATGCGTGTTTGGCGCCGTGCAGGTGAGCGCCACAGTCAGGACTGCTTACGACCGAGGCACACAGGGCCAACACCCGGCATCATGGTGTGGGGAGCGATCTCCTACACTGGCCGTACACCACTGGTGATCGTCGAGGGGACACTGAATAGTGCACGGTACATCCAAACCGTCATCGAACCCATCGTTCTACCATTCCTAGACCGGCAAGGGAACTTGCTGTTCCAACAGGACAATGCACGTCCGCATGTATCCCGTGCCACCCAACGTGCTCTAGAAGGTATAAGTCAACTACCCTGGCCAGCAAGATCTCCGGATCTGTCCCCCATTGAGCATGTTTGGGACTGGATGAAGCGTCGTCTCACGCGGTCTGCACGTCCAGCACGAACGCTGGTCCAACTGAGGCGCCAGGTGGAAATGGCATGGCAAGCCGTTCCACAGGACTACATCCAGCATCTCTACGATCGTCTCCATGGGAGAATAGCAGCCTGCATTGCTGCGAAAGGTGGATATACACTGTACTAGTGCCGACATTGTGCATGCTCTGTTGCCTGTGTCTATGTGCCTGTGGTTCTGTCAGTGTGATCATGTGATGTATCTGACCCCAGGAATGTGTCAATAAAGTTTCCCCTTCCTGGGACAATGAATTCACGGTGTTCTTATTTCAATTTCCAGGAGTGTAGAAAATCTATGCAACGGGTTTACAGATTTTTACATATTTTTCAAATGGGAATTTAATGTTACAATTGGTTTTTTAAAGCAGTATATAATCCCTAAGTTGGTTCGCTCAGCTACACCAGGACGAAGAATGAGAAGGAGGAGGATGAGGAGAAAGTGTCTATAACAGGATAGTAACAAGAACGAATACCACTGCTCCTTTCTACTGTAAGACAGTGTCCACTGGACTATACTGAGAAGTGGTAAACACCAGATACTTAAACTACGTTCCATTCTGTAGTTGCAGCTGTCACAGTTAGATGTGGGATATGGCTGAAACTCTCACATGTCTCGTACACTCTTATCCCAGTGTCCGCAGGCCACTGTTGACTCATGTCTTACCGATTGCGCCAGACCTGCAGCAGTACTCGGCATGCCACAGAGTACTGCACGGCGATGTGCATGTCCAGGATGACTGGAATGGTAGGAATTTGGATGTTATCAATACGTTCAGCGCCAACACTCGTCAAATTGAATATTCTCAAATATCCATGTAAAAATAGTACTCGCAACGAATACGATCACAGAGGCTGTCCAACACATACTGGGTATTAGTTCGGTGTTCACCCGCCCAAAGGGCGATATGGTGAGGTCAGATGCACCCCTGTTCCCCACCTGACCAGTTTGAAAGGCTTAGTGATGGCTTGCAATTTGGACCGGTCGTGTGTGAGGATATGATAACTTCTATCAATACTGGAATTACACAGTGAAGACTGGACATCCAGAGAACCCCGCTGTCCAAGACAGCAGACGCAAACGACAATTTTTGTGGCCATCCGACTGCCTTGTCACCCTGCACCCATCATGGTCCCCTTTGTTCACGACAGCATCGTTTGCTGGGAATGCTCACCTCTAGTGGCTACTTCCGGTTGCAGTAGCTGCACCTCATATCAGCAGATCAAGGTGTTCCAGAATATTGAGCACATATCGGCTGCAGGAAAAATGTGAAGACATCGAAAAAGATATGATTGTCGGAAGGACAGGCTCAGCATACAGGAAAGTCAAAACAACCTTTGGTGACATTAAAAGCAACGGTAACATTAAGAGTGCAACGGGAATTCCACTGTTAAATGCAGAGGAGAGAACAGATAGGTGGAAAGAATACATTGAAAGCCTCTATGAGGGTGAAGATTTGTCTGATGTGATAGAAGAAGAAACAGTAGTCGATTTAGAAGAGATAGGGGATCCAGTATTAGAATCGGAATTTAAAAGTGTGGTGTCACCGTAGGTGGTAGCCTTTAAATCGGCCGCGGTCCGCTAGTATACGTCGGACCCGCGTGTCGCCACTGTCAGTGATTGCAGACCGAGCGCCGCCACACGGCAGGTCTCGTGAGACGTCCTAGCACTCGCCCCAGTTGTACAGCCGACTTTGCTAGCGAAGCTACACTGACAAATACGCTCTCATTTGCCGAGACGATAGTTAGCATAGCCTTCAGCTACGTCATTTGCTACGACCTAGCAAGGCGCCATGACCAGTTTATATTGAGAATATATAATGTATCAACAAGAGCGATGTTCTCCAATTATGGATTAAAGTTAAGTATTCCAAGAGCTTTGTACTTTATTTATTAGACTCAACTCCTTTAACTGTTCCAGACCTCACGCCAGTCTGCCTGAGCTTAAACGCGTGCATTTCGGCCTCCTCTAGCAACACGGTGTTGGCTCTTCTGCCAACACATCAGAAAGAGCTTTGGAGGACTTACGGTCAAATAAGGCAGAAGGGATAGATAACATTCCATCAGAATTTCTAAAATCATTGGGGGAAGTGGCAACAAAACGACTATTCACGTTGGTGTGTAGAATATATGAGTCTGGCGATATACCATCTGACTTTCGGAAAAGCATCATCCACACAATTCCGAAGACGGCAAGGGCTGACAAGTGCGAGAATTATCGCACAATCAGCTTAACAGCTCATGCATCGAAGCTGCTTACAAGAATAATATACAGAAGAATGGAAAAGAAACTTGAGAATGCGCTAGGTGACGATCAGTTTGGCTTTAGGAAAAGTAACGGGACGAGAGAGGCAATTCTGACGTTACGGCTAATAATGGAAGCAAGGCTAAAGAAAAATCAAGACACTTTTATAGAATTTGTCGACCTGGAAAAAGCGTTCGACAATATAAAATGGTGCAAGCTGTTCGAGATTCTGAAAAAAGTAGGAGTAAGCTATAGGGAGAAACGGGTCATATACAATATGTACAACAACGAAGAAGGAATAATAAGAGTGGACGATCAAGAACGAAGTGCTCGTATTAAGAAGGGTGTAAGACAAGGCTGTAGCCTTTCGCCCCCACTCTTCAATCTGTACATCGAGGAAGCAATGATGGAAATAAAACAAAGGTTCAGGAGTGGAATTAAAATACAAGGTGAAAGGATATCAATGATACGATTCGCTGATGACATCGCTATCCTGAGTGAAAGTGAAGAAGAATTAAATGATCTGCTGAACGGAATGAACAGTCTAATGAGAACACAGTATGGTTTGAGAGTAAATCGGAGAAAGACGAAGGTAATGAGAAGTAGTAGAAATGAGAACAGCGAGAAACTTAACATCAGGATTGATGATCACGAAGTCAATGAAGTTAAGGAATTCTGCTACCTAGGCAGTAAAATAACTAATGACGGACGGAGCAAGGAGGACATCAAAAGCAGACTCGCTATGGCAAAAAAGGCATTTCTGGCCGAGAGAAGTCTACTAATATCAAATACCGGCCTTAATTTGAGGAAGAAATTTCTGAGGATGTACGTCTGGAGTACAGCATTGTATGGTAGGGAAACATGGACTGTGGGAAAACCGGAACAGAAGAGAATCGAAGCATTTGAGATGTGGTGCTATAGAGGAATGTCGAAAATTAGGTGGACTGATAAGGTAAGGAATGAGGAGGCTCTACGCAGAATCGGAGAGGAAAGGAATATGTGGAAAACACTGATAAGGAGAAGGGACAGGATGATAGGACATCTGCTAAGACATGAGGGAATGACTTCCATGGTACTAGAGGGAGCTGTAGAGGGCAAAAACTGTAGGGGACGACAGAGATTGGAATACGTCAAGCAAATAATTGAGGACGTAGGTTGCAAGTGCTACTCTGAGATGAAGAGGTTAGTACAGGAAAGGAATTCGTGGCGGGACGCATCAAACCAGTCAGTAGACTGATGACAAAAAAAAAAAAAAAAAAAAAAAAAAAAAATTTGGCTAAATCTGAGTCTGATGTTCCAGAATACTGTATTCCTATTGGCTGATGCTGAACCAATGAATGTACATAAAGGCCACCCCCTCCACTCTCACCCTCATTCTGCCTTCAGCTGCCGTTCTGTGAAGTCGATTGTCTTCCTCTAACTTATGTGCGTTAATCGTTAGTTCGGTTCGTCTCTGATCTAACATGAAGCATTCAGCCGCATCAAACAGCAGCAGTGCCAGTAGCGACAAGTAGTGAAGCCCGTTAGGAGGAGGATTGAGAATTACCTGGTAAGTACAGATTCAAATAGAAAGCTGCAACCATTTTTCCACTAAGTATTTCTTATTAATGAATACATGCCCTCTTATTGTTTCTACATATATTCACCTCATCGCTGATGAACAAAGTGCTTAGATGCATCAGCGTCAGCAACAAGAGCCACAGAAGCAGCAGCAACAGGAGCAACAATATCTTCTTAATATGCTCTGACAAACGTGTGTGAGATTGTTGTAGACGTTTTCAAGGGACCATAATCGATAAATGTACCTTTTTCACTAAGTATTTAGTAGTAGTATTAGTAGTAGTAGTATTGAATAGAATAACAAGCATCAAAATAGATACAGAGAAATGGATACAGAGAATTGTTGTGAAGGTGGTTCGATAAAGCCTCTGCTGAGTATCCGAGTAGATGTAGAATACATGTCATCTTATTGCTTCAGAATTTGTGCAGCGTATAATTGACGATCTGCATGCTGAGAAGCAACAACAGCAGCAGCAATATCGTCGTAAGTACAGGGCTATTACAAATGATTGAAGCGATTTCATAAATTCACTGTAGCTCCATTCATTGACATATGGTCACGACACACTACAGATACGTAGAAAAACTCATAAAGTTTTGTTCGGCTGAAGCCGCACTTCAGGTTTCTGCCGCCAGAGCGCTCGAGAGCGCAGTGAGACAAAATGGCGACAGGAGCCGAGAAAGCGTATGTCGTGCTTGAAATGCACTCACATCAGTCAGTCATAGCAGTGCAACGACACTTCAGGACGAAGTTCAACAAAGATTCACCAACTGCTAACTCCATTCGGCGATTGTATGCGCAGTTTAAAGCTTCTGGATGCCTCTGTAAGGGGAAATCAACGGGTCGGCCTGCAGTGAGCGAAGAAACGGTTGAACACGTGTATCTGGACATGCTGGAAAATTGGCTCATGCCACAACTGGAGACCGACAGCACCGACTTCATCTTTCAACAGGATGGTGCTCCACCGCACTTCTATCATGATGTTCCGCAGTTCTTAAACAGGAGATTGGAAAACCGATGGATCGGTCGTGGTGGAGATCATGTTCAGCAATTCATGTCATGGCCTCCACGCTCTCCCGACTTAACCCCATGCGAATCTTTCTGTGGGGTTATGTGAAAGATTCAGTGTTTATAAACCTCCTCTACCAAGAAACGTGCCAGAACTGCGAGCTGGCATCAACGATGCTTTCGAAGTCATTGATGGGGACATGCTGTGCCGAGTGTGTGAGGAACTTGATTATCGGCTTGATGTCTGCCGAATCACTAAAGGGGCACATATCGAACATTTGTGAATGCCTAAAAAAACTTTTTGAGTTTTTGTATGTGTGTGCAAAGCATTGTGAAAATATCTCAAATAATAAAGTTATTGTAGAGCTGTGAAATCGCTTCAGTCATTTGTAATAACCCGGTATATAAATATTGTTTCTTCCCCTTGGTGGAATATGTAAATTCCTTCTAAAAAATTACATCTTATTTGTAACATTTTGCGTATTATGTGCCAATGTAGGTCAATTCGAGGATCAAAACTGAAAACTGTGACTTTTTCACTAAGAATTTCATAGCATCGAGTATATTTCGTCTTTACATACACTATGTGATCAAAAGTACGCGGACACTTGGTGGAAAGCCACTAACAAGTTCGTGGCGCCCTCCATCGATAATGCCGGAATTCAGTATGGTGTTGGCCCACCCTTAGCCTTGATTACAGCTTCCACTCTCGCAGGCATACGTTCAATCAGGTGCTGGAAGGTTCCTTGAGCAATAGCAGCCCATTCTTCATGGAGTGCTGCACTGAGGAGAGGTATCCATGTCGGTCGGTGAGGCTTGGCACGAAGTTGGCGTTCCAAAACATCCCAAAGGTGTTCTATAGGATTCAGGACAGGACTCTGTGCAGACCAGTCCATTACAGGGATGTTGTTGTTGTGTAATGACTCCACCACATGCCGTGCATTATGAACAGGTGCTTGATAGTGTTGAAAGATGCAATCGCCATCCCCAAATTGCTCTTCAACAGTGGGAAGCAAGAAGGTGCTTAAAACATCAATGTAGGCCTGGATAGTGCCACACAAAACAACAATGCCTGCAAACCCCCTCCATGAAAAACACGACCACACCATAACACCACCGCCTCCGAATTTTACTGTTGAAACTACACACACTGGCAGATGACGTTCACAGGGCATTCGCCATACCCACACCCTGCCATCGGATCACCACATTGTGTACCGTGATTCGTCACTCCACGCAACGTTTTTCCACTGTTCAATCGTCCAATGTTCACGCTCCTTACACCAAACGAGCTGTCGTTTGGCATTTACTGGCGTGATGTATCGCTTATAAGCTGACGCTCGACCATGAAATCCAAGTTTTCTCACCTCCACCTAATTGCAGTGGATCCTGATGCACTTTGGAATTCCTGTGTGATGGTACAGATAGATGTGTGCCTATTACAAAATGGTTCAAATGGCTCTGAGCACTATGCGACTCAACTTCTGAGGTCATCAGTCCCCTAGAACTTAGAACTACTTATACCTAACTAACCTAAGGACATCACACACATCCATGCCCGAGGCAGGATTCGAACGTGCGACCGTAGCGGTTACACGGTTCCACACTGAAGCGCCTTTAAGGGGCTCCGGAACGCCCTATACTTGCAATGTTAAAATAACGCTTATAAATTACATCTTTCCTCACAAAGTATTTGAGGTAGGAAGTTGAACTTTTTACAGATTATTTATTGGAATATCGGCTACAACTTAACGCAGGTATTATACAAAATTTTAGTTCAGTTATTAAAGATGATTTTTTTCAATTGTAATGAAAATTCACAACATTTTTTTGCAATTTTTTATTTATATATTCAGAAATATACAGTTTTTTGGAAAAAGGATGTGTTAAATTATGCAGAAGGTACTGTGTAACATTTACTGAAAGTTTGAAACAAATATGTTTGGAAGATCCTTAGAAAACATGTAATTCGTATGAGAAAATAAAAGTTTTGGGAATCGAGCCACAAAGATTGGATTAACTTTTTTGTGCATTCCAGGTCCATAGGATGGATAATCTTCATCCTCTGCAAACTCCTCCTCCAGCTTCCTCTTGTTCCTCCTCCTGTTTACTCTTGCTTGTATTTCTGGACTCTTTACAGCCCTGTCTGCAGCCCGAAGGCGTTCCTTGTCTAAAGCAAGCATCGCTCGTACCATGTTAGAGCCTATCTTCATTGGCATATTTCTAAATACCTTGAACCTTACAATGTTGCCATCATTGAAAGTTGCAACAGCATCATACACACCAAAGTGAAATGTTTCAATTCCAACAAATACAGTCTTGGGGATTCTCGACCATATAACACTATTTACACTTTCATTGGGGTTTTGAGTTTTTCCGTGAATACACTTTTTCAACAGTTCAGGTGCTGCTAAGTCTCTGAAAATAGGTCAGCCACAACATATACTTTATCTCACATCACTAAAATGTACCTGATGAACACGGACGATAATAATAACACCATTTGACAGCAGTTTAACAGCGCCACAGTGGGTCACGCCCATGTAGAACACATTTCAAAAAAAATTTAAAAATAGTTGTAGTCTTCGGAATTGAATAAGTTATATATCTATTAAAAGGTAATAGTCTGCAGATTCAGAAAACACAAAAAAGTAAAAATTGAACATTCCATGATTTTGAGCCTTTCCGGAGCCCCTTAACCGGCCTATTACAGATTACGATGCTCTTCAACTGCCGGCAGCCTCTGTCAGTCAACAGATGAGGTCGGCCTGTACACTTTACGTGTCCCGTCATGTTTCCACTTCACTATCACATCGGATAAAATGGACATAGGGATGTTTAGGAGTGTGGAAATCTCGTGTACAGATGTAGGAGACAATTGACACTCAATCACCTCACCACGTTCGAGTTCTGTAGGTTCCGCGGAGCGCCCCATTCTGCTCCCTCACGATGTCTCATGACTACTGAGGTCGCTGATACGGAGTACCCGGCAGTAGGTGGCAGCACAATGCAGCTAATGTGAATGAGGCATGTTTTTGGGGGTGTCCCGATACTTTTGATGACATAGTGTATGTTTCTGGATGGGGTCAGCCTTTAGCAAACACAATTTTGTTTTTTAATCCATACGTTTCACTGCACTTCTTTATGTTTAACAGCCGTAAAATAAAAGCCCACTGATGGTGCTGCAACTGCAGTGAAAGATGTTTGGGATAAAAAAACAAAACTGTGTTTTGCTCTAGGCAGAGCCCATACAAAAACTTATGTGTTGTTAAAGCAAACGCAGACAAAGGAGCTTTAATCTCAAGATGAACATTTCCTCTCATTTTGTCAGCATTTTTCCAGTGGATAACTCACCGGCTGGATGCTGTGTTATATCCTAGCCAGTAATGCCAACCGAGCCCGCTGCCAAAAGGTTGGCAGCATCAAAGTCTGGACGCCGTCCGCATAAGCAGCGCCAGCGATACAGGAAATCGCCGCAAGTCTGCGCGCGCCACCGCTGGCTTCTGGCTTCTTAAGCGCTGCAGTCGCGAGCGCTAGGACAGTTCTGTACTCGCCGCTCAGTTGTATACTCGCCACCGATTTGTGTACTTGCTAGTCAGTTGTGTGTTCATCGCAGCAGAGTTGTTGTTTGTCGTCAGCCGACGCTGACCTAGCCGCTCCGACTCGAACTAGACAGATTTCTGTAGACACGGAGTTCACTACTGTGTTTCTGTATCTTCGTTAATAAAGATAAGTACGGACTTTTATTTAATCAGAGTGTTTGGGTTTTCATCTTTCTGTTCACTGTTCCAGCGGACCGGTCGACCCGCTATTAAAAGTGTGGCGGTGACTTCGTAAGCCGTTTCTACAGCGAAGTGTTTGTCGCTACGAACCCCGCCACAAAATGCTGTGAACCAGCAACAGCAGTAGCAGCATTGTAAGTAGTAGACGTATATTTTTCTTCTTTGTATTATTATATACGTAGTACGTTGCTGTTAGACATAGTGTTTGTAGATGATTTCCTGTCAGAAAAAGAGGACGAGGGGGAGTGGGGGTATGCGCTGAAAGAGGAGAAGCAGCCATCACAGATCTCATGTCAGTGCATATTCTAAAAAAATTCTTTTCATAGTTTTTGTGTTTTTTTATGTATTTTGCTAAGAAAAATTAACCGGTGGTTGTAGGTGATATCAGTGAGATGGACCAGGGGCTCCACACCGCCTCAGCCAAGTTCAAAATGCCAGATTGGGTAGACGAGATGGAGCTGCATTGCCATGAGCAGATGCCATATTACCAGAGCAATGTAGATAATTTATACAGGGTGAGTCACCTAACGTTACCGCTGGATATATTTCGTAAACCACATCAAATACTGACGAACCGATTCCACATACCGAACGTGAGGAGAGGGGCTAGTGTAATTGGTTAATACAAACCATACAAAAATGCACGGAAGTATGTTTTTTAACACAAACCTACATTTTTTTTTAAATGGAACCATGTTAGTTTTGTTAGCACATCTGAACATATAAAAAAATACGTAATCAGTGCCGTTTGTTGCATTGTAAAATGTTAATTACATCCGGAGATATTGTAACCTAAAGTTGACGCTTGAGTACCACTCCCCTGTTCGATCGTGTGTATCAGAGAGCACCGAATTACGTAGGGATCCAAAGGGAATGGTGATGGACCTTAGGTACAGAAGAGACTGGAACAGCACATTACGTCCACATGCTAACACCTTTTTATTGGTCTTTTTCACTGACGTACATGTACATTACCATGAGGGGTGAGGTACACGTACACACGTGGTTTCCGTTTTCAATTACGGAGTGGAATAGAGTGTGTCCCGACATGTCAGGCCAGTAGATGTTCAATGTGGTGGCCATCATGTACCGTGTGTACCTTGAGGTGCCTACAACCCGAGAGGATATGAAACAACGTATTGTGGCAGCCTGCGGCGACATTACACCAGATGTACTGCGGCGTGTACGACATTCATTACGCCAGAGATTGCAATTGTGTGCAGCAAAGGCCAGGTCAGGTGAGTAGAGAGCATGAGGAATCAATTCAAAGTTGTTATCACGAAGAAACTGTTGTGTAACGTTAGCTCGATGTGCGGGTGCGTTGTCTCGGTAAAACAGCACACGCGCAGCCCTTCCCGGACGTTTTTGTTGCAATGCAGGAAGGAATTTGTTCTTCAAAACATTTTCGTAGGATGCACCTGTTACCGTAGTGCCCTTTGGAACGCAATGGGTAAGGATTACTCCCTCGCTGTCCCAGAACATGGACACCATCATTTTTTCAGCACTGGCGGTTACCCGGAATTTTTTTGGTGGCGGTGAATCTGTGTGCTTCCATTGAGCTGACTGGCGCTTTGTTTCTGGATTGAAAAATGGCATCCACGTCTCATCCATTGTCATAACCGACGAAAAGAAAGTCCCATTCATGCTGACGTTGCGCGTCAACATTCCTCGGCAACACGCCACATGGGCAGCCGTGTGGTCGTCCGTCAGCATTCGTGGCACCCACCTGGATGACACTTTTCGCATTTTTAGGTCGTCATGCAGGATTGTGTGCACAGAACTCACAGAAATGCCAACTCTGGAGGCGATCTGTTCAACAGTCATTCGGCGATCCCCCAAAACAATTCTCTCCACTTTCTCGATAGTGTCGTCAGACTGGCTTGTGCAAGCCCGAGGTTGTTTCGTTTTGTTGTCACACGATGTTCTGCCTTCATTAAACTGTCACACCCACGAACGCACTTTCGACACATCCATAACTCCGTCACCACGTGTCTCCTTCAACTGTCGATGAATTTCAATTGGTTTCACATCACGCAAATTCAGAAAACGAATGATTGCACGCTGTTCAAGTAAGGAAAACGTCGCCATTTTAAGTATTTAAAACAGTTCTCATTCTCGCCGCTGGCGGTAAAATTCCATCTGCCGTACGGTGCTGCCATCTCTCTACCTCGAGCAAAGGCAGGCCCGTCAATTGAGTGAGTGAGTGCCCATTCAGCAGTTCGCAATACACCCGGAGGAAGGCGTCTTGCAACAGTTGGCGAAACGTCGGAATTTTACAGATGACAATGCGGCCTCAAACCCAGACGAATTTTATTGACTGTGATAACGGCCATAGCAGACCAGCTATAGCAAAAAAGGCATTTCTGGCCAAGAGAAGTCTACTAATATCAAATACCGGCCTTAATTTGAGGAAGCAATTTCTGAGGATGTACGTCTGGAGTACAGCATTGTATGGTAGTGAAACATGGACTGTGGGAAAACCGGAACAGAAGAGAATCGAAGCATTTGAGATGTGGTGCTATAGACGAATGTTGAAAATTAGGTGGACTGATAAGGTAAGGAATGAGGAGGTTCTACGCAGAATCGGAGAGGAAAGGAATATGTGGAAAACACTGATAAGGAGAAGGGACAGGATGATAGGACATCTGCTAAGACATGAGGGAATGACTTTGAGAGGTGGCATGATCCCCCTCTCATATTTATATCTTACGATTTTCCTCTCTAATTGCGTGTGGTGAAAAGTTGACAGCTGATAAGACATGAGGGAATGACTTTGAGAGGTGGCATGAGCCCCCCCTCATATTTCTATCTTACGATTTTCCTCTCTAATTGCATGCGGTGAAAAGTTGCTATTCCTACACACGCGGACTTCCCACGCAGCGTCTCTCGTCACCCGGGTGGTCCGGTGACAGGCGGGCTCTGTTGATCTTGAAAGGGTAAGCCGACGGGTGTGAGGGAGTCGAGTGAATGCTTTCCAGACGCTGACATTGTACAATAGCGGTAGACATGCTCGCGGGGGCCTGAAGTAGTGGCTGGGCTAAAGGTTCCGTTACTTCGCAGAAACTTAGCGAAAACACTTTCTGGCTGGCTACCAGCGAGGCGTGGGAATTACTTGTGTACCCAGGCAGTTGTGGCGGGCAAATTCCCGCGCTTTCTGCAAAATCGTAATTGTGATTGGCTTGCTCAGGGCATAGCTCCGTGACGTAGCAAAATCGGCGCAGAAATTGGCGCCAAGAATCTCCATTGGTGGAATGGTAGTGCTCCGGCAATAGAGTGGAATTTTCCGCCGGTTTTCGAGTTGCTGATTGGAACGGTTAACCACGGCCACTGTCGTGGGGGCGGGAATGTTCTTTGTTCGGTTTGTACGGGTGCTCTTGAGAGAGTCGGCTCTCGCCTTTCGGTCGGAGTAGGTTACAAGACTGAGCTCTTGCTGCTCTGGTCAGCCTGCTTCCGTTGGCTGTCTAATATACGTTTATTTAATTGCAACTGCTTGATGAAGTTGCTGAAGTTTCGACTTCAACGTAACTTTCCGAATACAGTTGGCAATTGAGCGTTCTGCGTACAAGAGGCTTATGTTGTCTGTCTTGAGCAGTTTTTGGCTAAAGTTGACTGTATCGGAGTTACTGTGTGACTTCACTTGTTAAAATCAATCACTGTACCGTCAGTGATTCTGTGGCGAGCCTTCTTCGTCTCCCTCAGACGCGCATTTGTATTGTTAGGAAGTCTTTAGTCTGGAACAACCAGACCAGGACAATTTATTTCGGGCTATACTCGCGGCATTATCATCACCACGACGGGACGTCGAAGCAACCAGCCATCGCTTCCAGTACGCCAGATCGTGTCCTTGCAGCTAAGAAGACAGCTTGGTAGTGTACGTCCGCGTTACCGGCAAAGCAGGCATTTTTGCTAGGCGATAATCAGAGCTCAGCAGAGCGCGCCTGTTCGTCTTTTATAACTTTGTTCTATCTTGGGTGTTCATTGTCTGAGTTCTCACTAATGTAGCAGCAATTAATGTTGGGTTAGCTGTGTGTCTCTCTTACGATTTGAGTTGCTAGGAAATGGCTCCACATACCACTTCGTCATAAACGTCACAATCTAGTTTAGGGACAACTTCACCTTCACAGCGTTTATTTGAGTATCCAATTTGAGCCAATTTGATGTATTGTAAATGTTTCATGTGTTTTTGTTTATTATTTTGTGTTTAGTCTTAATAAATCATATTGTTATTTTGGACAGAACTTTCATTCTGTTAATCGGTGGAGCAACCCTATCATTTCTCACTACGTTAATGAAACCTTCCTTTATTTAACTTATTTATCAAATTAAATTATTGCAGGTGCCAAACTCTTTTTCTACTCCACTTGCAGGGTTTGTTACAGTCAGTTCGCGTATCTTTTTAATCCATGTGCAGCAGCAAAAGTCGGAGTTAGAATAGGGGGGGGGGGGGGGGGGGGCTTAGAGCATCATTTACATTTGTAGATTCTAGAAGAATTTAGTGTTAAATACACTGCTAGCCCCGGCACCTCGCAACTTCCATGGTACTAGAGGGAGCTGTAGAGGGCAAAAACTGTAGAGGAAGACAGAGATTGGAATACGTCAAGCAAATAATTGAGGACGTAGGTTGCAAGTGCTACTCTGAGATGAAGAGGTTAGCACAGGAAAGGAATTCGTGGCGGGCCGCATCAAACCAGTCAGTAGGCTGATGACCAAAAAAAAAGTGACAACGGGCGCAGAAGCCTACGTTTACATTTAAAAATGAACTTTCTACGCTCATCATCATAGAAACCATGGAGTAAAACAACATCTTACTTGCCTGTTGTCGCTGTGGAGCAAACATTATGATTTATTATTGATAATTTCAGCCATGCATCCAATGCCATAGATCTTCATTGGTGGTGGTCCGTCAGTCTAAGACAGTGCATTCGAGTCTTAGCGCTTAAAGCAGGCCTCATACTTTGAAATGAGTTCACCCCCTTTTAAACAGGTCAGGTAGCAAACTGAATCTGTACAGTATAAGACACAGTAATGGTACACGTGATGTAGGGAACATGCAGTAATCAAGAGTATTCAAGAGATGATGTAATCAGTTTCATATAAATATCCGAGAGCGCGTTACGCATATTTCATGGTTTGACCCACGCGAACATGTTGTAAGCAGTAACAGTCTCTTTGCGCAGCTAATCCGTAGTCCTCAAGGCAAACTGTCGTAACATGCGTGTCCTTGAATAAAGCAGAGTCGTGCAGTCAGCATTCCCCTTTAATAGCTCTGAAATAGCGATAACTGAAGCATTAACCTCAGCATTCACGACCATACTCCGCACAACAGTACCCCTGCCCAGAATCACTATTACATTTACGGCGCTGGTTCTGCTGCTCCTAGCCTCCAACAGCACCACCTCACTCACAGACTTCCGGCGTGCACCTGAAGTTGGAACAACTGAATGACGGTGGATTTACAGTGGTTATCAGTTATGTACAGCAGGTGGACTGACGTGCATGCTTGGAATAAAAAATGCTTTGCATTGAGACCCATAGGAGATTCCGCATAAGATGGTATTCCTTTTGAAAATTCAGCTTCGACAAACGATAGGATCTAATCAGATACATGTTTAATACGTAACATTAACTCACCATTTATCGCATATGTAAGAAATAAAATCCTTGTATGACGCTCCAAGAGGCTGTTTTCTGTTTTTTTTTCTTTTCTTTAACAAACTAGATTTTGCCAGCTACATCACATCTGTCTAAGGCTGTAAATCCTCCAAAGTGTTTAACATGTACTGTGCTTAGCAAGATGGACTTAAAATGTGCTTAGACTCGATACAGAGCAGTTTTGCGATCTCATTATGGTATGCAAGCGGTTCTCTACCCGTTTCTTGGGCCTTCAAAATTAACACCGAATATTTTTTGATGGACACCATCTTTACGCCAGTGAGTGTTACAAGTTTTTGTTACACTATTGCAATTTCGGCCTTAGGCCATTATCAAGTGCTCATATTATGGCTTTAAGGCCGTAATTGCAATAGTGTAATAAAAACTTATGTCACTGGGGTAAAGATGATGTCCTTCAAAAAATTTTTTATGACTGTGAATCCCAGCTACAAGTTTAACACCGAACAGATGTACTCTAGTATATTGCCCTCGTAATGATGTCTTAATCGGAAAACGTGTGATCTGGGTGTTAGGCCTATGACAATTACGTGTGTAATGTGGCATAAGGCAAGAACACAAACTCCAACTTGGCGGTCAGAATATGTAAGATGCCACTGTGTTGGTTGGATTTACAAGTATAAAAAATACGAAAACCTTTCGTGGAAAGTGGCGAAATCGAGTAAACAAAAAAGGCGCTAGGGCTTTTTTAATGGTAATTACACCCTTCATACCTTGACGAATATGTGACAACGGTTATGCGGCAGGGAGTTTTGCTGCTGGACAGTGCGAAACGATACGTAGCTAGTGCAAGTGAGAAACATATAATAATTTTTTTGGTCGCTACACACTTATAAATAATAGCCAGAAACGTTCTGCTACTTGAACGTAAAGTTACTGTCGCTCATGCTCCAACATGTGCAAAGAATATGACTTTGTCCAGGATCATAAGGAAGGTATGGATTTGATGTGGGACATTATGAATTTCAACACACCGATAGAGGTAACGATGTACGGGGTCATAAGGGAGATATGAATTTGATGTGGAACATTATGAATTTCAACACACCGATAGACGTAACGATATGAGAGATTTGACATGGATAATCATTATCGGCCATTAGAGGGATACAGAGATTGCTACTTCAAAGTGAGATTCATCCCAAAGCCGCAGGTCAGGAGAAGGTATTTCCAGTAGTTCGCTCATTGTCTAATGTCGTCAGATTTGGGCTGCGATTGTAATATTTAATTGTAATTACACCGATAAATATGTGGCTGGTTTCCTAGGATAACTTTGCCTGCCATCCAGGTGTGTGACACAAGTAGCCATTGACCGGAACGAATGGACATTTCCAGCTTAAGAAGCGAGCCGTCACTAAGCGTCACTAACCGGTCAGGCAGAGAATGGGGACGCAGCTGACCCCACTGGGCAGGTGAACAGCTAACTAATACTCAGTATGTGTTGCACAGCCGTAGGGATCACGTGTGTTGCGAATACTCTTCCATTTTTACGTCGATATTTGAGAAGATTCAGTATGACAAATTTTGGCACTGGTAGTATTGGCATCATCCGAATTCCTACCACTGCAGTCGTTTTGGACACCCTGCACAGCCAGGCAGTTCTCTACAGTAGACCAAGACTGGCTGCAGGTTGGCACAACTGCTGACAACTCCACAGCAGCATGAGGATATCAGGACAATGGCATTCGGGACATGTGAATGTTTCTACCCGTGACAAGTTTACTGCTTTTCAGTACAGTCTAGTTGGCACTGTCTCGCAACAGAAAGGAGGCAGTGGTATTCGTTCTTGTTACTATCCTGTCATATGATAGACACTTTCTCCTCCTCTTCCTCTTTCTTATTCTTCGTCCTGGTATAGCTAAGAGAACCAACATAGGCATTATATAGTGCTTCAAAAACCAGTCACAACATTAAATTCTCGATTAATCAATTTATTGTTGCCAATGATGGTACTGCAAGGACACACATCAATCCAACCCCTCTGCAGACTGTTTAAGGACATAGCATGCAACTGAACTCAAATGTGAAATTCTCAGCTACCTCCAACGTAATGGACTTCCCACCATATGATCTAACTGTGCCAGTATCCATCAATAGAAGGCAAGAGGAAAAAACACAGAAGGGATTGGAAACCAGATTATTGCAGGATTCCACCAAATATACCAGTCCTATTACCCACCAATAGGATGCATGGAAAAACTGCCTGCAGACAAAGAGTATCGATTTAATTAGTATGTCAGTCAATCTGACGGTATGGGGAATATTTCCAAGACTTCAACAGCCTTGCATTTTCAGAAGGGATCAGGACTTCCGAGGTATCTGCTGCTTTGTTCAGAAGGAAGAATCAGTGTGGTACACAACAGATGCTACCTACTTCTTCTCGAATGTCTTTGCTCCATCCACTACAGGTTTCCATAGCAGTGGGAGTGTGAGAACAAAGGATATACAAACTACTGTGTGAGTGGCAAAGGGAGCAGGGGAGGGGTATGGAAGGGACAAGGGGTGGGGAGGACATCTTCGTTCAAATGGTACAAATGGCTCTGAGCAGTATGAGACTTAACATCTGTGGTCATCAGTCCCCTAGAACTTAGAACTACTTAAACCTAACTAACCTAAGGACATCACACACATCCATGCCCGAGGCAGGATTCGAACCTGCGGCCGTAGCAGTCACGCGGTTCCGGACTGAGCGCCTAGAACCTTAACACCGCGGCCGGCGGACATCTTGGTCTGTGTGTGTTTACATGCATTGCTTCACACAAACAGCTAGTAACCACTTAAGATAGAGGGAGACAGGGAGAGGCAGGAAGTGAGTCTGGTGACCAATTTCAGAGGCATGCCGCTGCCTGATGTTACGTTTGCGGAGGATTAGCACGGACCATCAGCTGTGGCGGCCCCTGACCGGTGGCATGTGCTGTGCGGTGCCATTAGTCAGGCAGTCAACGACCTAGTTGGGAGTTTTTTTCACCAGAAATGTTTAGTACAATCTGTGACAGTGTAGTTATGTATTGTCAGTGTTTGTTTCATGACAGTACTCCCTGTGCAATGTGAATAAAAAAGCGCCACAGTTGTTTAAATATTCCACACTGCCTTGTTGTTGTTGTGGTCTTCAGTCCTGACACTGGTTTGATGCAGCTCTCCATGCTATTCTATCCTGTGCAAGCTTCTTCATCTCCCAGTACCTACTGCAACCTACATCCTGCTGAATCTGCTTAGTGTATTCATCTCTTGGTCTCCCTCTACGATTTTTACCCACGCTGCCCTCCAATACTAAATTGGTGATCCCTTGATGCCTCAGAACATGTCCTACTAACCGGCCACTTCTTCTGGTCAAGTTGTGCCACAAACTTCTCTTCTCCCCAATCCTATTCAACACTTCCTCATTAGTTATGTGATCTACCCATCTAATCTTCATCATTCTTCTGTAGCACCACATTTCGAAAGCTTCTATTCTCTTCTTGTCCAAACTATTTACCGTCCATGTTTCACTTCCATACATGGCTACACTCCATACAAATACTTTCAGAAATGACTTCCTAACACTTAAATCTATACTCGATGTTAACAAATTTCTCTTCTTCAGAAACGCTTTCCTTGCCATTATATCCTCTCTACTTCGACCATCATCAGTTATTTTGCTCCCCAAATAGCAAAACTCCTTTACTACTTTAAGTGTCTCATTTCCTAATCTAATTCCCGCAGCATCACCCAGTTTGGATTCCGTAGAAATACTGGAACACGTGAGGCAATACTAACCTTACGACTTATCTTAGAAGAAAGGTTGAGGAAAGGCAAACCTACGTTTCTAGCATTTGTAGACTTAGAGAAAGCTTTTGACAATGTTGACTGGAATACTCTCTTTCAAATTCTAAAGGTGGCAGGGGTAAAATACAGGGAGCGAAAGGCTATTTACAATTTGTACAGAAACCAGATGGCAGTTATAAGAGTCGAGGGACATGAAAGGGAAGCAGTGGTTGGAAAGAGAGTAAGACAGGGTTGTAGCCTCTCCCCGATGTTATTCGATCTGTATATTGAGGAAGCAGTAAAGGAAACAAAAGAAAAATTCGGAGTAGGTATTAAAATCCATGGAGAAGAAATAAAAACCTTGAGGTTCGCCGATGACATTGTAATTCTGTCAGAGACAGCAAAGGACCTGGAAGAGCAGTTGAACGGAATGGACAGTGTCTTGAAAGGAGGATATAAGATGAACATCACACTGCCTTGTCACTCAAAATAGACAGTATTCCATACACTGCAGTCAATTTTCCGACAAATTCTTTAAATAAATATATAAACTGTATTCCGTTCACTGCCTAGTATCCCATAAATTAAATAAAGAATATTCTATACATTGTCTTGTTTCGCAGAAATTGTTTAAACAGTATTCCATGCATTAGAGTCGATTGCCCACCAGATAGGCAATCAATCACTATTTCCAGAAAAGCGCTGTATCCACCAAGGGAAACTGTTTCACACAAACGGCTAATGGTTTAATTAAATAGTTCTAGTGTGTGAGCAGGCTATTCGAATGACTCAGATCTGACCTGAACCAGCTCGTGTCAATGACAGAACACCGGGTGGGGAAAACTGATGAAGAACTGAACAATAGGTGAAGCGGAGCGGAGGTGGGGTATGCGAAATTTAAAATTTAAAAAGTGCGCTTATATCAGTGGAGGGGGCGATGTTGACGGGGAGTGGGGAGGGATGGGTGGGTGACACATAGTTACTGGACAGGGCAGTACCTGCACTTTTCACACCAGTAAGTCTGCACAGACTGAGTGATATCAAGAGTGTGCTTTTATTGGCGTGGTGGAGGGGGGGGGAGGACGATAGGAGATTTCACGAGGAATAGGTGAGGAGGAGCAGGAGGGGGAGGGACTGAGGGTCTCTCAGAAGGACGAATTATCTCGAGGAGGTCATAAAACAACCCCCAGGGAGACATAAATCAATTAGCATAACAATGGGTTTAGATTGTAAATCAATCAAGCTTGCACCTCAATGTGTACTTTCACCACACAGATTGTCCCAGAATGAACACTATCCAACTACTGTCGGGGAGTCCTATCTGAAAGTATATGTATAGATTGTAGCCATGTTTGTATGTGAAACGTGGAAGATAAACAGTTCAGACGAAAAGAGAAGCCTTTGAAATGTGGTGTTACACAAGAATGTTGAAGATTAGGCGGGTAGATGACGTAACTGATGGAGAGGTACTGAACAGAATTGGGGAGCAAAGAAATGTGTGGCACACCCTGACCAGAAGGAGGGACCAGTCGGTAGGACACATTCTGAGACATCAATGGTTCACCAGTTTAGTTCAAATGGCTCTGAGCACTATGGGACGCAACTGCTGTGGTCATAAGTCCCCTAGAACTTAGAACTACCTAAACCTAACTAACCTAAGGACAGCACACAACACCCAGCCATCACGAGGCAGAGAAAATCCCTGACCCCGCCGGGAATCGAACCCGGGAAACCGGGCGTGGGAAGCGAGAACGCTACCGCACGACCACGAGATGCGGGCTCACCAATTTAGTACTGGACGGAAGTGTGCGGGGATAATAGTCGCAGAGGGAGACCAAGAGACGAATACAGAAATCAGATTGAGAAGGATGTACATTGCAGCAGATACTCGGAATTCAAGAAGCTCGCACTTGATAGAGTAGCGTGGAGAAATGCATCAAATCACTTTCGGATTGAAGACCGCAACAACAATAACAAACAAGAACAACAACAATCTCAACCGGTCGGTAAAAATGAAACCATTACAGGATCGCCTTCTTGTCCTTTTGTCTGTCTGCTCGACTGCTATGACTCCTTTTTCTCAGGAGCGGATAGACGTATAAAGTTAAAATTTGTGTCGCATACTCAGAGCTTTGCAGTCAAAAGGTACAAATATTTATATCACATATTTTGATGCTCGCAAATGGACTTATCAAAACATGTGGGGTACTTCCCGTTGGTCTAGAATCTTGAAATCTGCACCTACATCCATACTCCGCAAGCCACCTGACGGTGTATGGCGAAGGGTACTTTGAGTACTTCTATCGGTTCTCCCTTCTATTCCAGTCTCGTATTGTTCGTGGAAAGAAGGATTGTCGGTATGCTTCTGTGTGGGCTCTAATCTTCCTGATTTTATCGTCATGGACTCTTCGGGAGATATACGTAGCAGGGAGCAATATACTGCTTGACTCCTCGGCGAAGGTACGTTCTCGAAACTTCAACAAAAGCCCGTACCGAGCTACTGAGCGTCTCTCCTGCAGACTTTTCCACTGGAGTTTATCTATCATCGCCGTAACGCTTTCGCGATTACTAAATGATCCTGTAACGAAGCGCGCTGCTCTCCGTTGGATCTTCTCTATATCTTCTATCAACCCTATCTGGTACGGATCCCACACTGGTGAGCAGTATTCAAGCAGTGGGCGAACACGTGTACTGTAACCTACTTCCTTTGTTTTCGGATTGCATTTCCTTAGGATTCTTCCAATGAATCTCAGTCTGGCATCTGCTTTACCGACGATCAACTTTATATGATCATTCCATTTTAAATCACTCCTAATGCCTACTCACAGATAATTTATGAAATTAACTGCTTCCAGTTGCTGACCTGCTATATTGTAGCTAAATGATAAGGGATCTTTCTTTCTATGTATTCGCAGCACATTACAGTTGTCTACATTGAGATTCAATTGCCATTCCCTGCACCATGCGTCAATTCGTTGCAGATGCTCCTGCATTTCAGTACAATTTTCCATTGTTACGACCTCTCGATATACTACAGCATCATCCGCAAAAAGCCTCAGTGAACTTCCGATGTTATCCACAAGGTCATTTATGTATATTGTGAATAGCAACGGTCCTACGACACTCCCCTGCGGCACACCTGAAATCACTCTTACTTCGGAAGACTTCTCTCCATTGGGAATGACATGCTGCGTTCTGTTATCTAGAACTCTTCAATCCAACCACACAATTGGTCTGACAGTCCATATGCTCTTACTTTGTTCATTAAACGACTGTGGGGAACTGTATCAAACGCCTTGCGGAAGTCAAGAAACACGGCATCTTCCTGGGAACCCGTGTCTGTGGCCCTCTGAGTCTCGTGGACGAATAGCGCGAGCTGGGTTTCACACGATGGTCTTGTTCGAAACCCATGCTGATTCCTACAGAATAGCTTTCTAATCTCCGGAAAAGGCATTATACTCGAACATAATACGTGTTCCAAAATTCTACAACTGATCGACGTTAGAGATATAGGTCTATAGTTCTGCACATCTGTTCGACGTCCGTTCTTGAAAACGGGCATGACCTGTGCCCGTTTCCAATCCTTTGGAACGCTACGCTCTTCTAGAGACCTACGGTACACCGCTGCAAGAAGGGGGGCAAGTTCCTTCGCGTACTCTGTGTAAAATGGAACTGGTATCACATCAGGTCCAGCGGCCTTTCCTCTTTTGAGCAATTTTGTTTTTTCTATCCATCTGTCATCTATTTCGATATCTACCATTTTGTCATCTGTGCGACAATCTAGAGAAGGAAGTACAGTGCAGTCTTCCTAAACTGGGCGAGAAAGAAGGTTTCACGGTACAAGTAAAGGAAAGAATCCGAAATTGTTGATCAGAAGAAAAAATATTTCTTTCGTCATTTGTTATTCGCCGTCAAACTTGAAATGAGACCAATCAGTAGCTCCGCATTCAGCCTGCCTGCGTCGCAGTGGTAAAAGTCAAACACAGGCAAGTAATGACTTTATTGCTCATATGTCGCGTTTCGAAATTTGTCCTTCGTCAGATATCCAGGAGCGATTATTGCACGTAGATGCGGCGTTTCAAGTTCTATGTGATACAAACAGACTAGCTCGCGAATATCTGTTTCACTTGAGACGCCTTATCTACGTAATCGCTCCTGGGTATCTGATGCGGCATAAATTCCGAATCGCGACATATGAGCGATAAAGACATTCCTTGCCTGATGTCTGACTCTTACCATTGCGACCAGTGAGCCTGGATGTAGAGCTACTGATTGTTTTCTCACACTGTGTACTGGCAACCACGGATAAACGGTATCGGCCAGGTTCCATTTTTCTATATTTCCGGAAAGCACTTAAAACGCTGCCCCATTGCAGGCTCTTATAGAAGGTACGAGCATATGGAATAAAACTTCCCGGCAGATTAAAACTAAGTGGCGGACCGAGACTCGAACTCGGGACCTTTGCCTTTTGCGGACAAGTGCTCTACCATCTGAGCTACCCAAGCACGACTCACGCCCCCCCCTCACAGCTTTACTTCTGCCTGTATCTCATCCCCTTGTAACGCCAGATATGCATATCTTCCTATTTCCATCTATTGTATTATAAATTTTTCCCCTATTTTATTATCTGAAGATATGACATTTCTGTGTCTTTATATATTGTAATTGTTTTACAATTTGTATATATATATATATATATATATATATATATATATATATATATATATATATATATATGTGTGTGTGTGTGTGTGTGTGTGTGTGTGTGTGTGCATTTATGTCGATGTATAATTGGTTTGTTTTGTAAATATTATTTGTATTTTTGCGCTGGATCTTGCCTAGTGAAAACTATGCTATCGAATGATTACATCGATAGGTCGTGTGGAGGACCAAAGTGTTTAGGATCTTTGGTAGTGTTAACTCTGCCGCGTGGACCGCGGGCAGAGCAGAGTCTGGGTGGAGTAGGGCGGTGGAGCCCATGTGTTGAGTGACGCTCCCGCGAGTTGCCGTGCTTGGCATCATGTAATTGCGCTCGACTTGCTATGATAGTTTCTGGCACAGTGTCGCGGACGGGAAGCATTAGCTGGCGCATATCAAGAGCCCGTTTCGCCTGGTGACCGTGTCGAGAAGAAGGCGCGCCAACATCCAGCTTCTGCAACAGCGACGGCCGACAATGAGTGATTGTCGTCACCTCCTCGATCGACGACTTCATACCTTCAATCAACCAACAAGGAAGACTGAAAGCACGTAAAGTTTTAGGACTGTTCAGACCTCAGCTTTTCAAACTGTTCTATTTGCATCACTAAAATACAGCGCCTTAGCCTGAACCTTCGATGCTCATTGTCCCAATTGCATTACCAAGCAGGGTCCCTTCCTTTTCCGAAATGAACCGGAGTGTCGTTGAAATTCAAATGCCAGCATTAAAGTAATATCATTCCATTTTACTGCTTTAATTTCAAAGTTCAGTTAAAGTATTCATAGCTGGCTACAATGTTTAGATTACACAAGCACAAATTAAGAGTGCGAGTTTTGTTACCATATTTTCGCTTACCTGTGACTGCAGCTCAGCTTGGTACGTACTAAATTTTACTATTGTTAATTGTTCAAAATCATTTAATTCAAGTTCAAAGTTAAATCTCTTATTTCTAAATTGCGTAGATTCAAGCAGCTTTTGAGATGATTGTTGAGAAACAAAGTTCACTATTAATTTCAGCCTCTAAATTAACTTTCAATTTTGTTGTTTTATTAATTCTTTTGCTAAATTAAGTCAGAGTGTAGCGAAATTTATTACTTCTCACAAACATTCAGTTTTCACACAACACGTGTCAACCTTCATTTGCCACGCTTTCAGTGCTAATTACATGTGCAATAACCTTTCTTTTTCCGTTATTATAGTAGTTGTCCATAGGACTGGCGACCATAATTTTCCCCAAATCTCAAATGTCTAATTAACGCCAGTTAACTGTTAACGCAACGACCGTACATTTACTTTCTTCATTAACTTTACCCTTTTTCAAAATTAATTTCACCAATTTCATATGCATTTTTCCTTTCATTCAGATGTAACTGTTTCCTCCCTCTTTACCGACAGATTAACTTCGGTTACGACTGCTTTTCCCAAATTTCCATTAGGTACACGCAGTTTAATTTTTCACACATTAAGGTCGATAAGTGAGGGGGAGGCTACACCCTACCTTCCACACTTCACAGAAGAGCTTGTAACGTGCGCGTGGGGCACACAATACTCCTTAAAGCCTGTATTATGGTAAGTGAGCGGGGTTCACCTTATGAGAAAGGATTTTTGTATAGATATCGACCGCGTGTACCTGAATGGTGGCAAATCAGACTTACACCCACTCTGTAATAACAATGATCCGTCAAGTAAGTGCAAAATGCCATTACACGTCAAGATGAACCAAAAGCGACACTGAAGATGCTACCAATTTGATAATAATACGGTCGGGAGCCTAATTAGGCATTAACTAGGTTTCTTCCCTGTACAAGTTGGTGTATATTCATGCAAAACAACACGTAGTAACACTGCATAATATAGTAAAATTTTAGAACCAGAAAATCTATTGAACTGATAGTTTCACGTTCTGTACTGATATGGAAAAACAATGAATACATAACACTACACTATAATGTATACTACAAAACTTAATGCTGTCTATTAATCTGATTAAAATCGGGCATAGGTTACCCTAGCAATAGCACTTTCGAACCACACACAAAATGTCAATTTTGATAAAGATAAAACACTGATAAATTTTGGCTTTTATATTGACTTTAATTTTTGCTGGTCAAACCAATGTGGAACACATCAGAATTCAATTGAATAAAAAGGGGGAGGGGGGGTACCCTGAAACTGTTATGATCACTATATTAAAAAAATTGATTACTGAAATTATTATGCGTTCAAGATTTCCAGTATATGAGTTACTACTCTTTTCATCTTATTTACTGCTCATTTAAATACCTTTATATCTGTCTCGAAATAATTAAACTTCATTACTACACTCCTGGAAATGGAAAAAAGAACACATTGACACCGGTGTGTCAGACCCACCATACTTGCTCCGGACACTGCGAGAGGGCTGTACAAGCAATGATCACACGCACGGCACAGCGGACACACCAGGAACCGCGGTGTTGGCCGTCGAATGGCGCTAGCTGCGCAGCATTTGTGCACCGCCGCCGTCAGTGTCAGCCAGTTTGCCGTGGCATACGGAGCTTCATCGCAGTCTTTAACACTGGTAGCATGCCGCGACAGCGTGGACGTGAACCGTATGTGCAGTTGACGGACTTTGAGCGAGGGCGTATAGTGGGCATGCGGGAGGCCGGGTGGACGTACCGCCGAATTGCTCAACACGTGGGGCGTGAGGTCTCCACAGTACATCGATGTTGTCGCCAGTGGTCTGCGGAAGGTGCACGTGCCCGTTGACCTGGGACCGGACCGCAGCGACGCACGGATGCACGCCAAGACCGTAGGATCCTACGCAGTGCCGTAGGGGACCGCACCGCCACTTCCCAGCAAATTAGGGACACTGTTGCTCCTGGGGTATCGGCGAGGACCATTCGCAACCGTCTCCATGAAGCTGGGCTACGGTCCCGCACACCGTTAGGCCGTCTTCCGCTCACGCCCCAACATCGTGCAGCCCGCCTCCAGTGGTGTCGCGACAGGCGTGAATGGAGGGACGAATGGAGACGTGTCGTCTTCAGCGATGAGAGTCGCTTCTGCCTTGGTGCCAATGATGGTCGTATGCGTGTTTGGCGCCGTGCAGGTGAGCGCCACAATCAGGACTGCATACGACCGAGGCACACAGGGCCAACACCCGGCATCATGGTGTGGGGAGCGATCTCCTACACTGGCCGTACACCACTGGTAATCGTCGAGGGGACACTGAATAGTGCACGGTACATCCAAACCGTCATCGAACCCATCGTTCTACCATTCCTAGACCGGCAAGGGAACTTGCTGTTCCAACAGGACAATGCACGTCCGCATGTATCCCGTGCCACCCAACGTGCTCTAGAAGGTGTAAGTCAACTACCCTGGCCAGCAAGATCTCCGGATCTGTCCCCCATTGAGCATGTTTGGGACTGGATGAAGCGTCGTCTCACGCGGTCTGCACGTCCAGCACGAACGCTGGTCCAACTGAGGCGCCAGGTGGAAATGGCATGGCAAGCCGTTCCACAGGACTACATCCAGCATCTCTACGATCGTCTCCATGGGAGAATAGCAGTCTGCATTGCTGCGAAAGGTGGATATACACTGTACTAGTGCCGACATTGTGCATGCTCTGTTGCCTGTGTCTATGTGCCTGTGGTTCTGTCAGTGTGATCATGTGATGTATCTGACCCCAGGAATGTGTCAATAAAGTTTCCCCTTCCTGGGACAATGAATTTACGGTGTTCTTATTTCAATTTCCAGGAGTGTATATCAATATTAAAGTTATCTTTCAACTTCGTTAGACCTTCGTTATTCATTTACTGGTTCATTAACAAAACAGTTCTTTAAACACCATTCTAACGTAACTAGGTCTGCAAGTAATTATTATTAACACAAAATTTAATTTTTCATTTCGGGACACTCGCATTGCACAACATCTGGAAAGGACCCTGTCTAGGTTAGTTGTGAGGATAATTAAATGATGGGAAAGTTCTGGTAAAATTTAGGTTATTATTGAACAGTTCACTATATGGTCCATACGAATACAGTACTAAAAGTTTCAACCTGCTTGTATCGATGCGGCGGTTGGCGGGCGTCGAGATGGCGAGGCACAGAGCACACATACAACCACAGCTATGGCTCTTGACGTATCGGCACTTTAATTCTTCTTTGCGTCGCAATACTTTTCCATTTAGTGCCTATGGACTTTTGCCATGCTGTGTGGGCGTTGGAACGGCATACCCGAGGCTCACTGAAGCTACGTCTTCCAGGAGAGCCTCCTCGCTCCAGAAGGTGTTGCTCAGACCAATGCCAAACTCCAACTACTACTGCTGAGCCTGTTGTGCCGTGCAGTGCCCGCGTGCATTTTCCCGCGCTCGCTTGCCATCCACCTTTTACCGCTCCCTAACAGACCGGATATTCACTTTAGGTTTTGCATTCCACATATCCTAACACATTGCCTACGTATGGACCAGACGCACAATTACAATTTTAAACATCTTACAACAGTTTCTACATTTGTTACATTTCAATTCTATTACAATATTGCTTGACATTTGACATAAACATTAATATTCACAGCCGGCCTTGGTGGCCGAGCGGTTCTAGGCGCTACAGTCTTGAACCGCGCGACCGCTACGGTCGCAGGTTCGAATCCTGCCTCGGGCATGGATGTGTGTGATGTCCTTAGGTTAATTAGGTTTAAGTAGTTCTAAGTTCTAGGGGACTAATGACCTCGCCCGCATCTCGTGGTCGTGCGGTAGCGTTCTCGCTTCCCACGCCCGGGTTCCCGGGTTCGATTCCCAGCGGGGCCAGGGATTTTCTCTGCCTCGTGATGGCTGGGTGTTGTGTGCTGTCCTTAGATTAGTTAGGTTTAAGTAGTTCTAAGTTATAGGGGACTGATGACCTCAGATGTTAAGTCCCATAGTGCTCAGAGCCATTTTTGAACTAATGACCTCAGATGTTAAGTCCCATAGTGCTCAGAGCCATTTTTGAACCTCAGATGTTAAGTCCCAGAGTGCTCAGAGCCATTTGAACCATTAATATTCACATTGAAATTTGTTTACAGTTTTCTTAACACAATGACATGAAACAAAAAAGAAATGAAATCAGAACATCAATTACACTAGTTTATCGAAAAATCAGATGGAAAAAAAAATTACTTATATGTACAATGTCGTTGTTGTTACAAGCTTCTCTGAAGTTTGGAAGGTGGGGGACGAGATACTGGCAGAAATAAAGAAGAGCTTCTGTGAAGTTTGGAAGGTAGGAGACGAGGTACTGGCAGAAGTAAAGCTGTGAAGACGGGGCGTGAGTTTTGTCGTGCTTGGGTAGCTCAGATGGTAGAGCACTTGCCCGCGAAAGGCAAAGGTCCCGAGTTCGAGTCTCGGACCGGCACACTTTTAATCTGCCGCGAACTTCCATATCAGAGCACACTCCGCTGCAATGTGAAAATCTCATTCTGGGAACGTATGGTAATAGAACCCAGTATGTTGTCCTCGACGTCGAGTGTTCATCAGAGGCAAGGGTATCGTCAGGTGTGATCCATGAAAAATGATTTAGCGGGAAGGGTGGGCAGCAAGCTACAATTGTTTGCTGATGATGCTATCGTGTACGGTAAGGTGTCGAAGTTGAGTACCTTGGCAGAAAATCCCAAGAGATTCTGGCCGTATGTAAAATATGCTAGCGGCTATCTCTGCGCGATAGCAGTGGAAATACTATAGACGACATTGCTGCTGCAGCGGAGTCATTAAACACAGCCTTCCGAAATTCCTTTACCAAAGAAAACCAAGTAAATATTCCAGAATTCGAATCAAGAACAGCTGCCAAGATGGGTAACATAGAAGTAAATATCCTCGGAATAGTTAAGTAACTTCAATCATTTGTTGTTGTTGCGGTCTTCAGCCCTGAGACCGGTTTGATGCAGCTCTCCATGCTACTCTATCCTGTACAAGTTTCATCATCTCCCAGTACCTACTGCAACCTACATCCTTCTGAATCTGCTTAGTGTACTCATCTCTTGGTCTCGCCCTACGATTTTTACCCTCCACGCTGCCCTCCAATACTAAATTGGTGATCCCTTGATGCCTCAGAACATGTCCTATCAACCGATCGCTTCTTCTAGTCAAGTAGTACCACAAATTCCTCTTCTCACTAATTCTATTCAGTACCTCCTCATTAGTTACGTGATCTACCCATATAATCTTCAGTATTCTTCTGTAGCACCACATTTCTAAACCTTCTATTCTCTTCTTGAGCAAACTAGTTATCGTCCATGCATCACTTCCATACATGGCTACACTCCATACAAATACTTTCAGAAACGACTTCCTGACACTTAAATCTATAATCGATGTTAACAAATTTCTCTTCTTAAAAAAAAAATGGTTCAAATGGCTCTGAGCACTATGGGACTTAACAGCTATGGTCATCAGTCCCCTAGAACTTAGAACTACTTAAACCTAACTAACCTAAGGACAGCACACAACACCCAGCCATCACGAGGCAGAGAAAATCCCTGACCCCGCCGGGAATCGAACCCGGGAACCCGGGCGTGGGAAGCGAGAACGCTACCGCACGACCACGAGATGCGGGCTCTCTTCTTCCGAAACGCTTTCTTTGCCATTGCCAGTCTACATTTTATATCCTCTCTACTTCGACCATCATCAGTTATTTTGCTCCCCAAATAGCAAAACTCCTTTACTACTTTAAGTGTCTCATTTCCTAAGCTAATTCCCTCAACATCACCCGACTTAATTCGACTACATTCCATTATCCCCGTTTTGCTTTTGCTGATGTTCATCTTATATCCTCCTTTCAAGACGCTGTACATTCCGTTCAACTGCTCTCCAAGTCCTTTGTTGTCTCTGACAGAATTACAATGTCATCGGCGAATCTCGAAGTTTTTATTTCTTCTCCATGGATTTTAATACGTACTCCGAATTTTTCTTTTGTTTCCTTCACTGCTTGCTCAATATACAGATTGAATAACATCGGGGATAGGCTACAACCCTGTCTCACTCCCTTCCGAACCACTGCTTCCCTTTCATGTCACTCGTCTCTTATAACTAAAAGGAAATCTTCCGGTCGACATTTTATACCAGTTAGATTCCTTTCAGAGCATGATGATCCAATAGCTGCATACTTAACATTCATATACGAGGGTTGGAACTTAAATCGTGGCAAATAAACTCACAATCGATACAAAAGAGTTACATATTTGCAGCTGTTACTGTCCTTCAAAGTAGTCACCAGCCTTATGCAGAACCCGTTGCCAGCGATTTGGAAGGCGTAGTATACCGTTAGCAGAGCCCGTTCTGTTGATGGTGCGAATGGAGCGGTCTACTGCCTGTCGAATCTCTGGAACAGTTCTGAAGCAAATGCCACGTAGTCGTTCCTTAATCTTCGGAATTAAATCAAAGTCAGAAGGACGTAAGTCCGGGGCGTATGGTGGATGGTACAGTACTTCCCAGTCCCTTCGACCGAATAGAGCAGCCACAACTTGCTCTGTATTGACGCACGTATTGTCGTGCAAAATGATGGTTGGGTTGCGCAGAAAGTGTCGCAGCTTCTTTCGCAAAGCTGGTCGCAGGTGATGCTCCAGAAACGAACAGTAATACTGTGCATTGACGGTCTGCGTGGAGGAACGTTATGCGTTAGGACAACACCATCACAGTCGTACAGGAGAATCACCATAACTTTCACCATATTGGATCTGACGCACTTTAGACTTTCGCGGCGACCCATAATGACGTCATTCGTTGGACTGGCTTTTCAGTTTTGGCTCGTACGATGTGGCCCATGTCTCACATGTGTTACGTTACGGCGTGAGAAAGCCTCTCCTTCGCGCTCATAGCGGTCCAAGTTCGTCTGAGCAGCGTCGTAACGCATTCATTTCCGTCAAGTGATGCGGCCACCATCGTGGTGCAGTTTTTCGCATGCTCAGGCGTTCCTTCGGGATGCGAAGCACAGTCGTATGGTCGCTAATCCGGTTTCGTGGGCGAGCTCACGAATCGTTCGGCGTCGATCAGTGTCCACTA
This sequence comes from Schistocerca cancellata, assembly GCF_023864275.1. Lineage (NCBI taxonomy): Eukaryota > Metazoa > Arthropoda > Insecta > Orthoptera > Acrididae > Schistocerca > Schistocerca cancellata. The sequence goes on along the minus strand of NC_064637.1, from coordinate 62,967,020 downwards.
ACGCGGCAACAGCATGCACTTCTTCAGAGACGCCAGGACGACCTGCCCGATGCACGCCTGCCACAGTTTGCCGACCCTCATTGAAGGCTTTTACCCAACGTGCCACTGTTCTGTAAGGCAATTCCGATTCCCCGGACGCCTCTTGAAGACCTTGATGACACTGTCGTGCTGTACGACCTCTGGCACATTCAGTCTTGATCCATCTCCGTTGTTCCTGTTTCGAAAACACAGTGACACCGTTACGCTTGTAAGTAGGCTGTTTATGTTTTCTTATCGGCAACGTTACGTAGCGCTCTGTATGAAAATCACTGGCTGTGCTGTGTGCAGTCTGTGGCCAGTTTGCATTGTTGTCAGCCATTGTAGTGTTGGGCAGCTGGATGTGAACAGCGCGTAGCGTTGCGCAGTTGGTGGTGAGCCGCCAGCGGTGGTGGATGTGGGAAATGAGATGGCGGATTTTTGAGTACAGAATGGATATTATGAACTGATATATATATTATGACTTTGGATGATATTAAGGTAAATACATTGTTTGTTCTCTATTAAAATCTTTCATTTGCTAACTATCCCTATCAGTAGTTAGCGCCTTCCGTAGTTAGAATCTTTTATTTAGCTGGCAGTAGTGGCGCTCGCTGTATTGCAGTAGTTCGAGTAACCAAGATTTTTGTGAGGTAAGTGATTTGTGAAAGGTATAGATTAATGTTAGTCAGGGCCATTCTTTTGTAGGGAATTTTGAAAGTCAGATTGCGTTGCGCTAAAAATATTGTGTGTCAGTTTAAGCACAGTCATGTATAAATGTTCAAAGGGGACGTTTCACGCTAGACCGCTCGCTCACAAGTGACTGTGTTTCCCTCGACTGTGCGCACGCCGTTGACGTGGGACGGGCGAGTCCATTTGCTCGGAGGTAAGGCGGGTATGTCAACAACGTGAGCTATCAGCGACAGTAGTAGATTCCATTGCATAGTGTCTCTACAGCAGTGTTTCCACTATTTAAGTTCCAACCTACGTACAACCGCTTGCTAGACGAAAGACTGGAAAGTTCGTCAAACCAGTCTTCAAGAAAGGCAGTAAGAGTAATCCAGTAAATTACAGGCCCACATCATGAACGTCCAAATGTAGCAGGATTTTGGAACGTATATTGTGTTCGAACAGCCGGACGAAGTGGCCGTGCGGTTAAAGGCGCTGCAGTCTGGAACCGCAAGACCGCTACGGTCGCAGGTTCGAATCCTGCCTCGGGCATGGATGTTTGTGATGTCCTTAGGTTAGTTAGGTTTAACTAGTTTAAAGTTCTAGGGGACTAATGACCTCAGCAGTTGAGTCCCATAGTGCTCAGAGCCATTTGAACCATTTTGATTTTGTGTTCGAACATTATGAATTACCTCGAAGGGAACGGCCTATTGACACACAATCAACACGGATTTAGAAAACATCGTTCTTGTAACACACAAGTCGGAGACACATTTTTTGACGAGTCAATGGCAGATTCATGCGGTACACGGTGAGAGGAAACGATGCGTATTTCATAAATACGCTAATTAGGCAGAACGTTATGACTACCTACCTAGTAACAGGTGCGTCCAACTTAGGCACGGATGACAGGGGCGACGCGTCGTGGCATGGAAGCAACGAGACGTTGGCACGTCGCTGGAGGGATTTGGCACCACCATTTCACACACAAGTCACATGATTGCTGTAAATTTCGGGGGGGGGGGGCGATGAGTTCTGACGCCACATTCAGTCACTCTCCAGATGTGTTCGATCGGGTTCACATATGGCGAGTGGGGGGGGGGGGAGAGGGGAGGGGGTAGGACATCAATTGGAGGTCGCCACTGTATTCCTAGAACCACTGCATCGCACTCCTGGCCTTGTGACATGGTGCGTTATCTTGCTGAAAAATGCCACTGCCAGGAAACACGATCGTCGTGAGGTGGTGCACGTGGTCTGCGACCAGTGTATGACACTCCTTGGCCGCGATGGTGCATTGCACGAGCGCCACTGGACCCACGGATGCCGGCCTTAATGTTCACTAGAGCATAATGGAGCCGCCGCCAATTTATTTCTGGACACCCTCTACAAATCACGTTACTGGCTGCAGGAATCACTACAGACAATAATTTTTGGGATACAACAGCACTGAATTTGAGGCTACCTTCACTTGCGACAACGGTTACAATCGTAGCTCTCCTCGCACGTTATAGCCTTTCTCATATCTGCCTTTCCGTTCTCACAGTATACCGTCTGACTTCGCAAAAATAGCGTCCACACAATTCCGAAGACGGCAAGAGCTGACAATTGCGAGATCACCTTAACAGCTCATACATCCAACGTGCTGACAACAATAACATACAGAAGAATGGACGAGGAAATTGAGGATGTGTCAGATGACGATCAGTTTGGCTTTAGGAAAGATAAAGGCACCACAGAGGTAGTTCTGACTTTGCTGTGGATAATGGAAGCAAGACTAAACAAAAACCATGACACTTTCCTTGAATCTGTCGACCTGGAAAAAGCGTTCGACAATGTAAAATGGGGCAAGATGTTCGAAATTCTGAAAAAGTAGGGGTATGCTACAGGGAGAGATGGGTCGTATACAGCATGTATAACAGACAAGAGGGAATAAATAATAAGAGTGGACGGCCAAGAACGAAGTGCTCGTATTAAGAAGAGTGTAAGACAATGCTGTAGCCTTTTGCCCCTACTGCTCAATCTGAACCTCGAGGAAGCAATGATGGAAGTGGAATTAAAATACAAGGTGAAAGGATATCAATGATACGATTCGCTGATGACATTGCTATCCTGAGTCAAAGTGAAGAAGAATTACATAATCTGCTGAATGGAATGAACAGTCTAATGAGTACAGAATTACGGATTGAGAGTACCCTACTACCTAGGCAGCGAAATAACCAATGAAGGAGGACATCGAAAGCAGACAGGACTTCCTGGCCAGAAGAAGTCTACATGTATAAAACATAGGCCTTAATTTAAGGAAGAAATTTCTGAGAATATACGTTTGGAGTACAGCATTGTACGGTAGTGAAACATGGACTGTGGGAAAACCGGAACAGCAGGGAGTCGAAGCATTTGAGATGTGGTGCTACAGATGAATGTTGAAAATTAGTTGGACTGATAAGGTAAGGAATGAAGAGGTTCTGCGCAGAATCGGAGAGGAAAGGAATGTGTGGAAAACACTGACAGGGAGAGGGTGATAACGCATCAGAGAATGGTAACAGAGGGAGCTGTAGAGGGAAAACAGAGATTGGAATACATCCAGCAGATAATTGGAGACGTAGGTTGCAAGTGCTGGTCTGAGATGGAGAGGTTGACACCGTAGATGAATTTGTGCCGGACCGCATCAAACCTCAGAAGACTGAGGACTAAAAATAAAATAAATAAAAAAAGAATGGTTTCCTGATTTTCAGCAGCTCCGTAATACACGATTCATCCATTCTTAGACAGTTACGGAGATCATCGGTCCCCTTGCAAAAGCACCGTAGGTTTCTACACTCCTGGAAATGGAAAAAAGAACACATTGACACCGGTGTGTCAGACCCACCATACTTGCTCCGGACACTGCGAGAGGGCTGTACAAGCAATGATCACACGCACGGCACAGCGGACACACCAGGAACCGCGGTGTTGGCCGTCAAATGGCGCTAGCTGCGCAGCATTTGTGCACCGCCGCCGTCAGTGTCAGCCAGTTTGCCGTGGCATACGGAGCTCCATCGCAGTCTTTAACACTGGTAGCATGCCGCGACAGCGTGGACGTGAACCGTATGTGCAGTTGACGGACTTTGAGCGAAGGCGTATAGTGGGCATGCGGGAGGCCGGGTGGACGTACCGCCGAATTGCTCAACACGTGGGGCGTGAGGTCTCCACAGTACATCGATGTTGTCGCCAGTGGTCGGCGGAAGGTGCACGTGCCCGTCGATCTGGGACCGGACCGCAGCGACGCACGGATGCACGCCAAGACCGTAGGATTCTACGCAGTGCCGTAGGGGACCGCACCGCCACTTCCCAGCAAATTAGGGACACTGTTGCTCCTGGGGTATTGGCGAGGACCATTCGCAACCGTCTCCATGAAGCTGGGCTACGGTCCCGCACACCGTTAGGCCGTCTTCCGCTCACGCCCCAACATCGTGCAGCCCGCCTCCAGTGGTGTCGCGACAGGCGTGAATGGAGGGACGAATGGAGACGTGTCGTCTTCAGCGATGAGAGTCGCTTCTGCCTTGGTGCCAATGATGGTCGTATGCGTGTTTGGCGCCGTGCAGGTGAGCGCCACAATCAGGACTGCATACGACCGAGGCACACAGGGCCAACACCCGGCATCATGGCGTCGGGAGCGATCTCCTACACTGGCCGTACACCACTGGTGATCGTCGAGGGGACACTGAATAGTGCACGGTACATCCAAACCGTCATCGAACCCATCGTTCTACCATTCCTAGACTGGCAAGGGAACTTGCTGTTCCAACAGGACAATGCACGTCCGCATGTATCCCGTGCCACCCAACGTGCTCTAGAAGGTGTAAGTCAACTACCCTGGCCAGCAAGATCTCCGGATCTGTCCCCCATTGAGCATGTTTGGGGCTGGATGAAGCGTCGTCTCACGCGGTCTGCACGTCCAGCACGAACGCTGGTCCAACTGAGGCGCCAGGTGGAAATGGCATGGCAAGCCGTTCCACAGGACTACATCCAGCATCTCTACGATCGTCTCCATGGCAGAATAGCAGCCTGCATTGCTGCGGAAGGTGGATATACACTGTACTAGTGCCGACATTGTGCATGCTCTGTTGCCTGTGTCTATGTGCCTGTGGTTCTGTCAGTGTGATCATGTGATGTATCTGACCCCAGGAATGTGTCAATAAAGTTTCCCCTTCCTGGGACAATGAATTCATGGTGTTCTTATTTCAATTTCCAGGAGTGTATCTTTCCAATATCCACTTCTTTGCCCACAGCTTTCACTCGGTTCATCTTGCTCTTGTTAGCTGTAAAACAGCCAAGGCAAAGACTGGTTTTTCTCCCTGTGTAAAACCAAGCAGGATATCGTAGAAAATAAACTCAATGGCGAAATCACAAGTAGATGACGGCGCTGTAATCGGTGAGTGCAGTCGGTCGCGACGTGTGTAGACTGACACGAAATGAAATGAATTTTATCCATAGTGTATGCTGTCGAACTCCGTGACTGTTCCTTTATCGGGTGTAGAAAAATATCCTCTACCAGTCACAGGTGTTTATACATTCATTTTCACGTTTATACTGTTGGAGATCACTGTATAAATACAAAAGGTTATTTGCTGGTGACTACACAGATACAAGTGGGAGAATTGCAAGTGGTAAGGCAGCATTTGACGAAAATATATCTGTACTTACATAAAGATGAAGCGCGCCGGCCGTGGTGGCCAAGCGGTTAAAGGCGCTACAGTCTGGAACCGCGCGGCCGCTACGGTCGCAAGTTCGAATCCTGCCTCAGGCATGGATGTGTGTGATGTCCTTAGGTTAGTTAGGTTTAAGTAGTTCTAAGTTCTACGAGACTGATGACCTTAGAAGTTAAGTCCCATAGTGCTCAGAGCCATTTGAGCCATTTTTGAAAGATGAAGCACCGTTATTACAGTTATGCTGTGGTGACAGTTTTGCCACTTAGATTCACACTTATTGTCATTTTCACGTGCATGTTGCAGTTTTACCAAATATAGCTTCATATTTCACTATTATGATGTGCACTCGTGATACGCTCACGGTATCTTTTAGTGAGCATATGGATGCCTGCCGGCTAAATAATTTTGATAAATCCACCTTAGCAATGCACCTAAAAGACCATGGTCAATCAGCCACACCCATTACAGAAACCTACAAACACAACTGGCCATTAAAACTGCTGCACCACGAAGATGACGTGCTACAGACGCGAAATTTAACCGACAGGAAGAAGATGCTGTGATATGCAAATGATAAGCTTTTCAGAGCATTCAGACAAGGTTGGCGCCGGTGGCGCCAGCTACAACGTGCTGTCATGAGGAAACTTTCCAACCGTTATCTCATACGCAAACAGCAGTTGACCGGCGTTGCCTGCTGAAACGTTGTTGTGATGCCTCGTGTAAGGAGGAGGATTGCGAACCATCACGTTTCCGACTTTGATAAAGGTCGGATTGTAGCCTATCGCGATTGCGGTTTATCGTATCGCTACATTGCTGCTCGCGTTGGTCGAGACCCAACGACTGTTAGCAGAATATGGAATCGGTGGGTTCAGGGGGGTAATACTGAACGCCGTGCTGGATCCCAACGGCCTCGTATCACTAGCAGTCGAGATGACAGGCATCTTACCCGCATGGCTGTAACGGACCGTGCAGCCACGTCTCGATCCCTGAGTCAAAAGATGGGGACGTTCGCAAGACAACAACCATCTGCACGAACAGTTCGACGACATTTACAGCAGCATGCACTATGAGCTCGGAGACCGTGGCTGCAGTTACCCTAGACGCTGCATCACAGGCAGGGGCGCCTGCGATGGTGTACTCGACGACGAACCTGGGTGCACGAATGGCAAAACGTCATTTTTTCGAAGGAATCCAGGTTCTATTTGCAGCATCACGATGGTCGCATCCGTGTTTCACGACATCGCGGTGAACGCACATTGGAAGCGTGTATTCGTCATCGCCATACTGGCGTATCACCCGGCGTGATGGTATGGGGTCCCATTGGTTACACGTCTCGGTCACCTCTTGTTCGCATTGACGGCACTTTGAATAGTGGACGTTACATTTCAGATGTGTTACGACCCGTGGCTCTACCCTTCATTCGATCCCTACGAAACCCTGTATTTCATCAGGATAATGCACGACCTCATGTTGCAAGTCCTGTACGGGCCTTTCTGGATACAGAAAATGTTCGACTGCTGCCCTGGCCAGCACTTTCTCTAGACCTCTCACCAAATGAAAACGTCTGGTTAATGGTGGCCGAGCAACTGGCTCGTCACAATACGCCAGTCACTACTCTTGATGAACTGTGGTATCGTGTTGCAGCTGCATGGGCAGCTGTACCTGTACACGCCATCCAAGCTCTGTTTGACTCAATGCCCAGGCGTATCAAGGCCGTTACTACGGGCAGAGGTGATTTTTCTGGGTACTGATTTCTCAGGATCTATGCACCCAAATTGCGTGAAAATGTAATCACATGTCAGTTCTAGCATAATATATTTGTCCAATGAATACCCGTTTATCATCTGCATTTCTTCTTGGTGTAGCAATTTTAATGGCCAGTAGTGTACTACACACTGTGAACAAAGAAAGAAAATGAATCTGCTTGAAGAGCTAGAAATTTATATCCACACAAGCTGTAACTGTCATTGTATAATGTGTAATAGCTTTCAAAATTTCATGTCTGTAACATTATTGTAACTCCCAGATCCTAGTTCTCTGACAACAGTGTGGCTCAAAACAGTTCTAGCTGTCATTTTTTAATTTGTAATAGCTTTGAGTAATTTCATATATATAACATCATTGTTAATGTTTCTAGCATTTGTAGACTTAGAGAAAGCTTTTGACAATGTTGACTGGAATACTCTCCTTGAAATTCTAAAGGTGGCAGCGGTAAAATACAGGGAGTGAAAGGCAATTTACAATTTGTACAGAAACCAGATGGCAGTTGTAAGAGTCGAGGGGCTTGAAAGAATGCTGAAGATTAGATGGGTAGATCACATAACTAATGAGGAGGTATTGAACAGAATTGGGGAGAAGAGTAGTTTGTGGCACAACTTGACTAGAAGAAGGGATCGGTTGGTAGGACATGTTCTGAGGCATCAAGGGATCACAAATTTAGCATTGTAGGGAAGCGTGAAGAGTAAAAATCGTAGAAGGAGACCAACAACAACAACATCATTGTACTTCCTAGATCTAAGTTCTCTGACAAAAATGTGAATGAAAAAATTTCAGAATGTGTATGAAAAAGCGTTGCAGTCTATAATAGCTTTTTAAATTGCTATATATGCAACACCCATGCACTTCCTGTGGCTAAGTTCTCTGAACATAACCTACAAGTTTCTGTATGAGCAACATCTTTACATCTGTTACATCTAAGTTCTTTGACCACAGCCCGCATGTTTGTATGTAAACAAAGTGTATTTCACGAGTGCACCTCATAACAGTGAAATATGAAGCTATACTTGGTACAACTGAAATATGCACGTGATACTGACAATAAGTGTGTAACTAAGTGGCAAAACTATCACCACAGCATAACTGTAATAATGGTGCTTCAGCGTTATGTAAGTACAGATATAATCTGTCTGTAAACTCAAGAGCGAGCAGCGCTTCTGGTGGGGGAAGTGGCCTTTCCCGGAAGAACCCTGCCACTGGCCTACAGGGCAACCCAAAATCAGTTGCCCGTTACCTATCTAGCGGTGTAGTTCGGCGTGCAGTGACATACGTCGTTTCTGTTCGTGGGATCTTAGTTGCCAATCTCAGTCAGTTTGTGTACTCACTGATATACTTCAGTATCCGGAAGTAATGGATAATCGCCCTGCATTGCAAGAAAATGTGCAGAATACGAAGGAGATATTTGCGCAGAACGAGCATTCTATCGTCTCTAACGTTATTACAGCTTGGGTTAAGGAGGCTACACAAAAAGAACTGTTGGCTAATATTACCAGTCCCAATCAAAGGGTTGCAGTTTATGCAAACGTCAACCTCGCCAAAATAGGACGCATAACGAAGGAACGCGAAAACAAGTCGCAGGGTTTACTGGAATCGCCGCGAGGAAAACTAATAATTTACGGAGAAAACCCATCGTTATAGACAGTTTCACAAAATCGGTCATTCGACAAACGATAGAGGACTTTTACATAAACCAAAAAATAATAACCACATTATGGAAATTACTCACTGGCGTGAAACAAAAAATACATTTTCGTTGCAGAAAGATGTTTTACACAAGACATTGCGTGAAATGGGATTTACCTGGAAATACTTTTCGGACATGTTTACGAAGACAATGACAAAAAAGCAGTCCGAATCGAACTAATGCAACACACGTAATTATCCATTTCTGGTTACTTTTTAAACACTCTTCGTGTTGCAAGAAAACTACAACCTTTTAGTAGAGACACAAAGTAAGAACAAGCCTTCAATTCTACAGACTGATTGCACTATATCTGGTTGGTCTTACGAATAGAGGAACATACATTCATATAAATAGGCATTCGGTTCTATGACAAACTGCCTATTGGCTTCTGTCTCGGGTTCCTCGGCCGACGTTCATCTAATGATTTTTCTGACGTTCCGCCAGCACTAGTGGCTGGCATTGTCAAAGCTTCACCTCCCCATTGCCGGTGGTGAACTGGAGGCGAGCTCGCGGCCGCAGACTATATGTACCTGGCGCGCCAACGTCCGAGGGCTTCTCCGCGGTCATTTCCGGTGCGGTTCTCCTCTTGCTACCTGCGACGGTCGTTCGCTGCAGTACGAAAAGCCAGGATCCGTTTACCTTAAGGCTTTCCTCTTTCTTGTTGAAACTGTTCGCGTGTTTTTTGATTTCTACAGCTTCTCTGAACAAGCGCGTGTGATAGTGCTTCTCTACAGCCAGAACTTCCGAGTCGGCGAATTTTATTACGTGGTCGGTCTCATTCAGTGCGTGCTCTGCCACGGCCGATTTCTCCACCTGCCCCAACCTGCAATGTCGCTTATGCTCTTTGATCCTGGTGTTAATGGATCGTCCAGTCATTCCGACATAAACTTTTCCGCATGTGCAAGGTATACAGTATATTCCCAACATTGCAAGTGGGTCTCTTTTCTCCTTCGCCGATCTAAGACACTCTTTGATCTTCCTTGTCGGTTTGAAAATCGTCTTTACGCCGTGTTTTCGCAATATGCGGCCGATTCTGTCCGTCACTATGGGAATGTATGGCAGAAAGGCCGTACCCGACATTTCTATTTCTGGTTCCTTACTTCGCCGAGTGTTTGGCTCTGTTACACTTCTAATGTAATTTGTGGAGTACCCATTGCTCCTCAGAACAGTTTCCAGGTGTTGCATTTCTCGTTTGAGGTGTTGCGGCTCACATATTCATCCTGCTCTCTTTACGAGCGTACTAATCATGCCTCTTTTCTGGCTCGGGTGGTGGTTTGACAGTTTGTGCAGGTATCGGTCCGTGTGTGTCGGTTTTCGATACACGCTGTGTCCCAGGTTTTCGCCGTCCCTTGTGACCAGCACATCTAGAAATGGCAGTTTCTTGTCCTTTTCTACTTCCATGGTAAATGTTATGTTGGCATGGAGGCTGTTCAAGTGTCTCAGGAATTCACCATGGCTCCACACCACGAAAGTATCATCGATGATACTTGCGGAAAAGTTTATGTCGGAATGACTGGACGATCCATTAACACCAGGATCAAAGAGCATAAGCGACATTGCAGGTTGGGGCAGGTGGAGAAATCGGCCGTGGCAGAGCACGCACTGAATGAGACCGACCACGTAATAAAATTCGCCGACACGGAAGTTCTGGCTGTAGAGAAGCACTATCACACGCGCTTGTTCAGAGAAGCAGTAGAAATCCAAAAACACACGAACAGTTTCAACAAGAAGGAGGAAAGCCTTAAGGTAAACGGATCCTGGCTTTCCGTACTGCAGCGAACGACCGCCGCAGGTAGCAAGAGGAGAACCGCACCGGAAATGACCGCGGAGAAGCCCTCGGACGTTGGCGCGCCAGGTACATATAGTCTGCGGCCGCGAGCTCGCCTCCAGTTCACCACCGGCAATGGGGAGGTGAAGCTTTGACAATGCCAGCCACTCGTGCTGGCGAAACGTCAGAAAAATCATTAGATGAACGTCGACCGAAGAACCCGAGACAGAAGCCAATAGGCAGTTTGTCAACAAGAGGCCACGAAAGCCTTAACAATTTTGTATTCGGTTCTATGTTTGTAGTAGAATCCTGACTTCCGTTCTTATGTTAATATTATTTACTCTATAATGTTTTGTTTCGAAGAAGCTATCCTCGCTTGTTTTCCTTATATTCTTAACCCATTTGTTTAAAAATAAACGCAGCCGGGACGTATCTGTACACGGCGTCGCCACAGATTTAAAGCAGGGCCGGTACTACGTTGTGGAACAGCCTGTAGAAGCGCCCTGTGACGTAGCAGGGTAGACAGAGTGGGGATCCGCGCGCTCGCTCTTCAGTTTACCGACGGACTATATACAGGGTGCGTCAAAAAAATGTATACACACATTGAACTGTCATAGACAATTTAATTCCCGTTCTACAAGGTTAAATATCTGTGAGAAAGTAATGTTATGTTTCTTCAACATGTGGCAGCAGTGGCAAGGAAGTAACTACAATATGGCGGACCGAGCGAGGTGGCGCAGTGGTTAGCGCACTGGACTCGCATTCGGGAGGACGATGGTTCAATCCCGCGTCCGGCCATCCTGATTTAGGTTTTCCGTGATTTCCCTAAATCGCTCCAGGCAAATGCCGTGATGGTTCCTTTGAAAGGGCACGGCCGGCTTCCTTCCCTAATCCGATGAGACCGATGACCTCGCTGTTTGGTCTCTTCCCCCAACCAATCCAATCCAATCCAACATGGCGGACGTGCGTTTGAGCTTTGAAGCGCGCAAGCAGATAATTAAGTGATACTGGAAGTTTGAGAATGTAGCTGCTGTTCGAAGACAGTGGAGAAGTGAGTATGGTACAGAACCACCTTCAAGGTTAACAATTACACGTCTACGAGACAAATTCGAAATTCATGGAACAGTGTGTGATGTGCATAAATGTCGATCAGTGCGACCTCGTACAGCTACAAGTGATGATTCCACAACTGTCTTGGAACTGTTTCAGCGTTCGCCTCAAAAATCTTCAAGGCAAGCGGCACGTGAATGTAAGTGCTAGTAGTGTGCTACGCATTCTGAAGAAAGGCAAGTTTCGTGTGTACATTCCAAGGCTGGTGCAAAAGCTAAGTGACGACGATCCAGATCGAAGGTTAGAATTTTGTGAATGGGTTCTGGAGATGGTGAGACGTGAACTGGGATTTATGGGTAGCATAATTTGGTCGAATGAGGCCCAATTCAAACTCAATGGAACTGTCAATGGGCACAATTGTGTGTACTGGGCTGAAGATAATCCTCACATTACAGTTGAAAAGGCTGTGAATTTGCCTGGTGTAAATGTGTGGTGTGGTTTGTCTGCAAGGGGACTCATTGGGCCTTTCCGCTTTGAAGGTACTGTTAATGGAGAAACGTACCTAACAATGCTTGCTGACTCCATATTCCCTGCCATTCGTACATTATACGGTAATGATGAGTTTCATTTCCAACAAGATGGCGCCCCACCGCACTATCATAGGGACGTACGAGCATACCTGGATCACAATGTGCCAGGCCAGTGGATAGGACGCAGGGGACCAATCGAGTTTCCTGCAGGCTCTCCAGACCTCACGCCGCTGGATTTCTTCTTATGGGGCACAGTAAAAGATGAGGTGTAGAAACGTAAACCACGTAACCTGGACACACTTTGGAATGAGATTCAGGCGGTGTGCACAGAAATCTCATTGGACACTTTGGTACGATGTACGGAATCAGTGGTGACTTGTACTCAGAAATGTATTGATGCTGGCCACCAGTTTGAACATTAACCACATTTGCAAAGTACATTTGTTTTTCGAATTGGACTTTAAGCTTTCCATTTCCAGAAATTTAACATTGTAGAACGAGAAATAAATTTTCTATGACGCCTGAAGATGTGTATACATTTTTTTTACGCTCCCTGTATTTTCGTCAAATGCTGCCTTACCACTTACAATTGTCCCACTTGTATCTGTGTAGTCACCAGCAAATAATTTTGTTGTATTTATACAGTGATTTCCAACAGTATAAACATGTAAATGAATTTTAGGTATATTAATCACTTTTACTTATGGACCGCCTGACAGCAACTGAATTTATTCAGTTGCTGTCAGGCGGTCCATAAGTAAAAGTGATTAATATACCTAATGGTTCAAATGGCTCTGAGCACTATGGGACTCAACATCTTAGGTCATAAGTCCCCTAGAACTTAGAACTACTTAAACCTAACTAACCTAAGGACATCACACACACCCATGCCCGAGGCAGGATTCGAACCTGCGACCGTAGCAGTCCCGCGGTTCCGGACTGCAGCGCCAGAACCGCTAGACCACCGCGGCCGGCTAATAATATACCTAATATTGCGCGCAACTGAGGAGGACAGGACTATAAAAGTTGAAGATGTAAATGAATGTATAAACACCTGAGGATGGGCGCAAGCCCGAAACTGTCGTGTGACAAATAAATAACCTTTTATTGTGACTGGTAGCTGATATTTTTCTACACCTGACACGACATTGGTCGGTCGGTCGGCCGATAAACTGGTGCGTGTGTAGCGAGGGGCCTTGACCAACACCGACTCAAAGGAAGGCCTCGGCGCTTGTTCGTGACGTCACGTCAGCTAGGCACGGCGAACGCCAAGTCTGTTGCAGGCAGAATCGCCTGGGCGTGCTTATCACTATAAATCTCTTATTTTTGGACAAATGTTTGGCATTGTTTTGGATTCTGCAGTTTTATTTAGATGAAAGATTTTCTTACTATCGTAAAGCTACAAATGAGGATCATAGTTCTGTATTACTGAATCCTGTCGAAACAAACGTAGATCAATATGAGAAGATGCTTTGCCCCATTGCAAGCTTCGGAAATTTTACATTCAGGTAACTATATTTACTTGATCCATTTTGCTATCGAAACTTACCCCAAGCCCCTTACAATGAACTCGTTTCTTTTATTTATTTATTTATTTTAGTTTGACATCGTCACTGGAAATGTTAACTAATTTGCATGTGTAAATATCCAACTGTTGCCAGTCATTAGATTACAGTCGTTTTCAACGAAAGGAATTCTAAACAGTAAACAAAATAGCTTCATACATCGAAAATACTGCTGAGCTTAAACTTTTTTGAACATGCACATTGCCGGCCGCGGTGGTCTAGCGGTTCAGGCGCTCAGTCCGGAACCGCGCGACTGCTACGGTCGCAGGTTCGAACCCTGCCTCGGGCATGGATGTGTGTGATGTCCTTAGGTTAGTTAGGTTTAAGTAGTTCTAAGTTCTAGGGGACTGATGACCGTAGGTGTTAAGTCCCATAGTGCTCAGAGCCATTTGAACCATTTGAACAAGCACATTAGGAAAGATAAATATTCCGCTCTTGCAACTGAAAGGAGAAACTTTATAAGACAAAAAAATTTATTTCATAAAACAAGTATCTCTCTTTTGCCTCTTCTTCTGTCCCCAACTCCCTCCCCCAACGTGTACAAGCGCAAGGTATTTCATTAACATTCAGTGCTCCTCACCCCATAGTCAACCAAGATACCTAAAGAAGAGCACCAATATGTGCACAGTTTCTTGTAAACGCAACCCAGTACAAACGTAACTTCCTCAGATTTACAAATAAGGTAAAGAAGCACGAATTCTGTTGCTGCTGGAGCATGAACTTGTTTTTGTATGTCAATCCTTAAAACACGTAGAAATTTAAGTTCAGGAGTACTATTTGTTAAGAAGTGTAATGAATTTCACAATTAACTGATTGCAGAAATCTCTCAGAACAATGTGTGTTGGTCGACTACCGCCAATAGTTTCACATTTCCCTGTGTCAGAGAGGGAGACACTGTAAGTAGGCTGTTTATGTTTTCTTTATGTAAGTAGGCTGTTTATGTTTTCTTATTGGCAACGTTACGTAGCGCTCTATATGAAAATCACTGGCTGTGCTGTGTGCAGTCTGTGGCTAGTTTGCATTGTTGTCTGCCATTGTAGTGTTGGGCAGCGGCAGCTGGATGTGAACAGCGCGTAGCGTTGCGCAGTTGGAGGTGAGCCGCCAGCAGTGGTGGATGTGGGGAGAGAGATGGCGGAGATTTGAAATTTGTCATGAACTGCTATATATATTATGACTATTAAGTTAAATACATTGTTTGTTCTCTATTAAAATCTTTCATTTGCTAACTATCCCTATCAGTAGTTAGTGCCTTCAGTAGTTTGAATCTTTTATTTAGCTGGCAGTAGTGGCGCTTGCTGTATTGCAGTAGTTCCAGTAACGAAGATTTTTGTGAGGTAAGTGATTTGTGAAAGGTATAGGTTAATGTTAGTCAGGGCCATTCTTTTGTAGGGATTTTTGAAAGTCAGATTGCGTTGCGCTAAATAATATTGTGTGTCAGGTTAAACACAGTCGTGTATGATTTGTTCTAAGGGGACGTTTCAACACCACCATTATGAGTATGCCTGCAACAGACGTGGCGTTCGCTTAGCTGACGTGACGTCACGAATAAGCGCCGAGGCCTTCCTTTGAGTCGATGTTGCCTTGACACGACATCGAATCGCGCTGCACGTGAAAGATTTACTGGACTGTTTTTCCGACCTAACGCGGTTCCTCGCAGTGCCCCAGTTCATCACCGGTGGCTGTCTGCGTTGTCTGACGCCGGCGGGTGCCGGGGGCACTGCCCTCTGCTGACGTCATCCGCCGTTAGGCGGAACCGAGGAAAGCGCAGCGCTGCGAGCCGTCGCCGACTCCGCGTCCGCATCGCAAGCCACCCAATGGTGCGTGGCGGAGGGCACTTTCTGTACCACTGACTGACTCCTCCAAACCTGTTCCACTCGCGAATGGCGCGTGGGAAGAATGATTCTCGGTAAACCTCTGTATTGGCTCTAATTTCTCGAGTTTTCTCCTCGTGGTCATTAGCGGGACGTTTGTGCGGGAAAGTAATCTATTGTGCGACTCTTCCCGGATAGCTTCCAGGAAGCTATACCACAGCAGCATGATTCAACAAGAAAGAATCCGAAGGTTGCATAGATGTAGTCTTCAGTCCAGAGACTGGTTTGATGCAGCTCTCCATGCTACTCTATCCTGTGCGAGCTTCCGAATCTGCAAGTGACTACTGCAACCTACATCCTTTTGAATCTGTTTAGTGTATTCATGCCTTGGTCTTCGACTACGATTTTTACCAAATGGTTCAAATGGCTCTAAGCACTATGGGACTTAACATCAGTCCCCTAGAACGTAGAACTACTTAAACGTAACTAACCTAAGGACATCACACACATCCATGCCCGAGGCAGGATTCGAACTTGCGACCGTAGCGGTTTCGCTGAGCGTGAAGATGATGATGATGTTTGGTTTGTGGGGCGCTCAACTGCGTGGTTACCAGCGCCTGTACAAATTCACAATCTTTGCTCAGTCCTGAAACGCCTAGAACCGCTCTTCCACAGCGGCCGGCTTCTTCATCTCCCAGTACCTACTGCAACCTAAATCCTTCTGAATCTGCTTAGTGTATTCATCTCTTGGTCTCCCTCTACGATTTTTTACCCTCCACGCTGCCCTCCAATACTAAATTGGTGATCCCCCGATGTCTCAGAACATGTCCTGCCAACCGATGCCTTCTTCTAGTCAAGTTCTACCACAAATTCCTCTCCTCCGCAGTTCTCTTCAGTACCTCCTCATTAGTTATGTGATCTACCCATTTAATCTTCAGCATTCTTCTGTAACACCACATTTCGAAAGCTTCTATTCTCTTCTTGTCCAAACTAGTTATTGTCCTTGTTTCACTTCCATACATGGCTACACTCCATACAAATACTTTCAGAAAAGACTTCCTCACACTTAAATCTACACTCGATATTAACAAATTTCTCCTCTTCAGAAACACTTTCCTAGCCATTGCCGGTCTAAATTTTATATTCTCTCTACTTCGACAGTCATCAGTTATTTTGCTCCCGAAACAGCAAAACTCCTTTACTACTTTAAGTGTCTCATTCCTAAGCTAATTCCCTCAGCATCACCCGACTTAATTCGACTACATTCCATCATCCTCGTTTAGCTTTTGTTGATATTTGTCTTATATCCTCCTTTCAAGACACTGTCCATTCCGTTCAACTGCTCTTCCAGGTTCTTTGCTGTCTGTGACAGAATTACAATGTGATCAGCAAACCTCAAAGTCTTTATTCTTTCTCCATGGATTTTAATTCCCACTCCAAATTTTTTCTTTTGTCTCCTTGACTGCTTTTTCAATACACAGATTGAATAACATCGGGGTAGACTACATCCTTGTCTCATCCCTTTCCAACCACTGCTTCCCTCTCATAACCCTCGACTCTTATAACCGCCAACTGGTTTCTGTACAAATTGTAAATAGCCTTTCACTCCCTATGTTTGACCCCTGCCACCTACAGAATTTTAAAGAGAGTATTCCAGTCAACATTGTCAAAAATATTCTCTAAGTCTACAAATGCTAGAAACGTAAGTTTGCCTTTCTTTAATCTATCTTCTAAGATAAGCCGTAGGTCGGTATTGCCTTGGGTATTGCAACTTTTCTACGGAAAGCAAACTTATCTTCCCCGAGGTTGGCGTCTACCAGTTTTACCATTCGTCTTTAAGGAATTCGTGTTACTATTTTGCAGCCGTGACTTGTTAAACTGATAGTTCGGTAATTTTCACACTTATCAAGACTGGCATACATACAGATATTTTAAACATCGTTTTGAGGAAGAGCTGTCAAAAACAAAAATGGAGCGATGGAAGCAATTCGTGAAGGCTGACTTAGAAACCGGTCCCAGGGGCGTACCATATAAAATAGTCTGCGAGAAATGACGAGCACCAACAGTCTTATCCACGCTCAAAAGGAAGTCAGCAGCTCGCGGTCTTGCGGTCGTGTTTCCGTTTTTCCCAGCACGAGGTCTCCGGTTCGATTCCCGGCGGGGCTATGGATTTTCACCTGCCTCGAGATAACTGGGTGTTTGTGTTGCCATCATTTCACCATCATTCATGAAAGTGGCGAGATTGGACTCAGCAAAGATTGCGAATTTGTACAGGCGCTGGTAACCACGCAGTTGAGCGCCCCACAAACCAAACATCATCATCATCTTCACGCTCAGAAGAAACGGTGGGATGGCAACAGAAAGTTGGGAACAGGCATCCGCTCTACTAATGGAAACTCTGCTTTCTGGCGATGGAGAAGAAGGCGACACAGATAATCAGTGTAGATTTACGGAAAATGTTATTTATTTATTTTTATTATTGATTTATTTAACCTAGCAGGCCGGCCGTAGTGGCCGTGCGGTTCTGGGAGCCGGTCTGGAGCCGAGCGCCCGCTACGGTCGCAGGTTCGAATCCTGCCTCGGGCATGGATGTGTGTGATGTCCTTAGGTTAGTTAGGTTTAATTACTTCTAAGTTCTAGGCGACTGATGACCTCAGAAGTTAAGTCGCATAGTGCTCAGAGCCATTTGAACCTTTAACCTAGCAAGATTAGGGCCATCAGGCCCTCTCTTAACCAAGCACTCTACTTATTTTGCTTCCATATGTTTTAGTAGACATGTTAAACTACAGGGCTATTACAAATGATTGAACCGATTTCATAAATTCACTGTAGCTCCATTCATTGACATATGGTCACTACAGATACGTAGAAAAACTCATAAAGTTTTGTTCGGCTGAAGCCGCACTTCAGGTTTCTGCCGCCAGAGCGCTCGAGAGCGCAGTGAGACAAAATGGCGACAGGAGCCGAGAAAGCGTATGTCGTGCTTGAAATGCACTCACATCAGTCAGTCATAACAGTGCAACGACACTTCAGGACGAAGTTCAACAAAGATCCGCCAACTGCTAACTCCATTCGGCGATGGTATGCGCAGTTTAAAGCTTCTGGATGCCTCTGTAAGGGGAAATCAACGGGTCGGCCTGCAGTGAGTGGCGGGCAAGTTTCACGCGTAGCCCGCGGAAGTCGACGAATAAAGCAAGCAGGGAGCTAAACGTACGACAGCCGACGGTTTGGAAAATCTTACGGAAAAGGCTAAAGCAGAAGCCTTGCCGTTTACAATTGCTACAAGCCCTGACACCCGATGACAAAGTCAAATGCTTTGAATTTTCGGCGCGGTTGCAACAGCTCATGGAAGAGGATGAGTTCAGTGCGAAACTTGTTTTCAGTGGTGAAGCAACATTTTTTCTTAATGGTGAAGCGAACAGACACAATGTGCGAATCTGGGCGGTAGAGAATCCTCATGCATTCGTGCAGCAAATTCGCAATTCACCAAAAGTTAACGTGTTTTGTGCAATCTCACGGTTTAAAGTTTACGGCCCCTTTTTCTTCTGCGAAAAAAACATTACAGGACACGTGTATCTGGACATGCTGGAAAATTGGCTCATGCCACAACTGGAGACCGACAGCACCGACTTCATCTTTCAACAGGATGGTGCTCCACCGCACTTCCATCACGATGTTCGGCATTTTTTAAACAGGAGATTGGAAAACCGATGGATCGGTCGTGGTGGAGATCTTGATCAGCAATTCATGTCATGGCCTCCACGCTCTCCCGACTTAACCCCATGCGATTTCTTTCTGTGGGTTGAAGTCTGTTATGTGAAAGATTCAGTGTTTAAACCTCCTCTACCAAGAAGCGTGCCAGAACTGCGAGCTCGCATCAACGATGCTTTCGAACTCATTGATGGGGACATGCTGCGCCGAGTGTGGGAGGAACTTGATTATCGGCTTGATGTCTGCCGAATCACTAAAGGGGCACATATCGAACATTTGTGAATGCCTAAAAAAACTTTTTGAGTTTTTGTATATGTGTGCAAAGCATTGTGAAAATAAATAATTAAGTTATTGTAGAGCTGTGAAATCGCTTCAATCATTTGTAATAACCCTGTACATCTAGCAATAAAAGTGAAATAAACAATTACAAAGGTACACTTCGAAACCCGACAGGTTAGCTGAGCTTCCTGGACTCGGGTAGGCGCGCCGGCCACGGATCGAATCCGCCCGGCGGATTAACGACGATGGCCGGTGTGCGGTGTGCCGGCCAACCTGGATGTGGTTTTTAGGCGGTTTTCCACATCCCCCTAGGTGAATGCCGGGCTGATCCCCACGCCCCGCTTCAGTCACACGGCTCGTAGACATCTGAACACTTTCTCACTGTTCCGTGGCTAACACTATTTGCAGACAGTTGGGGTATACTAATTCCTTCCCGGGGGGTATGGGGTGGCGGCAGGAAGGGCATCCGGCCACCCCTTCAACTAACATTGCCACATCCGATTAACCATACTGACCCTGCGTATACGCGGGAAAAACGGCACAAGCAAAAGAAAGAAAGAAAGGTACACTAGACATAATGATATATTTTAGATAGGAGTGCAAGCAGCAGGGGGTATGAGGGAAAGTGATGGGGAAGGAAGGAGAAAAATAAGGACATGATGAAACACAGTTACGAAAATATAAAGGAAAAGAAGATTGAGTGGCCAATGGATATAGATGAAGAGAAAGAAGCAAGATAGGAGACGCTAACTTTGCTATTTGACATAGATCAGGATTTGGCTCGTACATAATTTTGCGGGAAATGTTATGAGGATGATAGCAGTAAATGCTTCAACTTCTTCTTAAGAGCAGCAGGAGACTGAATTTTGCGCAAAGTAAGGGGCAGTTTGTTCCAGACGAGGACAGCGGCAACAGAGAAGGAGTTTGGATGTGTTTTTGTTTTGTGAGTGGGCACAATTAGGATACCAAATAACAGTGACCTCGTGTTTATGATGGCATGAAAGGTGTTTAATCTCTGAAGCAAGGTATTGGGGTGCTTGCGCAACGAGGAACCGGTGAAGTAGACACAGACTGTGGTAGTGACGCAATTTGTCCGGCCGCAGCCACCCTAGCTGGGAGTATGAAGCACTAACACGATCATACCGGCGAATGTTTCAGGTGTAACGCACACAGGCATTCGTGGTTAGTTCTAACCATCTTTTGTTTTCACTACTCATGCCTTGTTGCACTGCTTGCGCGAGGCGGCGTTTCACGTCCTGTGGAAATACGTTCCGAAACTTTTTGAGAGCATAGAGACAAGCGGACGTCTTCCGGCACACTGCGACTGTATTCTCCGCCCTGTTGACGTGCTCACCCAAAGTTACACCCAAGTTCTTAACTGTTTTCTCATACGGTAATGGAATACCGTCGAGCAGAATAGGAGACAGCCGTTCACGAAAATCTGAACTTATTAATTTCTGATGAGCTATTTAAGATTGCTTGCGTCTTTTTTGCATTTAGTTTAATCCCCAGGTTTTTCGGCCATGTCACCAGTGACGACAGATTATCATTCATCTGAGTGTTTATGTCTTCAGGTCTGACGCTTAGGTAAAGCTGGAGGTCGTCGGCATAGAAATGATATTTACGGGAGGAAAACAAAAGTGGTCCTAAGACTGACCCTTGTGGCACTCCTGAGGAGACATGTTTTCAGGAAGATTTTTGATTTACACAGACAACACATTGCTGTCTGTCTTTTAAGTAGCTTTCAGACCACCTCATTGCACTATCTGAGGAATTAAGCCATAGCATTTTCCCGAGCAATATGTCAAAGTAGATGGATAGATCACATAACTAATGAGGAGGTATTGAATACAATTGGGGAGAAGAGGAATTTGTGGCACAACTTGACTAGAAGAAGGGATCAGTTGGTAGGACACGTTCTGAGGCATCAAGGGATCACCAATTTAGTATTGGAGGGCAGCGTGGAGGGTAAAAATCGTAGAGGGAAACCAAGAGATGAATACACTAAGCAGATTCAGAAGGATGTAGGTTGAAATAGGTACTGGGAGATGAAGAAGCTTGCACAGGATAGAGTAGCATGGAGAGCTGCATCAAACCAGTCTCTGGACTGAAGACCACAACAATGTAAAAGTTAACAGTGTCAAAAGCTTTGTTGAAATCTAGTAGTGTCAATATTGTTGCCTCTCGGCTGTCGATGGCATATTTCAAGTGATCAACAGTTTAATCAGAGTGGTGTTTGTGCTGTGGTGTTTACGGAAACTGCAATGAAATTTTGTCATATAGGTGCAGGTGCAGGTGTTCAGTGATTTGATCATGAACAATATATTCAAGTGCTTTGGAAACAGCAGGCAGTATACTAATTGGTCGGTAATCACTAGGCAGTTGCGGGTTTTCCATTTTAGGAATGGGTCGAATTATGATTCTTTTCCATGCAGTCCTCCTTTCACGAGGTAAAAATTAAATATGTCATTTAAGACAGGTACGAAGATATCGGTAACATTCTTAATCACGGTCATACTGAGACTGTGACTGCCCATCGCATCAGAAGAGATTCTCATTATTGCTTTTCTTGCCATATTTATTGTTACGTGTCTTACATGCAAGGTATCGTGGTTACTTATCCAGTTAGGGGGTTCTTGTGGACAGTAATTATCAGCCGTATGGGTATTCAGAGGTGCAGAGAAGAATTCATTTAATTCGTTAGCTGAGAGCTGAAAAACAGTTTCTGATTTTCGCTTGCCTTCAAGACAATTAGACTATACCTCCAATCCATATTAGCATCAGTTGTAGCATATGGTGTGAGCATCTGGTCTCGTTGACTACAGCTAGTGAAAGCAACCTCAATATTGAGAAGAGCTCAACGAGGTGTGCTGCTAAAATTAACAGGGGCCTACAGCTCTACACCGAATTATGCTTTCTTAGCAATTCTCGGAATATGCACACTGGACTTGGAAATTAGGTAAAGGGGAACCTTTTACTGGCTAAAGAAAGACAACCAAATGGAAATACGAACAGTGCTTGGAACAGAGGCCAGTTCGAAAGAGGCAATAAAACATCGCATGAATGTATGGATTAAACCAGGGACCTAGAAAAGACGGAGACTCTTCGTCCCGCCGTAGCCCTCAGTGGTTCACAACCCTACAACAGGCCACAGCAGTCCACCCACCCCACCACCGCCCCACACCGAACCCAGGGTTATTGTGCACTTCGAACCCCAGTGGACAGTTTCCCCCGGGAACGTCTCATACCAGGCGAGTGTAACCCCATTGTTTGTGTCGTAGAGCAATTATGGTGTATGCATACGTGGAGAAAATGTTTTGGCTCAAATGGCTCTGAGCACTATGGGCCTTAACATCAGAGGTCATCAGTCCCCTAGAACTTAGAACTACTTAAACCTAACTAACCTAAGGACATCACACACATCCATGCCCGAGGCAGGATTCGAACCTGCGACCGTAGCGGTCGCGAGGTTCCAGACTTAAGCGCCTAGAACCGCTCGGCCACAACGGCCGGCGGAGAAAATGTTTGCGCAGCAATTGCCGACATAGTTAACTTGAAAGGGTACAGTACCGCCCGACATTGAAAATAGGTATAACATACTTCATTATTCCTGTCTGAACAACATATTTTTTCTAATAATAACTCAATTTCAATTAATACAGTGAAACCGGATACCAGTGTGGGAAAGAATGACAATTTATTTATTTAATTGATCACATGTGCACTCCCACAAAATAAATCCCTACATCCAGTTTGGTGAGATCTGAGAAATGAATGAATGTGTGGTCGTCTGCTAACCGCAGATAGTAAATGTGAATATATGATCATCTTTGAGACTATCCTTTGGCCACCTTTGGTGGAACCAAAGAGATGAAACTTACCGTAGCTTTGAGCGCCTGAAATGTGGCTGACCAATACAGTAGCATGGTCTTCCCCCACCTCAACAGAGGTGCGAGATGACCTGAAGAACGGCCATGTTTCAGCACTCTGCCGCTGGATCTAGTGTTGGTAAGACCTGTCTTAGGCGTGCTCCGTAAGGACAAAAGAGTGGAGACATGGTATGCATGTGAAATACTTAAGAGTAGTTTAGAATAATAATTTCTCTATTTCAGGAACTTTTGTGGGGAGAATTAAATGTCAGGCAGGTAATATTAATGGGATCGTAGTAATCTTCGGAAGTGACCAACGGTCACAATGAAACCACATGTAACAATAAGTTGAAATACTTCCGAGTGCTTAAGTTAAGCTGAATTACTGGCGTGTGTACTATAAGTTGGAAATATTTAAAATATTTAAGAAATGGCGTGTGCAGGACTTGAAATTAGAGACGAGTACTTCCACGTGGTGAGTACTGTGTGAGTCTCAATCTGTGTATGAGACAAAGGATAAAGAGAAGTACTCGTCCATGGTAGCAGTTGAGGACTCGCGTGAGTGATGAATATGTTCTTAATATTAATTTGCGTGTTATGTTTCCGTGTGACGCTTGATTCAAATTATAATACTCTGAGAGAGAAGCAAGGTGAGTCAGCCGTCTATCCAGCAACACCACTTGGCTTGCATTGCACAGGAAGACGTGCATATATCGTCCAGAGTTCGTAGTAGGAAAGAAAAGTTACGAAGTGGGGCAGTGTCGTGTGAAGCTGGGATGAATACTAATTGAAGTGGGAAAGCTGAAAGTGATGTGATTATAATGTTGTGACTGTTCCTTATGTTGTATTCCATGTTGCAGTGTGGTGTATGTCATGTAATTTAAGTATGTGTGGTTTGCATGGGAGAGTAGCAAGGTAGTTTCAGAGGGAGTGGGTTATGCATGTTCCTTTTGTACCGCTCAGTCTGGAGGAAAGTTTCGTGATGATGGTTGTGAGAGTTGAAGTGTGAGATATAGCAAAAGATCCACCATCCTATCCAGAAAGTGCACTGTAGCATTAAATAATTACGAGACCATAAGACAGAGAATCACCAATGTAAAGCCATGCCCACTGGGCGGAATTTCTAATGTGTTATTGTTATAGGTTATGGAATTTGTGTGTTTAGGTTATAGAATTTATCGGAATAAATAAGATAGTGAAAAGAAAAAGATTGGTGGCCTTTTCCTTCGAATTGTATGTTGTCATGATATCCAGAATTTATAATGTGTGCGCCATTCATATTGCGCCATTCATATTCAGTGCGATGGCCACGTGTTGATCAAAGCCGTTAAATAAGAAAGAAAATGTGGTAGTGAACAGTCAGAGTTCTGTAAATTACTGATAGTCAGATGTGCGTTTCCGTTGCGTAATATTCATACAGGAGGGTAATTTGTAACTTAATTGTGAGTACGAGAGTTCATGTTACTCGATAAATAAGAATGAATCCACTCGCTTGGCGGACCACTCATCTTGCAGGCGTGACTGCTTGATGCCACAGTATGAGCAAGGCGTGTGGGTGATGTACTTGAGCACAATATTATGGAAATGGAAGAGGATGTAGATGAAGATGAAATGGAAGATACGATACTGCGTGAAGAGTTTGACAGAGCACTGAAAGACCTGAGCCGAAACAAGGCCCCCGGAGTAGACAACATTCCATTGGAACTACTGACGGCCTTGGGAGAGCCAGTCCTGAAAAAACTCTACCATCTGGTGAGCAAGATGTATGAAACAGGCGAAATACCCTCAGACTTCAAGAAGAATATAATAATTCCAATCCCAAAGAAAGCAGGTGTTGACAGATGTGAAAATTACCGAACAATCAGTTTAATAAGCCACAGCTGCAAAATACTAACACGTATTCTTTACAGACGAATGGAAAAACTAGTAGAGGCCGACCTCGGGGAGGATCAGTTTGGATTCCGTAGAAATACTGGAACACGTGAGGTAGTACTGACCTTACAACTTATCTTAGAAGAAAGATTAAGGAAAGGCAAACCTACGTTTCTAGCATTTGTAGACTTAGAGAAAGCTTTTGACAATGTTGACTGGAATACTCTCTTTCAAATTCTAAAGGTGGCAGGGGTAAAATACAGGGAGCGAAAGGCTATTTACAATTTGTACAGAAACCAGATGGCAGTTATGAGAGTCGAGGGACATGAAAGGGAAGCAGTTGTTGGGAAAGGAGTAAGACAGGGTTGTAGCCTCTCCCCGATGTTATTCAATCTGTATATTGAGCAAGCAGTAAAGGAAACAAAAGAAAAATTCGGAGTAGGTATTAAAATCCATGGAGAAGAAATAAAAACGTTGAGGTTCGCCGATGACATTGTAATTCTGTCAGAGACAGCAAAGGACTTGGAAGAGCAGTTGAATGGAATGGAAAATGTCTTGAAAGGAAGGTATAAGATGAACATCAACAAAAGCAAAACGAGGATAATGGAATGTAGTCGAATTAAGTCGGGTGATGCTGAGGGAATTAGATTAGGAAATGAGACACTTAAAGTAGTAAAGGAGTTTTGCTATTTGGGGAGCAAAATAACTGATGATGGTCGAAGTAGGATATAAAATGTAGACTGGCAATGGCAAGGTAAGCGTTTCTGAAGAAGAGAAATTTGTTAACATCGAGTATAGATTTAAGTGTCAGGAAGTCATTTCTGAAAGTATTTGTATGGAGTGTAGCCATGTATGGAAGTGAAACGTGGACGATAACTAGTTTGGACAAGAAGAGAATAGAAGCTTTCGAAATGTGGTGCTACAGAAGAATGCTCAAGATTAGGTGGGTAGATCACATAACTAATGAGGAAGTATTGAATAGGATTGGGGAGAAGAGAAGTTTGTGGCACAACTTGACCAGTAGAAGGGATCGTTTGGTAGGACATGTTCTGAGGCATCAAGGGATCACCAATTTAGTATTGGAGGGCAGCGTGGAGGGTAAAAATCGTAGGGGGAGACCAAGAGATGAATACACTAAGCAGATTCAGAAGGATGTATGTTGCAGTACGTACTGGGAGATGAAGAAGCTTGCACAGGATAGAGTAGCATGGAGAGCTGCATCAAACCAGTCTCAGGACTGAAGACCACAACAACAACATATGGGTGTCTCTCAAACTGAGGCAGAACAAGGGGAACCGACCCGCATTTGCCTAGGTAGATGGAAAACCGCCTTAAAAACCATCCACAGGCTGGCCGTCATACCGGACCTCGACACAAATGCGCCAGGTGGAGTCGTGCCGGGGACCGGCACGCCTTCCCGCTCGGGAAGCAGCGCATTAGGATGCGCGGCTAGCCGGGTGGGCTAAAAGATCGCATTCTACAACTGTGGCATATTAATGTGGCACTTCACGCATTTGCACGAGAATATGCGAATCTCTCCCTGAGAGAAAGATTAAAAATGGATTCCTTAAGCCATCGAGTGGACTGATACATTACCTGACTGACCAAAGCCCTTAAGCCTCTTATATACAGGATGGTCCATTGATCGTGACTGGTCCCCATATCTCACGAAATAAGCGTCAAACGAAAAAACTACAAAGAATGAAAGCTGTCTAGCTTGAAGGGGGAAACCAGATGGCGCTGTGGTTGGCCCGCTAGGTTGCGCTGCCATAGGTCAAACGGATATCAACTGCGTCTTTTTAAATACGAACCCCATTTTATTACAAATTCGTGTAGTACGTAAAGAAATATAGATGTTTTAATTGGACCACTTCGCTTTGTGATAGATGGCGCTGTAATAGTCACAAACATGTAGCTCACAATTTTAGACGAACAGTAGGTTTTTTAAATTAAAATACAGAACGTAGGTACGTTTGAACATTTATTTCGGTTGTTCCAATGGGATACATGTACCTTTGTGAACTTATCATTTCTGAGAACGCATGCTGTCACAGCGTGATTACTAGTAAATACCACATTACTGCAATAAATGCTCAAAATGATGTCCGTCAACCTCAATGCATTTGTCAATACGTGTAACGACATTCCTCTCAACAGCGAGTAGTTCGCCTTCCGTAATGTTCGCACATGCATTGACAATGCGCTGACGCATGTTGTCAGGCGTTGACGGTGGATTACAATAGCAAATATCCTTCAACTTTCCCCACGGAAAGAAATCCGGGGACGTCAGATCCGGTGAACGTGCGGGCCACGGTATGGTACTTCGACGACCAATCCACTTGTCATGAAATATGCCATTCAAGACCGCTTCAACCGCACGCGAGCTATGTGCCGGACATCCATCATGTTGGAAGTACATCGCCATTCTGTCATGCAGTGAAACATCTTGTAGTAATATCGGTAGAACATTACGTAGGAAATCAGCATACTTTGCACCATTTAGATTGCCATCGATAAAATGGGGGCCGATTATCCTTCCTCCCATAATGCCGCACCATACATTAACCCGCCAAGGTCGCTGACGTTCCACTTGTCGCAGCCATCGTGGACTTTCCGTTGCCCAATAGTGTATATTATGCCGGTTTACGTTACCGCTGTTGGTGAATGACGCTTCGTCGCTAAATAGAACGCGTGCAAAAAATCTGTCATCGTCCCGTAACTTCTCTTGTGCCCAGTGGCAGAACTGTACACGACGATCATAGTCGTCGCCATGCAATTCCTGGTGCATAGAAATATGGTACGGGTGCAATAGATGTTGATATAGCATTCTCAACATCGACGTTTTTGGATTAGCGATTCTCGCGCAATATCTCTGCTCCTGATGTGCGGATTATCCGCGACAGCAGCTAAAACACCTACTTGGGCATCATTTACTGCAGGTCGTGGTTGACGTTTCACATGTGGCTGAACACTTCCTGTTCCCTTTAATAACGTAACTATCCGGCGAACGGTCCGGACACTTGGATGATGTCGTCCATGATACCGAGCAGCTTACATAGCAGACGCCCGTTGGGCATTTTGATCACAGTAGCCATACATCAACACGATATCGAACTTTTCCGCAATTGGTAAACGGTCCAGTTTAACACAGGTAATGTATCACGAAGCAAATACCGTCCGCGCTGGCGGAATGCTACGTGATACCACGTGCTTATACGTTTGTGACTATTACAGCGCCATCTATCACTAAGCAAAAAAAGTGGACCAACTAAAACATTCATATTTATTTACGTACTACACGGATATGTGATTAAAAAAATGGGGGTTCCTATTTAAAAAAACGCAGTTGATATCCGTTTGACCTATGGCAGCGCCATCTAGCGGGCCAACCATAGCGCCACGAGTTTCGTTCTTTGTAGTTTTTTCGTTTGACGCTTATTTCGTGAGATATTTGGCTCGGTCATTATCAATGGATCGCCCTGTATACAAAATCAGAAGTCAGTGTGGGCACACCAGAACACACCTCATGGGACTACGAGCTCTCTGAAGATGCAGCGGGTAATGAATGTCAGGTGTTAAAGATGCTGGATCCCAAAGCAGCAATAAGGAGCGAGTCGGACTGGCGCATCTTGGACTATACCGCAGCCGCAGTATCCAGGAAGCTAAGGAAGTCATCATGCTGCGATCTGGGCTACACGACATACCCTGCAGATGGAGAGACGATAACTGAGGCAGGCGACCAACGAGTGAAATACTGTCCCAAGAATCTACACTACGCCGATGCAGGTGATCCTGGGAGTGCGAACTTTAAGAAGTAAGAGTGATCGGTAGATTACTCGCTACAGTGGAAACGCTGCAGACATGCTGCCCAAGGAATCCGTCAGACTGTGGCTGTTGACGGGGTACCATAAGGGCGGATCCAGTAGCGGAGACAACTGTTACACGTTTAAAGCCGGCGGCTGCCATAAAAAGCCATCCGAAATTGTCTGAATGCTTTCTCAGAAAATTATATTGAACATTTACTTCATCGGCCCACACGAAGAGTAAATAATTTTTTTTTCATAATGTGTGGCCACAGTCATATTTCTTTCAAGTCAGTATCGCCATTAGAATGTTTTTTATCTGCAGTGTTACATTTACACAATCATGATTTCGGCTTCAAAGTGCCATTATCAAGTGTTTTAAGTGTTATACATTGCCTAAGATGGCATACTGTTGTATTAATTTTTTTTAGTACGACAGTATGCCATCTTAGGTACTGTATAACACTTAAAACACTTGTTAATGGCACTTTGAAGCCGAAAACATAATCGTGTAAATGTAACACTGCAAATAAAAAACATTCTAATGGCGGTACTGATTTTAAAGAAACGAAAAGTAAATGGTTGCGAAAACATACTTGACCTTGTAGCAACAAATAATCCTGGACAAATAGTGAGTATTGTGACGAATACAGCGATTAGCCACCACAAGGCAGTTGCTGCTAGGCAGAATACCATAACACCTACAGTCATAAAAAAGACACGAAAAGTATACTATTTAAAAAAAAGCTGATAAAAATGCTCTTAACGCATTTTTAAGAGACAGTCTTCAACCCTTCCGATTTGATCATGTAAGTGTAGAAAAAGTGTGGAATGTTTTCAAAGAGATAGTATCGACAGCAATTGAGAGACATACAGGCTGTTACAAAAAGGTACGGCCAAACTTTCAGGAAACATTCCTCACACACAAAGAAAGAAAATATGTTATGTGGACATGTGTCCGGAAACGCTTACTTTCCATGTTAGACCTCATTCTGTTACTTCTCTTCAAATCACATTAATCATGGAATGGAAACACACCGCAACAGAACGTACCAGCGTGGCTTCAAACACTTTGTTACAGGAAATGTTCAAAATGTCCTCCGTTAGCGAGGATACATGCATCCACCCACCATCGCATGGAATCCCTGATGCGCTGCTGCAGCCCTGGAGAATGGCGTATTGTATCACAGCCCTCCACAATACGAGCACGAAGAGTCTCTACATTTGGTACCGGGGTTGTGTAGACGAGAGCTTTCAAATGCCCCCATAAATGAAAGTCAAGAGGGTTGAGGTCAGGAGAGCGTGGAGGCCACGGAATTGGTCCGCCTCTACCAATCCATCGTTCACCGAATCAGTTGTTGAGAAGCGTACGGACACTTCGACTGAAATGTGCAGGAGCTCTATCGTGCATGAACCACATGTTGTGTCGTACTTGTAAAGGCACATGGTCTAGCAGCACAGGTATCACATGAGTATCCAGTATGAAATCATGATAACGTGCTCCATTGAGCGTAGGTGGAAGAACAAACTAAAATGAGCTCTAACATGGAAATTAAGAGTTTCCGGACAGATGTCCACATAACATCTTTTCTTTGTTTGTATGTGAGGAGCGTTTCCTGAAAGTTTGGCCGTACTTTTTTGTAACACCCTGTATACCACATAAATTAATAAGTGATGGTACTGATCCCCACGATACACAAAACGGGTCAGATCGTTGTTGCATAAGCAACGAAAAAGCATGCCAAATTTAAAAGAACGCAAAGTCCCCAAGATTGGCAAAGTTTTACAGAAGTTCGACATATAGCGCGTACTTCAATGCGAGATACTTTTAATAATTTCCACAACGAAACTCTGTCTCAAAATCTGGCAGAAAACTCAAGGAGATGCTGGTCGTACATAAAGCACACCAGTGGCAAGACGCGATCAATACCTCCACTGCGCGATAACAACGGTGAAGTCATTGATGACAGTGCCACTAAAGCAGAGTTATTAAACACGGTTCCCCGAAACTCCTTCACAAAAGAAGACGAAGTACATATTCCTGAATTCCAATCAAGAACAACTGCCAAGATGGGAAACATAGAAGTAGATATCCTTCGCGTCGCAAATCACTTAATGAAGGCAAGCCCTCCGGTCCAGATTGTAAACCAGTCAGGTTCCTTTCAGAGTATGCTGATACAATAGCTCCATATTTAAGAATTATATACAACCGATCCCTCACAGAAAGATCCGTACCTAAAGACTGGAAAATTGCTCAAGTCACACCAATGCCCAAAAAGGGAAGTAGAAGTAATCCGCTGAATTGCACGCCTATATCGTTAATGTCGATTTTCACTAGGGTTTTGAAACATGTAATGTGTTCGAACATTATTAATTACGTCGAAG
Source organism: Schistocerca cancellata (assembly GCF_023864275.1). Taxonomy (NCBI): domain Eukaryota; kingdom Metazoa; phylum Arthropoda; class Insecta; order Orthoptera; family Acrididae; genus Schistocerca; species Schistocerca cancellata. Next base: position 62,935,545 of record NC_064637.1, on the reverse strand, counting down.
AAAACGATTTATTGACACATAGTCAGCATGGATTCAGAAAATATCGTTGTTGTGAAACACAGAAAGCTCATCATACTCATGAAGTAATGAGTGCTGTCGACAGGGGATGTCAAATTGATTCCATATTTTTAGATTTCCAGACGGCTTTCGACACCGTTCCTCACAAGCGTCTTCTAACCAAACTGCGTGCCTACGGAGTGTCGCCTCAGTTGGGTGGCTGGATTCGTGATTTCGTGTCAGAAAAGTCACACTTCGTAGTAACAAACGGAAAGTCATCGAGAAAAACAGAAGTAATATCGGCGTTCCCCAAGGAAGTGTTCTAGGCCCTCTATGGTTTCTGATCATTATTAACGACATACGAGACAATCTGAGTAGTCCTCTTAGATTGTTTGCAGATGATGCTGTCATTTACCGTCTTGTAAAGTAATCAGATGACCAAAACGGATTGCAAAATCATTTATATAAGATATCTGTATGGCGCAAAAAGTGGCAATTGACCCTGAATAAAGAAAAATGTGAAGTTTTTCACATGAGTACTAAAAGAAATCCGCTAAATTGCGATTACGAGATAAGTCACACAAATGAGAAGGCTGTAAATTCAGCTAAATATATAGGTACTACAATGACATAGAGCCTAAACTGAAATGATCACATAGATAATGTTGTGGGTAGAGCAAACCAAAGACTACGATGCACTGACAGAACACTTAGAAGGTGCAACAGGTCTACTAAAGAGACTGCTTACACCACGCTTGTCCGCCCTGTTCTGGAGTACTGCTGTGCGGTGTGGGATCCTCATCAGTTGGGACTGACGGATGACATCGAAAAAGTTCAAAGAAGGGCAGCTCGTTTTGTACTATCGCGAAATAGGGGAGATAGTGTCACAGACATGATACGTGAACTGCAGTGGCAATCGTTAAAAGGAAGACGTTTTTCTTTGAGACCGGAAATTTCAATCACCAGGTTTCTCCTCGGATTGCGAAAACAGTCTGTTGGCACCCACCTACATAGGGAGAAATGATCATGACCATAAAATAAGAGAAATCAGGCCTCGCCCTCCGTTTGAGAGTGGAACGGTAGAGAAACAGCTTGAAGGTGGTCCGTTGAACCCTCTGCCAGGCACTTTATTGTGAATAGCAGAGTAGTCACGTGGATGTAGATGTAGATGCAAAAGTTGAATGTACCAATATAAATGAACAAACAGAGGACAAATTCCAGTGTCTGTTGTAGGTTATGGTTCAAATGGCTCTGAGCACTATGGGACTTAACATCTATATCATCAGTCCCCTAGAACTTAGAACTACTTAAACCTAACTAACCTAAGGACATCACACAACACCCAGTCATCACGAGGCAGAGAAAATCCCTGACCCCGCCGGGAATCGAACCCGGGAAACCGGGGGCGGGAAGCGAGAACGCTACCGCACGACCACGAGCTGCGGACTGTTGTAGGTTAGTAGCTAGGTAATTGGTGAAGGATTTTAATGCGCTTTTGTAGTAGTAGAAGTAGTTGTAGTTTCTATCATGTCTCTTTTTTTTAAAATTAAATATCAGAAATAAATAATTAATACACAACTTATAACTATCCAACTACTATATTATTTGTATGGTCCGTTTTAGTTTTTTAGATAATAGGCTGTAATTATGAAAAATAAAGAAGTAATTGTTCTTCCTGGAAAGTGCTCTCTCGAAATAGTAAATCTCTTCGTGATGCACAACGCCTCTCTCGTAACGTCTGCCAACGGAGTTTTTTTTAGCATCTCCGTAACGCTCTCTCGCCAGCTACACGATCCTGTAACGAAACGCGCCGCTCTTCGTTGGATTTTCTCTGTCTCCTCTATCAGTCCTACCTGACAGGGATCCCAGACAGAGGAACAACACTTTGGAATTGGGCGAACAAGCGCCTTATAAGTCGCTTCTTTCGTAGATGAGTTACATTTCCTTAAGATTCTACCGATGAATCTGAGTCTTGTGTCTGGTTTTCCCACTATCTGTTTTATGTGGTCAGTGCACTTAAGTAAGGTCGCTAAGTATAGTTACTTCTAGTTATTTTACCGCAGATACTGCTTCCAGTAGTTTATCATCGATAGTGTAACTGTACAGTAGTGGTTTTCTTTTCCTGTGTGTGCGCACTATGTTACATTTATCTACGTTCAGGGTCCACTGCCAGAGCCTGCACCATTCGTCAATTCTCTGCAGTTTGTTTTAGACAACCGCATTACCTGCGGACAGCGGTGGAGAGCATCCGACGCTTTCTACTAGATCGCTTACATACGTTGTAGTCCTATCCCACTTCATTGGGATACACCGAAAATTACATGTCGATTTTGTTCCGTTAAGAGCGACATGTTAAGTTCTGTTTGCAAGGAAGTCGTCAATCCGATCACAAATCTGCTGCAATATTCGATAAGCTAACGTCTTTTTTTTTCAGTAAAGTTATATGTGCACCGTTCAATCTTTCGACCAACATTGTTGTATGGAAGCGAAAGCTGGGTGGATTCAGGTTACCTTATCAACAAGGTTGAGGTTACGGATATGAAAGTAGCTAGGATGATTGCAGGTACTAGTAGATGGGAACAATGGCAGGAGGGTGTCCACAATGAGGAAATCAAAGAAAAACTGGGAATGAACTCTATAGATGTAGCACTCAGGGCGAACAGGCTTGGATGGTGGGGTCATGTTACACGCATGGGAGAAGCAAGGTTACCCAAGAGACTCACGGATTCAGCAGCAGAGGGTAGGAGGAGTCGGGGCAGACCGAGGAGAAGGTACCTGGATTCGGTTAAGAATGATTTTGAAGTAATCGGTTTAACATCAGAAGAGGCACCAATGTTAGCACTGAATAGGGGATCATGGAGGAACTGTATAAGGGGGGCTATGCTCCAGACGGAACGCTGAAAGGCATAATCAGTCTTAAATGATGATGATGATGATGATGACTAAACGGCAGTGCGGGACGGAGTCAAATGCCGCCCTGAAGTCAAGGAACTCGACATCAACCTGAGCGTCGTTGTCCACGGCACTGTGGATCTGAAGGAGGAGCTGAGCGAGCTGAGTTTCGCAGGATCTCTGTTTGCGGAATGCGTGTCGAATCTTATAGAGGAGATTTTCCTTCTCCAAGAACGTCATAATTCTTGAGCTTGAAACGTCTTCCATAATTCCGTAAGAGATCGACGTCAACTATATAGGCCTTTCTTAAGAACTGACGTCCTCTAGCTACCGGGGAAACCGACACAGGGATTTCGATAAGGCTGGAACTACGAGGTGCATTCAAGTTCTAAGGCCTCAGATTTTTTTTCTAATTACCTACTCACCCGAAATCGATGAAACTGGCGTTACTTCTCGACGTAATCGCCCTGCAGACGTACACATTTCTCACAACGCTGAAGCCATGATTCCATGGCAGCGGCGAAGGCTTCTTTAGGAGTCTGTTTTGACCACTGCAAAATCGCTGAGGCAATAGCAGCACGGCTGGTGAATGTGCGGCCACGGAGAGTGTCTTTCATTGTTGGAAAAAGCCAAAAGTGACTAGGAGCCAGGTCAGGTGAGTAGGGGGCATGAGGAATCACTTCAAAGTTGTTATCACGAAGAAACTGTTGTGTAACGTTAGCTCGATGTGCGGGTGCGTTGTCTTGGTGAAACAGCACACGCGCAGCCCTTCCCAGACGTTTTTGTTGCAGTGCAGGAAGGAATTTGTTCTTCAAAACATTTTCGTAGGATGCACCTGTTACCGTAGTGCCCTTTGGAACGCAATGGGTAAGGATTACGCCCTCGCTGTCCCAGAACATGGACAATATCATTTTATCAGCACTGGCGGTTACCCGAAATTTTTTTGGTGGCGGTGAATCTATGTGCTTCCATTGAGCTGACTGGCGCTTTGTTTCTGGATTGAAAAATGGCATCCACGTCTCATCCATTGTTACAACCGACGAAAAGAAAGTCCCATTCGTGCCGTCGCTGCGCGTCAACATTGCTCGGCAACATGCCACACAGGCAGCCGTGTGGTCGTCCGTCAGCATTCGTGGCACCCACCTGGATGACACTTTTCGCATTTTCAGGTCGTCATGGAGGATTGTGTGCACAGAACCTACAGAAATGCCAACTCTGGAGGCGATCTGTTCAACAGTCATTCTGCGATCCCCCAAAACAATTCTCTCCACTTTCTCGATCGTGTCGTCAGACCGGCTACTGCGAGCCCGAGGTTGTTTCGGTTTGTTGTCACACGATGGTCTGCCTTCATTAAACTGTCGCACCCACGAACGCACTTTCGACACATCCATAACTCCATCACCACATGTCTCCTTCAACTGTCGATGAATTTCAATTGGTTTCACACCACGCAAATTCGGAAAACGAATGATTGCACGCTGTTCAAGTAAGGAAATCGTCGCCATTTTAAGTATTTCAAACAGTTCTCATTCTCGCCGCTGGCGGTAAAATTCCATCTGCCGTACGGTGCTGCCATCTCTGGGACGTATTGACAATGAACGCGGCCTCATTTTAAAACAATGCGCATGTTTCTATCTCTTTCCAGTCCGGAGAAAAAAATCGGAGCCCTTAGAACTTGAATGCACCTCGTACACTGTCATATTTTTTTGACAGGGAAACATGATCAAATATTCACCAAATTTCTTTAACAAAGATCTTTGTGTCGTGCAGTCGTCAAGGATACACAAGACGGTCTTTGGCTCCAAAAGCCCATATCGATGATGTTTCGTTGAATGGTTCGCGCGCTGATACTTGTTGACGGCCGAGCACTGAAATCTGCAGCAATTTGCGGAAGACTTGCACTTCTGTTTCTTCAGTCGTCGTTGGTTCCGTTCTTGCAGGCTCTTCTTCCAGCCGCAGCGATGTCAAAGATTCGATGTTTTACCGGGTTCCCGATGTTCGCGGCGCGCTCGTGAAATAGTCGTACGGGAAAATCACCACTTCGTCGCTCCCTCGGAGATGCTGGTGCGCCGACTACAACAACACGTTCAAACTCACTTAAATTTTGACAACCTGCTAGTGTAGCAGCAGTAACCGATCTAACAACTGCGCCAGACACTTGTTGTCTTGTAGAGGCTACGACCGCAGCGCCGTATGCTGCTTGTTTACATATCTCTGTATTTGCTACTAATTGTACTAAGATTTGAAGCTCCTCTTCTCGTTCTTCCGTGTTTGCGATTTAAAAACTAGGTTGTTTTGGAAATCAGCCTTATGCAAACACAATTAGAACTAAAATCGTTCAATTAGCGATGTAATTTTAAGGTGAGTGTCCAAACAAAACGAAGCAAATTGCAAATATTGTATTTCTTAGGACTACAGTAGTCAAATTATTACAAATGTAATATTGTACTTTACAGAAAAAAAAATTTAACCCACAGAAGATGACACATTGGTGTCGAAACATGTTTGGGGAAATATAAAAATAAACTAATTCTGTTTGCAAAACGCTGATTTCCAACACGACCCAGTTTTTCTCTGTATTTGAATACGCATGCCTATACCAGTTCCCTTTAGCTCTTCAGTGTATATCACTTACTTACTCGGGATTGGAAAGGGATATGCTTCTCATTCTAGAGCTAAAAACGAGTTCAGTATGTTAGCCACAATTCGTATACAAGAATGTATGAAATGAACAAAAAGTAAACTGGCCATTCTTTACTGTAAACTTTACGAAAGACACGCGATATTTTATTTATCTTCGGAGTAGCACGGAAACTATGAGCCAGTTCATTATCAGGCTGCGATATATGACTAAAAGATGTGAAAGAACAAAGCTTTTTTATCGAACAGTTTCCTCAGAATCGAATGAGAAAGTGTGTGTGTGAATTCCTAAGGGACCAAACTGCTGAGATCATCGGTCCCTAGACTTACACACTACTTAAACTAACTTATGCTAAGAACAACACACACATTCAAGCCCGAGGGAGGACTCGAACCTCTGGCGGGACGGGCCAGAATGACAAAGACTGCATAGTGTAGAAAACATGCGAATCCCAAAACAATCGTTTTAAATTTTTTACGCGAAATGTTTTAATGAGAAAATAACTACGAGGTGCATTCAAGTTCTAAGGCCTCCGATTTTTTTCTAATTAACTACTCACACGAAATCGATGAAACTGGCGTTACTTCTCGGCGTAATCGCCCTGCAGACGTACACAATTTTCACAACGCTGACGCCATGATTCCATGGCAGCGGCGAAGGCTTCTTTAGGAGTCTGTTTTGACCACTGGAAAATCGCTGAGGCAATAGCAGCACGGCTGGTGAATGTGCGGCCACGGAGAGTGTCTTTCATTGTTGGAAAAAGCCAAAAGTCACTAGGAGCCAGATCAGGTGAGTAGAGAGCATGAGGAATCACTTCAAAGTTGTTATCACGAAGAAATGTTGTGTAACGTTAGCTCGATGTGCGGGTGCGTTGTCTCTGTGAAACAGCACACGCGCAGCCCTTCCCGGATGTTTTTGTTGCAGTACAGGAAGGAATTTGTTCTTCAAAACATTTTCGTAGGATGCACCTGTTACCGTAGTGCCCTTTGGAACGCAATGGGTAAGGATTACGCCCTCGCTGTCACAGAACATGGACACCATCATTTTATCAGCACTGGCGGTTACCCGAAATTTTTTTAGTGGCGGTGAATCTGTGTGCTTCCATTGAGGTGACTGGCGCTTTGTTTCTGGATTGAAAAATGGCATCCACGTCTCATCCATTGTCATAACCGACGAAAAGAAAGTCCCATTCGTGCTGTCGCTGCGCGTCAACATTGCTCGGCAACATGCCACACGGGCAGCCGTGTGGTGGTCCGTCAGCATTCGTGGCGCCCACCTGGATGACACTTTTCGCCTCTTCAGGTCGTCATGCAGGATTGTGTGCACAGAAACCACAGGAATGCCAGCTCTGGAGGCGATCTGTTCAACTGTCATTCGGCGATCCCCCAAAACAATTCTCTCCACTTTCTCGATTGTGTCGTCATACCGGCTAGTGCGAGCCCGAGGTTGTTTCATTTTGTTGTCACACGATGTTCTGCCTTCATTAAACTATCGCACCCACGAACGCACTTTCGACACATCCGTAACTCCATCACCACATGTCTCCTTCAACTGTCCATGAATTCCAATTGGTTTCACACCACGCAAATTCAGAAAACGAATGATTGCACGCTGTTCAAATAAGGAAAACGTCGCCATTTTAAGTATTTAAAACAGTTCTCATTCTCGCCGTTGGCAGTAAAATTCCATCTGCCGTACGGTGCTGCCATCTCTGGGACGTATTGACAATGAACGCGGCCTCATATTAAAACAATGCGCATGTTTCTATCTCTTTCCAGTCCGGAGAAAAAAATCGGAGGCCTTAGAACTTGAATGCACCTCATACATAGGAGATGAGGCTCTACCTCGTTGTCTAAAAACTATTTTCTGAGGTTGCGCGGGGTAGCTGCGTGGTCTTAGTCGCCTTGCCACGGTTAGCGCGGCTCCCTCGTCGGAGGTTCGAGTCCTCCATCTGGCATAGGCGTGTGTGTTGTCCTTAGCTTAAGTTATTTTGATTAAGTAGTGCGTAAGCTTAGGGACCGATGACCACAGCATTTGGTCCCTTAGGCACTTACCACCACTAATTTTTTTAGAGTCATAGTGGACGACTGGCAGTTTCTTTCAGGGCCCTACTGACAAGTCTGTCATCAGGCAAACTCGTTCGTGATGTGGGCCATACTTTGGTTGCATGTATGAGCAGTTGCTCTATCTGCTCGGTTTGCAGCACATAGCTGTTCTGCATCTGTTAACTGCACACGGCGATCTGCACTACGTCCCCAGAATACCGGGTTTAGAGCGCCTGGGACGAGAAAGGAACCCCTACCACCAGAGTAGAAGAATCACGAACCGGGCTACAATCAAGAAAGCTGTTTATACTACACGCCTCACTGGACAGCAGCGGCAAGGGGAGGGAACGTACACTGCCGTTACGTAGAATAACCACATGGGCAGGTATGTAGGGCGTTAGCGGCCACCAGGCAAGAAAAATTACCGCTGGATGAACTTAACAAATTGTAACAAGTTGAACGCAGTAAATAGTAATAAGAAGTCGACGAAATCTAATCAGGTCTGCCTTCCCCAAGCACTCCACTCGCCGCTCTTCGCCTCGGTGACACTACAAGCAGCGACATGAACCCAAGCCACTGGAGAATCGCGAGATGTCACAATGGTGGAGGCCGGAGAATCGCGAGATGTCACAGTGGTGGAGGTTTCTGAACTTTGATTGAAACGCACTCATCTTAAAGCTTGCTGGATCCGGTTTACGGCGAGGTCGTGCACCCTCGTGACCACAGCCCTTCCATCCGGCAGTCCACGCGTGCCGCCAGCGGTCCCGGCGTGTTCCCGCACTGCGCGGACCTGGCTCCTCCTGGAGTCCCCAATAGAACTGGGCCACTCGCACGACACGGAAAAACAACGACGTCGCCCCAAAGATAGGGCAACAGTTACAACATATCGATAATTAATTAATGCTCTCTACAAAAATCTACCAGGTGTCTTTCTCTTTCATTCCGTTTCGCCAGTCCATATTCACCTAATACTTTTCCCTCTCTTCCTTTTCCTACTATCGAATTCCAGTCCCCCTCGACAGTTAAATTTTCGCCTCCCCTAACTATTTGAACAATTTCTTACACATCCTCATCCGCGGAGCTAGTTGGCATATAAATTTGTGCTGCCGTGTTGCGTGTGGGCTTCGTGTCCCTGCAGATGGAAAAAAAACAAAGGAAAGGAAAGAAAACTACATCTACATTTACACTGATACTCAGCAAATCACATTTAAGTGCCTGGCAGAGGGTTCATCGAACCACCTTCAGAATTCTCTATTATTCCAATCTCGTATAGGGCGCGGAAAGAATGAACACCTATTTCTTTCCGTACGAGCTCTGATTTCCCTTACTTTATCTTGGTGATCGTTCTTCCCTATGTAGGTCGGTGTCAACAAAATATTTTCGCATTCGGGGGAAAAAGTTGGTGATTGGAGTTTCGTGAGAAGATTCCGTCGCAACGGAAAACGCCTTTCTTTTAATGATGTTGTTGTTGTGGTCTTCAGTCCTGAGACTGGTTTGATGCAGCTCTCCATGCTACTCTATCCTGTGCAAGCTTCTTCATCTCCCAGTACCTACTGCAACCTACATCCTTCTGAATCTGCTTAGTGTATTCATCTCTTGGTCTCTCTCTACGATTTTTACACTCCGCGCTGCCCTCCAATACTAAATTGGTGATCCCTTGATGCCTCAGAACATGTCCTACCAACCGATCCCTTCTTCTGGTCAAGTTGTGCCACAAACTTCTCTTCTCCCCAATCCTATTCAATACTTCCTCATTAGTTATGTGATCTACCCGTCTAATCTTCAGCATTCTTCTGTAGCACCACACTTCGAAAGCTATTCTCTTCTTCTCCTAACTATTTATCGTCCATGTTTCACTTCCATACATGGCTACACTCCATACAAATACTTTCAGAAACGACTTCCTGGCACTTAAATCTATACTCGATGTTAACAAATTTCTCTTCTTCAGAAACGCTTTCCTTGCCATTGCCAGTCTACATTTTATATCCTCTCTACTTCGACCATCATCAGTTATTTTGGTCCCCAAATAGCAAAACTCCTTTACCACTCCAAGTGTCTCATCTCCTAATCTAATTCCCTCAGCATCACCCAACTCGACCACATTCCACTATCCTCGTTTTGCTTTTGTTGATGTTCATCTTATATCCTCCTTTTAAGATACTGTCCATTCCATTCAACTGCTATTTCAAGTCCTTTGCTGTCTCTGACAGAATTACAATGTCATCGGCGAACCTCAAAGTTTTTATTTCTTCTCCATGGATTTTAATACCTACTCCGAATTTTTCTTTTGTTTCCTTTACTGCTTGCTCAATATACAGATTGAATAACATCGGCGAGAGGCTACAACCCTGTCTTAGTCCCTTCCCAACCGCTGCTTCCCTTTTAATGATGTCCAGCCCAAATCCTGTATCATTTCTGTGACACTCTCACCCATATTTCGCGATAATACAAAACGTGCTGCCTTTGTTTGAACTTTTTCGATGTACGCCGTCAGTCCTATCTGGTAAGGATCCCACACTGCGCAGCAGTATTCTAAAAGAGGACGGACAAGCGTAGTGTAGCCAGTCTCCTTAGTAGGTCTGCTACATTTTCTAAGTATCCTACCAATAAAACGCAGTCTTTGGTTAGCCTTCCCCACAACATTTTCTATGTGTTCCTTCCAATTTAAGTTGTTCAGTTATTGGGTAGTAACATTTCCCCTTTATGAATAATTTTCTATAGTGAATGATCACTATTTTCAAACAAAATATTCACAATGTTCTTTGGGAAGCTTTCCGGTATTAGTCTACGCCATATTCTGCAGTACATCATTTTGTGCTTGCTACTAGAGACACCAACAGACGCCGCGAAATGAAGTCTTTCTTTTGGAAATGTCGCACTATTTTCAGTTATTTTCCAGTGTAGGTGTCTGAAAAGAAAAGAATCATTTTTAGTTCTTTTAAATTTTTTATTCGTTTTTTTAAATTTTATTGCCTGTTCCCTTCATATAGGCTGTCGGCTACCGGGTGCTTGGGAATGCGGGTAGAGGTGTGGCGAGGAACAGATGTTCCGCATTACACAAACAAGCTTCCAGTTTCAAATTCTTATTTCTTCATATGACTAATTTCGGCGTTGTACGAAGTCCCAATCTTCAGATTATAAGCTTGTGAAAACCCGAAACGTGCTTTTGTTTCAAATGGCTCTAAGCGCTGTGGGACTTAGCATCTGAGGTCATCAGTCCCCTAGACTTAGAACTACTTAAACCTAACTAAGCTAAGGACAACACATACACACACACACCCATGCCCGAGGCAGGATACGAACCTGCAACCGTAGCAGCAGCGCGGTTCCGGACTGAAGCGCCTAGAACCGCTCGGCCACAGTGGCCGGCAAAAGGCGCGTTTGAAGAAATAAAAATTTGCATCTGAAAGCTGACTTTTTTTTTGTACTATAGTAAAACAAAACGGACGCAAGATAAACCTGTACCACAGCCAAGAGTCTCAAGATACGTCAGTGTCTCATAAAAGCGCGTTACAGACGCGTTCAAGCACGTCTGTGGTAGCCTGTTAGCCTCATTACGCGAGGTAAACAAGAGGGGCTGTTTGTAGATTATTTTACTTTCTCACACCATCGGTTTCGACCCCAGTGCGCATCTTACGTAGCGCTTGACGAAGCAGAGGTCTGTCCACACGAGGCGTCTTTCCTCGTGCGCAATCACTGACGCACAGGGAACAAAAGGACATACACAACAATTAGTAGGAAGTAAGCACGCACGTATGTGTGTTCTCGTGTCCAGACATTGCCTCACTGTGCTAGCGGCCGGCTACGCATTTGTTCCTTTACTGGGCAATTTGTGCTGCCCTTATTGCTATGAAAGACGACAGCAAACGTAAACACAAGGCCTCTGTGGGTAAAATAATATCTAACAACAGAGGTACGAGAGCGTGGCGCTGACGTTTTGTTTGCATATTTCCAGGAAACTTGGTCATAACGAGATTTAAGAATTTCTGCTTAGGAAACTGTAGCGATAAGGCTAGCAATAACATTTCATTAGCTGGAAACTGGCGGTCCGTATGCCAGTCGGAGCGATTTATTTCGCATTTCAAGACAATGCACTTATTCCTGAAACTGAGAAATACAATAACATACCTGCTTAAGGGAGTTCTGCAAAGGTTAAGGTCATTTTCATTTCATAAAAAGTAGTTTACACCTTCATTCGAGAGAGATTATACAGGGTGGTCCATTGATAGTGACCGGGCCAAATATCTCACGAAATAAGCGTCAAACGAAAAAACTACAAAGAACGGAACTCGTCTAGCTTGAAGGGGGAAACCAGATGGCGCTATGGTTGGCCTGCTAGATGGCGCTGCCATAGGTCAAACGGATATCAACTGCGTTTTTTAAAATAGGTGCTGGGCTTTCTATTTAAAAAAACGCAGTTCATATCCGTTTGACCTGTGGCAGCGCCATCTAGCGGGCCAACCATAGCGCCATCTGGTTTCCCCCTTCAAGCTAGACAAGTTCCGTTCTTGTAGTTTTTCGTTTGACGCTTATTTGTCCCGGTCACGATCAATGGACCACCCTGTAACATCCTAGTACTCGACAAATTCGGTAATGACGTAGACACCAGAATCCACTAGCACAGGGGTTGTGTTTTCCAATTTTTGTTTCTTTTTTTTTACATTATCAGTGCCCTTCATTTCTACTTCTAAGAGCGGTACTGTTGACGAGCTCCACCTAGCCCTCGTTTCTTTTGTTCATATGTCAGGCTTTTTAAATTTTGAGTTATTAATTCGCCATAACATTAATATTCGTCCACAGATTTATAGACGTTTCTTGTGTGCTTTCTTACTTCGAGAGCTACCTTATTCTTCACAGTAATACTAGACACTCATGGTACCACATCTCAAATTTCTATTCATATAATCTATAAAGCGGTTTTCCAGATGACTCATCTATAAATTTAAGCGTGCTTTCTTTTGAGTCAACAGACGTTATTTCTCATTAATCGCATTAATCTTCCTACTGTGTTTCAAACAGAAACACACATATTGTGAATGGGTGTGTTTAAAAAAATTTATATTCTTAGATGATTCTTCAAAATATATTTTGTATTTAGTTTTTTATGTAGAAAAAAATAAGTTTGAATTTCTCATCATTTGTTGAAACATTTAATACAAAAAATGTTTTATAAAATTTTACTTTGAGAAACAAATGTTCATACACGGTACTTCAAAATGGTGTTTGTATCAGGGTTTTTGCATATAAGCGCATGTTATAGCTTAAATTTTAATTTTTGCTGTACACAATAACTTAAACTTTAAATTTAATTACGATATTTTATTTTGAGGAACTATATTTAACTCAATGTCTACGGGTATGTTATTAGCGTATGCAATTATTGCAGTAAGTATCTGCATGCTCTTGGTAGAGGAATGATTGACAATTGTCACACTTTTTGCTAGTCTTTCGATCTTTCTTCTGTCCTCACGCTTTGCACTGGCCCATCTTCTGTTCTATTGCTCCTGAACTCATTGCACAAATTTTTCCAAACTTACTTTGATTTTGTTAGGAATATTTTTACTCTTTCCTCTGGCATTAGTTTTGTTAGCTCATATCCAAGTTCTCTTAGAAATAGCCGTGATGAAAGTAATACATGATTTATTTGTTCTCTTGAATGAGATGAAATGCATATTCCTGTCACGAAAAGGTTTGATATTAGGTTACAAATACATCAAGACGAATTACACCTGAAGATGGACCCACGGGGTCGGAAATGCATCGTGTACTGAACAAAACACGAAAAATTGTGACTAAAGGCGTTTTTTAATTCATACCTCGATAATACTTTTTCTACTTTTCAACATAATTCCCTTGAACATTTATGCCCTTGTTCCAACGGGCTACAAGCTTTTTTTATTCCGGCTGCAAAGAACTCTTCATTTTGATGTTTGAACCACTTTCTCACAAACTTCTTCACGTCCTCGTTGTCCTGGAACCTCTTCCCACGTAATGCCTCCTCCAGTGCACCAAACAAATGTAAATCACTAGTTAATAAATCAGGACTGTAAGGGGTATGAGACAGTACTTCCCATCCCATATTGTCGATGGTTTCACTGGTTAGTTGAGCAATATGAGTACGTGTGCTATCTTGCTGGAGAATCACGCCTCTCCTCTGAGGTCTCTCTCTCGTGGCTGGCTACACCTTGTTTAAAAGAGCACTATTGGCTGCTCAATGTACGCTGCTCTTTGAGATGATCACAAAAAGCCGGACCTTCAGCATCCCAGAAGACTATCAACATGACTTTTCCCGATGATGCTTGGGTTCTGAATTTTTTCTTGACTGGTGAGTTGGTGTGCTTCCACTCCATGCTTTGCCTTTTTCATTCTGGCTCATAGTAGCCAACCAAAGTTTCATCACAAGTTAAAAATTTTGTTCAGGAAGTGCTCACCTCTTTCATAATGTTCCTGTAGCTATGTGCACACACTAAATCTCGTTTTGTTGTGTAACCGCGTCAACTGCTTTGGGACCCTTCTTGCACACGTTTTGCGGTACTCCAGCTTGTTACAGATAATGTTATGAACTATACCAGTAATAACTTGAACCTTATCGACTATCATTTTCACAGTCACACGACGGTCGGCCCGAATAATGTCATCGATTCGACTTTCAAATGAGGGAGTTGAAACTGCAACTGGCCGGACAGGACCGCGTTCGTCAGTCACTGAGTCGCGACTATTTTTTAACTGTAAAAATTTGCACAATTCATACAACCTTCACCATAAACTGCAGAAATTCTACGGTATATATTCACTGAGACTCGCCATCTTGAAATCTATTTTTGAGGTTATAAACAAAACAATGTTTATTGTAACGTTGTTGCTTTAATTTGTGGTGTAAGCGGCGCTGATAGACAATAAAAGCGGGTTAAGAGCTCTGAGCTGTCTGGGGAGTTAACCTTGCATTACTGCGCAACTGTTTCACCAGGTATCCAGTCTAGCTTACCAAATTCCCAACCAGACTAAAATTAATTATAATCTTTTAATAGTCATACGACAAACGGTGATATATATATATATATATATATATATATATATATATATATATATATATATATATGAAAAATAGAATTTAAATAAAAATAAATAAATCAGTTTATATTTGGAAATTTATTTTAACATTGATGATTCAAATTTCAGCATATTAAACTTGATTCATAACTAAATTGGTGCCTTATTTAGGATTGTGAAAATGTGAGATTGTAATCTTACAGAACACATCAAATATGGAGCCAAGATTGGGAGACTGCATACAACACTGCATTCATAAAATAACACACGAAGAACGTTGAAACATATGCAAGAGGAAATTAACCGCAACCAACAGATTCAATTTTCACCCAAAGAAGTTACGTTCGTAGCACAATCCTGTCCGTCATGTAATTACCACACACTGGTATACTAAATAGATACTAACTCCCTGTGAAACCTTCCCGAAAAGAGTAGCTGAGGGCTACTTTGATGATTACACCACATGCTTCACGTGGTCAACTTGGTTTACACAAAGAGTGTAACTCCATAATAATTTTGATAATTAAAATAAATTAGATCGAAAAGCAATTTACAAAAGAAAAACCTCAAACTGGTTACTATCATCTTACTATTAACCTGATGGGTCAAACCATTGTATGAGCACGTGGTACTGGTCTCACAAAGTACACCCCACGTGGGTTGAACATAAAGAAAAGTTGCTATATTGAAAAATATTGTCAAGACGAGACGTTATAATCTCACGCACATTCGCATTGAAGATTGATGGCGCTAGTTAGAGTTACTGATCAACACGTGGTTCCACTTTACTCACAAAGTAGTGACAAAGCAACTACCGGAATATATTCTGAACTTCACACTCGAATTACACTGCGTTGCAATTTAAGATAACATTAGATATTTTAGAGCTAAACCTGAAATAAAGGTGATTAAATTTTCAGTTAGGCTGAACTTAAGAAATCCATTGTCCTACGGACTTAGCAGACACGCGCTTAGCCAGATATCTTACCACTTCAGACGCTCGCCACGGACAGACTGACCTGGTCTCTCCCTGAGGGTGGCTCACAAATACAAACGGAAGTGGCCAGAGAGGCAGCTTCCTATACCAACATGACAAGGGACGGACAGGACCATACTAAGAATAGAAACCTCTTTGCTTTTAGAAAGCGTAGCTACCTGTTCCGACGTTGGTCCAACCGTTCTCTAGCAGACAGGCTTGTCTGCTACCATCCAGCATGCAACCAGAAGCCGGCCGCGGTGGTCTAGCGGTTCTAGGCGCGCAGTCCGGAACCGCGCGACTGCTACGGTCGCAGGTTCGAATCCTGCCTCGGGCATGGATGTGTGTGATGTCCTTAGGTTAGTTAGGTTTAAGTAGTTCTAAGTTCTAGGGGACTGATGACCTCAGATGTTAAGTCCCATAGTGCTCAGAGCCATTTGAACCATTTTTTTGCAACTAGAAATACATTTGCTCATTCATCCTCTCACACAGAAGGGAAGGAGGATGACAGTATCTTATCATATACAGTATATAAAAGAAAGCGGATGTAGGTTCCGTGTAAGACTGTGTGACATGAATTACATATAAACTGTGTTTTAAAGTGTAGTAGTGTGACAGATCGTTCTTGTTTATGTGTAAAAGTAACACGTTTCACTGCTCAGTCTCCTCCCAGATAGTCAGAAACACCACAGTAAATTTAGAAGAGGAATTTATGCCGTAAATGACAACAGATTTAAGAAATTAACATGAAAGGAATCCAGCAGAGACCTTTCAACATCAGCTGATCAGGGCTCATCCCAGTGACGCCAACCTAAAGCCATAGAAGTACCAAACTTGCCCTACTAAGAGTTTTTTCCCCAGACCAATGTCTCTCTTTGATTATTGAATGACCCTCGTATATGTTCTGTTTGTATTAATGAAAAGAGATGGAGCCATTAAGCAGCGATAAACGAAACACTACTAGTGACAATTATTATAATATAGTATTCTGGCTAGTGGCAGGTCCGTTTCCTTGTACGGAGAATTTGTTATGGCAATGTTCCTTGTCTTCGGCTTCTTCCTCGAGTCTGCTGTATCTCTTTCCACCTTTCATGTCATCCAAAAGTTGAATTCTTCTTCTTCCTTGTTCTGCTGTTCCTTTAATTTTCCCTTCAGTGACTTCGCGTATGAGCCCTCGGTGTCTGTGTCCAATCCACTTGGCCTTCCTCTGAAGCATTGTATTCAGAACGTCTCTCTTCTCTCCTACGCTTCTCAGTGCATCGTTATTCGTCACTCGGTTGGACCACTTGATCTTCTCGATTCTCCTCCAGCGCCACATTTTCTTTTTTGTCACAGTCCATGTCTCTGTTCCGTACAGTGCAATGCTCCAGATTTAACACTTTTAACAGTTTTGGCCATAGCGATTCTTGCTCGAATTTTACATGCACTGGGCATCTTTGTCACCAAATTTTCCAAGTACTTGAACTATTTCATATCCTCCAGTTCTCGATTGTCGATCAGTGACAATAAAGTTCAGTATACTGTAAGGCTGTATTTATCGGATCGGCAGTACTTGCTATTGTGTTGGTAGAAGAGCCAACACCGTGTTACTAGAGGAGTCCGAAAGCATGCGTTTTAGCTCACGCAGGCTGGCGTGAGGAGGGAAGGACTATACTGACGTGAGGTCTGGAACATGACAAGGAAGAATTCAGAAAGCGAACGTAATTAGTTTGATACTTAACTTTAATCCATTAATGATGAACGTCGCTCTTGACGGTACATGATTCACAATATTATCTGTTAGTAACTGCATATGGCGCCTTGCTAGGTCTTAGCAAATGACGTGGCTGAAGGCTATGCTAAACTGTCGTCTCTGCAAATGAGAGCGTATGTAGACAGTGACCCATCGCTAGCAAAGTCGGCTGTACAACTGGGGCGAGTGCTAGGAAGTCTCTCTAGACCTGCCGTGTGGCGGCGCTCGGTCTGGAATCACTGATAGTGGCGACACGCGGGTCCGACGTATACTAACGGACCGCGGCCGATTTAAAGGCTAGCACCTAGCAAGTGTGGTGTCTGGCGGTGACACCACACTTCCATGCCGAAGCGAGCATATGGCAAGACCGCCTTCCCACTCCCGCAGTGGCGCGCGGCGCGACAAACTGTGCCACAACCACAGCGGCGCGTGACCTGGAAAAGGGGAGAGTCCCGTTTCAATTCGCGCTGTATGCATCTCACATTGCACCTCTGTTGCTGCACCGCGCCGTTTCATATAGCACTGGTTGGAAGCAGTTACTACCAGCACGAAACTTGCCGAATTCTGTCGACGAGCTGCGAGCAGTACTGGGAGGCAAGTGTTCTAAACAAATGGAAGAATTATTAATTTCCATCCTGGACGTTCAGCACACAATAATAACTACACTATTGACAATTAAAATTGCTACACCAAGAAAATGCATATGATAAACAGGTATTCATTGGACAAATATATTATACTAGAACTGGCATGTGATTACATTTTCACGCAATTTGGGTTCATATATCCTTAGAAATCAGTACCCAGGACAACTACCTGTGGCCGTAATAACGGCCTTGATATGCCTGGGCATTGAGTCAAATATGGCGTGTACAGGTACAGCTGCCCATGCAGCTTCAACACGATACCGCAGTTCATCAAGAGTAGCGACTGGCGTATTGTGATGAGCCAGTTGCTCTGTCACCATTGACCAGACGTTTTCAGTTGGTGAGACATGTGGAGAATTTGCTGGCCAGTGCAGCAGTCGAACATTTTCTGTATCCAGAAAGGCCCGTACACGACCTGCAACTTGCGGTCGTGCATTATCCTGCTGAAATGTAGCGTTTCGCAGGGATCGAATCAAGGGTAGAGCCCCGGGTCGTAAGACGTCTGAAATGTAACGTCCACTGTTCAAAGTGCCGTCAATGCACACAAGAGCTGACCGAGACATGTAATCAATGGCACCCCATACCATCACGCCGGGTGATACGCCAGTATGCCGTTCACCGCGATATCGCCAAACACGGATGCGACCATCATGATGTTCTAAACAGAACATGGATTCATCCGATAAAATGACGTTTTGCCATTCGTGCACCCATGTTCGTCGTCGAGTACACCATCGCGGGCGCTCCTGTCTGTAATGCAGCGTCAAGGGTAACCGCAGCCACGGTCTCCGAGCTGATAGTCCGTGCTGCTGCAAACGTCGTCGAACTGTTCGTGCAGATGGTTGTTGCCTTGTAAACGTCCCCATCTCTTGACTCGGGGATCGAGACGTGGCTGCACTATCCGCTACAGCCATGCGGATAAGATGCCTGTCATCTTGACTGCTAGTGATACGAGGCCGTTGGGATGCAGCACGGCGTTCCGTATTACCCTCCTGAACCCACCGATTCCATATTCTGCTAACAGTCATTGGATCTCGACCAACGCGAGCAGCAATGTCGCGATACGATGAACTGCAATCGCGATAGGCTACAATCCGACCTTTATCAAAGTCGGAAACGTGATGGTGCGCATTTCTCCTCCTTACACGAGGCATCACAACAACGTTTCACCAGGCAACGCCGGACAACTGCTATTTGTGTATGAGAAATCGGTAGGAAACATTTCTCATGTCAGCACGTTGTAGGTGTCGCCACCGTCGCCAACCTTGTGTGAATGCTCTGAAAAGCTAATGATTTGCATATCACAGCATCCTCTTCCTGTCGGTTAAATTTTGCGTCTGTAGCACGTCATCTTTGTGGTGTAGCAATTTTAACGGGCGGTAGTGTAGTTGTTAAGCTTATTGCATGAAAGGTGACGGATTGTCCTTATTATCAAAAATTAATGAAGTTTGCCTATACTAGCAGAGGTTGGAACGCCAGTGGAAATGAAATGGCAGGCGGAAGTAAGGCCCTGGGTGGGAAACCCCGCACAGGTGTGTTGGTCCTGCTTAACACAGGAAGTAGCCATAACCAGGTAGCCGGCCGGAGTGGCCGAGCGGTTCTAGGCGCTATAGTCTGGAACCGCGTGACCGCTACGGTCGCAGGTTCGAATCCTGCCTCGGGCATGGATGGGTGTGATGTCCTTAGGTTAGTTAGGTTTAAGTAGTTCTAAGTTCTATAGGACTGATGACCTCAGATGTTAAGTCCCATAGTGCTCAGAGCCATTTGAACCACAACCAGACAGTCGGGGCACCTCAGCGCTGAAGCACAGTAGAGTGGCGACTGGCCGATGTTGTAGAAAGGCTCGAAGGATAACCGGAAACTGAAAATCTTGGACGCAGCAGGGAGGAACAAGGAAGTGTTACTTGGGAAATAACGCAGCCTGTGTTATTTCCGATAATTTTTACTCTGAGAAGCGTACCATTGTATGAATTCCTAATTAACAGGGATAGGTATTTCCTAGCAAACTTTCCACGCTGGACGACAAAAGACTAAAATGTGGTTGGTCGCTGTTCAGAACAATCTGTAGAGAGGGAGAATATTCCGTGGTTTCGAGAATTGATTCTCCTTCTGAGTTACGAGGGAGGGGAGCCGAGCTTTGCTGGGAAGCCAGCGGTGGAGAGAATGAGGTCTTCCGTTTCGAGCGCCCGTGTTTGACGGTCGCTCAGTATCAGCTTCTGCTGGTACAGACGGACTTGCTGTCTTTGCTCTCAGGAGATTTTAAAGTTAGAACGGTTAGGCATTGTACTGTTGCGAACTTATACGAATCTCGACTTTGCCTCTGGGGAGGGACTCATCATTGAGTACGCAGCGTTCAGTGATTGAGAGCACTTCTTCTGTCTATACTCACGTAGAGACGTTACCGGAACTCCGTCCTTGTGGCTGGGAGTTCGCGTTTCTTGTCTGTAGAACACAGAGGGGAGAAGGCAGTATCAGAGTATACTAGTCAGAGGACCGCCTTCTGCCGTCCTAGCGTTTGAAAGCGTTTATTTTGTGGCTGGAGTTCTTCCATCGCTGCAGACGAATATGAGAACCATCACTCCAACGCACTGGATGCAGTACATACGGTGATATTGCTAATTGCTTCGACATATGAGGGCTATAAGGCTAAACATCTGTGATCACGTAAGTTTTATTTCCACTGAGGTTGCACACCACTGTAGATCATCTTTGAAAGTAGTGTCTTCCAGTGTTTGGTACTTAGATGATGTCAGTCACTCGCTTTATTTATATTAGACCAAGTATCCATAAAATGGGAAGGATTTGGGCAATTGATCAGTAATATTAGTTAGAAAATATAAACATTTCTAATTTAAAGGGATTTTTACTCTCCAATAGATGTATAAACAGAAACAACATTCATCATTTTGTAGTTACTAGTTCCCTTAACCATTCATTTGTGTTTACGTTGTAATTTATGTGTTAAAGAGCAAGAAGATGGAGATATCACCATTAAGAGATCCTAAGATCTGCTTCAGGGGGTAGTCAGACAGTGCCAAATCTTCATTTTCGCATTCAGTATTTTCCATTGCGCACATTCATTTTAAATCCACCTGGAGTAGGATCTTGGAAGATAATGACCATTTTGTTGATACTCTTCTGAAAGGATTTTCAAATCTGGCATATCTGTTCTCTTTTCATACCTAAGAGCAAAATTTGGCTCAACAAACTGAATCTTGTGGAATAGTGGCTCTGATACGGGTAATCTAACAAGGGGAGGCCGCCAATTGTGAAATTCAGATTCGATTCATACTGCGCATAATAAAAGCTCATGGCCAGAGGTGTAATGTGGCAAAGCACCAAGATGCACTTCTCAGCCGTTGCCGAGAAAATCGACAGTTAAAAGAAACCGTTGCGGTGAAATACTCTCTACGATGTATAATTTCCCATAGCGTTGTGGCGCAGCGGTAAGCACTCGGGTTCGTAATCCGAAGGTCGCCGGATCGAATCTCGCGCCATGCCACCTTTTTTTTTAAGTATTTGTTTTTTGTAGTTCAAACGTGTATATTCCCGGCAATCAGTTGCAACAATTATGCATATAATAAGTTGTTGAAAGTCGTTTGTCGTGGAAAAACTGGCAACTTCGAACATCATTATGTTTTCCGCAAACAAAGTTGTATTTCACAAATGTTATTAATTGTCTTCATAATGTTAACCACGTATAGTTAACGTAAGACGTAGAAACGATATTCCGAAACGAATACGTATAGCGTAAGTCAAACGTTCGAATTAGAATAGAGACCCCACGAACACAAATTTGCTGTGGCAGGTATGAAATATAAACTCCGTTACTCGCTCGTTACACTTGAAGGACAGATGTTGAATGGGCCGAAACGAGCCGCCGCATAACAGCGTACTTGCCTGCTAACTTCGAAAGAAGGTAGATGCGGTCCCTAGCTTTGGTACACCCTGTTAAACAAACGGAAAAATGGAGGCGGTACAATTGGAGAGCGATCCGCCTTCACCAACACGCATAAGCAATTCATTAATAGTATATATATATATATATATATATATATATATATATATATATATATATATGAATTACAAAAAACTAATAATAAAAAAAATTGCATGGCGCGAGATTCGATCAGGCGACCTTCGGATTACGAACCGGAGCGCTTACCGCTGCGCCACGACGCTGTAGAAAATCACTAATCGTAGAGAGTATTTCACCTGAACGGTTTCTTTTAAATGTCGATTTTCTCGACAACGGCTGAGAAGTGCATCTTGGTGCTTTGCCACATTACACCTCTGGCCATCAGCTTTTATTATGCGCAGTGTGAATCGAATCTGAATTTCACAGTTGGCGACCTCCCCTTGTAAGTATGACTTCAGTTACAGCAGTTTGAGAAAACTGAAGGCACCATAGCCTAAAATTATGAATGTCTGTTTTTTCGTTATCAGTGGACGTACTTAACAGCTTTCCACATTCACTTCCAAGATAGTTTTGATCTAAAGCAAGTTTGAGAGTGAAGAGGTCATAATTTACTCATTTTTTCAATGGAGACAGGTTTCATAAAGTTTTAACCAAATGTTCCGACTAATCTTTGGCTTTATGGCTACAGTTGCTCTATTAAATTCTGTATACTTTGAAAAAGATCATCTATCGCTTGAGCCTTGTCCGGCAGTGACGCAGGGTCAGCCATCGTTAATCGCATTTGGCGTGTTAATGGTTAAGGTGTGGCTGGATGCCCTTCCTGCCGCTACCCCGTACACCCCACGGGACGGAATTAGTGTACCCCAACTGCCTGCGTCGAGTGTAATCCATGGAATAGTGCGAAAGTGTTCAGATGTCTGCGAGCAGTGTAACCGAGGCGGAACATGGGGACCAGCCCGGTATTCACCTTGCAGGATGTGGAAAACCGCCTAAAAACCACATCCAGGCTGGCTGGCACACCAGCCCTCGTCGTTAATCCGCCGGGCGGATTCGATCCGGGGCCGGCGCGCCTCCCCGAGTCCAGGAAGCAGCGCGTTAGCGCTCTCGGCTACCCTGGCGGGTACTTTGAAAAAGAGCATCTGTGGTGTTAAGAAATTCATGAACATATTTCATGAATTCGAGATAACTTTTTTTTACAAACATTGTTCATTTCAAAACTTATCATTTCCGTCATCTTCACTCTGTCATCTAACCTGGCATCAAGACATAAAGAGTTGCTGAGGTTCCCACTGCTCTAAAATTCTCGATTTATACTGCTGTAATGTTAGCCACCTCGTTTCACCAGCTCTTAAAATTTTATGTTTCTCTTGATTCGCAAGTTCTTCTAATGAAGAGAGCATGTAGAATGTATGATTCTGGCGGTACACCATCTCGGAAAAAATCATCCAACAATTCTGAAGACTGCAAGAGCTGACATATGCGAGAATTATCGCACAATCAGCTTAACTGCTCATGCATCCAAGTTGCTTACAAGTATAATTTACAGACGAATGGAAAAGAAAATTGAGGATGTCTTAGAGGATTATCAGTTTGGCTTGAGGAAAGATAAAGGTACCAGAGAGATAATTCTGACGTTGCGACTGATAAAGGAAGCAAGACCAAAGAAAAATCAAGAGACGTTGATAGGATTTGTCGTCCTGGAAAAAGCGTTCGACAATAGAAAATGGTGCAAGATTTTCGAAGTTCTAAGAAAAGTAGGAGTAAACTATATGGAGAGGCGGTTAATATACAATACGTACGAGAGCCAAGTGGGGATAGTAACAGTGCACCACCAAGAAAAAGTGCTCGTATTAAAAAGGGTATAAGACACAGATGTAGTCTTTCGCCTCTACTGTTCAATCTGTACGTCGAAGAACCAATGATAGAAATAAAAGAAAGGTTCAGGAGTGGAATAAAAATTCAAGGTGAAAGGATATCAATGATACGATTAGCTGACGACATTGCTATTCTGAGCGAAAGTGAAGAAGAATTACATGATCTGCTGAATGGAATAAACAGTCTAATGAGTACAGAATGTGGGCAGGGGCAGGTAAAACACAGTAAGGTAGTTGTAGAAACGATCGGTACTGTAGTTGTAAATTGTAGTAGCTATGTGCCAGAGCTCCAAGCCCTAATAGAAAGCGCTAAAGCTAAAATAGTTACCGTTACGGAAAGCTGGCTAAAGCCGGAAATAAGTGCAGCCGAAATTTTTTCAAACGACCTAGCAGTGTTCAGAAAAGATAGATTAAATGCAGTTGGTGGTGGAGTATTTATTGCTGTCAGAAGTAGTTTACCTTGTAGTGAAAATGAAGTAGATAGTTCCTGTGAAATAGTATGGGTAGAGGTGCGAGGTGCCGGGGCAAGCAGTGTATTTAACACTAAATTTTTCTAGAAGCTACATATGTACATGATGCGCTAAGCCCCCCCTATTCTAACTCCGACTTTTGCTGTTGCACAAGGATTAAAAAAATACGCGAACTGACTCTAATCAACCCTGCCAGTGGAGTAGAAGAGAGTTTGGCACCTGCAGTAATTTAATTTGATAAATAAGTTAAATAAACGAAGGTCTCATTAACATAGTGAGGAATGATAGGGTTGCTCTACCGATTAACAGAATAAAAGTTCTGTCCAAAATAACAATATGATTTATTAAGAATAAACACAAAATAATAAACAAAAACACATGAAATATTTACAATACATCAAATTGGCTCAAATTGGATACTCAAACAAACGCTGTGAATGTGAAGTTGTCCCTAAACTAGATTGTGAGGATTATGACGAAGTGGTATGTGCAGCCAATTCCTTGCAACTCAAATCTTAGAGAAAACACATAGCCAACCCAACATTAATTGCTGCTACCCAAGACAGAACAGAGTTAGAAAAAAGACGAAAAGGCGCGCTCTGCTGAGCTCTGATTATCACCTAGGAAAATCCTTATCTTGCAGTGCTGCGGACATACATTACCAAACTGTCTTCTTGACTGCCAGGACACGATCTGGCATACCGGAGCCGTTGGCTGGTTGCTTCGACGTCCTCGACTGAAAGGCGAGAGCCGACTACCCACAAGAGCACCCGTACAAAACCGAACACAGAACATTCCCGCCCCCACGACAGTGGCCGTGGTTAAACGTTCCAATCAGCAACTCGAAAACTGGCGGAAAATTCCACTCCATTGCCGGAACGCTACCATTCCACCAATGGAGATTCTTGGCGCCAATTTCTGCGCCGATCTTGCTACGTCACGGAGCTATGCCCTGAGCAAGCCAATCACAGTTACTATTTTGCAGAAAGCGCGGGAATTTTCCCGCCACAGCTGCCTGGGTACACAAGTCATTCCCACACCTCGCTGGTAGCCCGCCAGAAAGTGTTTTCGCTAAGTTTCTGCGAAGTAACGGAACCTCTAGCCCAGCCGCTACTTCAGGCCCTGCGGGCGTGCCTCTTGACAATGTTGGCGTCTGGAAAGCATTCACTCGACTCCCTCACACCTGTCGGCTTATCCTTTCAAAGTCAAACAGAGGCCGCCTGTCACTGGACCACCCGGGTGACGAGAGACGCTGCGTGGGAAGTCCGCGTGTGAAGGAATAGCAACTTTCCACCGCATGCAATTAGAGAGGAGAAACGTAAGATAGAAATATGAGAGGGGGCTCATGCCACCTCTCAGAGGTTATAGTTGACAGTGGGACTAAACTATTAATTGGATTGTTTTACCGACCCCCTGACATATAGTTGGTGAACAGTTCAAAGAAAACTTGAATCTCATCTCAAATAGGTAACCCACTCATACAATTATAATCGGTGGTGACTTCCAACTACCCTCGATATTCTGGAAAAATTGGCATAAAACGTCTTCGAAATTGTACTGAATGCCTCCTCAGAAAATTATTTTAGACAATTACATCATGAGCCCACTCGAATGGTTTCGAAAGCATACTTGACTTCTTAGCAACAAATAATCCAGGACAAATAGTGAGTATCGTGACGAATACAGGGATTAGCGACCACAAGGCAGTTGCTGCTAGGCTGAATACCGTAACACCCACGACCATCAAAAAGAAACGCAAAGTACATTTATTTAAAAAAGCTGATAAAAATGCTCTTATCGTCTTTTTAAGAGACACTCTCCACTCGTTCTGTTCTGATCATATAAGCGTGGAAAAGATGTAGAATGATTTCAAAGAAATACTGTCGACGGCAATTGAGAGATATACACCACATAAATTAATAAGTGATGGTACTGATCCCACACAGTACACAAAACGGGTCAGATCGCTGTTGCAGAAGCAAGGAAAAAAGCGTGCCAAATTTAAAAGAACGCAAAATCCCCAAGATTGACTAAGTTTTGCAGTAGTTCGAAATATAGCACGTACTTCAATGCGAGATGCTTTTAATAATTTCCACAACGAAACTCTGTCTAGGAATCTGGCAGGAAACCCTAAGCAAACATAAAACACACCAGTGGCAAGACACAATTAATACCTTCACTGCGCGATAACAACGGTGAAGTTACTGATGACAGTGCCACTAAAGCACAGTTATTAAACAAAGTTTCCGATACTCCTTCTCCAAAGAAGACGACTTAAATATTCCTGAATTCCAATCAAGAACAACTGCCAAGATGAGAAACATAGAGTTAGATATCCTCGTTGTAGCGAAGCAGCTTAAATCACTTAATAAAGGCAAGGCCTCCGGTCCAGATTGTATACCAGTCAGGTTCTTTTCAGAGTATACTGATACAATAGCTCAATATTTAGCAATTACATAAAACCTCTCGCTCACAGAAACATCCCTACCTAAAGACTGGAAATGGCTCAAGCCACACCAATACCCAAAATGGGAGTAATCCGCTGAATTACAGGCCTATATCACTAATATCGATTTGTGGAAGGGTTGTGGAACATATACTGGGTTCGAACATTATGAATTACATCGAAGAAAACGATTTATTGACACATAGTGAGCACGGATTCAGAAAATATCGTTGTTGTGAAACACATCTAGCTCTTTATACTCGTGAAGTAATGAGTACTGTCGACAGGGGATGTCAAATTTATTCCACATTTTTAGATTTCCAGAAGGCTTTCGGCACCTTTCTTCACCAGCGTCTTCTAAGCAAGCTGCGTGCCTATCGAATATCGCCTCGGTTGTGCGACTGGATTCGTGATTTCCAGTCAGAAAGGTCACAGTTCGTAGTAATAGACGGAAAGTCATCGAGTAAAACAGGAAGTGTTATAGGCCCTCTATTGTTCCAGATTTATATTAACGACACAGGAGACAATCTGAGTAGCCGGCCGCGGTGGCCGTGTGGTTCTGGCACTGCAGTCCGGAACCGCGGGATTGCTACGGTCGCAGGTTCGAATCCTGCCTCGGGCATGGGTGTGTGTGATGTCCTTAGGTTAGTTAGGTTTCAGTAGGTCTAAGTTCTAGGGGACTTATGACCTAAGATGTTGAGTCCCATAGTTCTCAGAGCCATTTGAACCATTTGAACAATCTGAGTAGCTCTATTATATTTTTTGCAGATGATGCTGTCATTTACTGTCTTGTAAAGTCATGAGATGACCGAAACGAATTGCAAAATGATTTAGATAAGATATCTGTATGGTGCGAAGAGTGGCAATTGACCCTGAATAAAGAAAAGAGTGAAGTTATTGAGGTGAGTACTAAAAGAAATCCGCTAAATTTCGATTACGCGATAAGTCACACAAATCTGGAGGCTGTAAATTCAATTAAATACTTAGGGATTACAATTACAAATAACCTAAACTGGAACGATCACATAGATAGATAATGTTGTCGGTAGAGCAAACCAAAGACTGCGATTCATTGGCAGAATACTTACAAGGCGCAACAGGTCTACTAAAGAGACTGCTTACGCCACGCTTGTCCGCCCTATTCTGGAGTACTGCTGTGCTGTGTGGGATCCGCAACAGGTGGGACGGACGAGTGAGATCGAAAAAGTTCAAAGAAGGGCGGCTCGTTTTGTACAATCGCGAAGTAGGGGAGATAACGTCACACACATAATACATGAACTGGAATGGCAATCATTAAAAGAAAGGCGTTTTTCTTTGCGACGGGATCTTTTCATGAAATTTCAATCACCAGTTTTCTCCTCCGATTGCGAAAGCATTCTGTTGGCACCCACCCACATGGGGAGAAATGATCATCACGATAAAACAAGAGAAATCTGGGCTCGCACGGAAAAATTTAAGTGATCGTTTCACCCGCGCGCCGTTGAAGAGTGGAGCGGTAGAGAGACAGCTTGAAGGTGGTTCATGAACCCTCTGGCAGGCATTTTATTGTGAATAGCAGAGTAATCACGTAGATGTATTTGTAGATGGAGTGAGAGTAAATCGAAGGAAAGACGAAAGTAATGAGAATTAGCAGAAATGAGAAGAGGGAGAAGCTTACATGAGGACTGATGGTAACGAAGTTGATAAAGTTAGGAAATTCTGCCACCTAGACAGCAAAATAACCAGTCACGGACGGAGCAAGGAGGACATCAAAGGCAGACTAGCAATGGCAAAAACGCCATTTTTGGCCAAGAGAAGTCTACTGGTATCAAACACAAGCCTTAATTTGAGGAAGAAATTTCTGAGAATGTACGTCTGGAGCACGGCATTGCATGGTAGTGAAACGTGGACTGTGCTTCAAATGGCTCTGAGCACTATGGGACTTAACTTCTGAGGTCATCAGTTCCCTAGAACTTAGAACTAGTTAAATCTAACTAAGGACATCACACACATCCATGCCCGAGGCAGGATTCGAACCTGCGACCGTAGCTGTCGCGCGGTTCCAGACTGCAGCGCCTAGAACCGCTCGGCCACTCCGGCCTGCCATGGATTGTGGGAAAACCGGAAAAGAATCGAAGCATTTGAGATGTGGTGCTACAGACGAATGTTGACATTCAGGTGGCCTGATGAGGCAAGGAATCAGGGGGGTAGTGCGCAGAACCGGAGAGGAAAGGAATATGTGGAAAATACTGAGAAGGAGAAGGGTCAGGATGATAGGACATCTGCTAAGACATGAGGGAATGACTTCCATGGTACTAGAGGGAGTTGTAGAGGGCAAAAACTGTAGAGGAAGACAGAGATTGGAATACGTCAAGCAAATAATTGAAGACATAGGTTGCGAGTCCTGCTCTGGGATGAAGAGGTT
Organism: Schistocerca cancellata; assembly: GCF_023864275.1. NCBI lineage: Eukaryota > Metazoa > Arthropoda > Insecta > Orthoptera > Acrididae > Schistocerca > Schistocerca cancellata. Next base: position 62,906,449 of record NC_064637.1, on the reverse strand, counting down.
GGCACAGGAGAGGAATAAAAAGGATAGAACATTATGACAGTTACGTGAAGTGCAACATTCCAACTGCTTCGTAATTATGATAGGTTGAATTGTACTTCGAATAGACACTGAGCACGATTTACGACTAACAAGAACGCTATTGAATTACGTTTAGATCAGGAAGACGTGGCTTACGCCAGGCGTGTAGGCAACCCGCGTGTGCTGTGTGACGTAGGTGGCGGACAGGCGCGGCCTAGGTCGCAGGTCGCTAGAGGTCGGTATCGGCTCGTTCATCTTCGGGAACCAATTCACTAGGTAGGCGATTTTTATTTTTGTTCGTTGCCCGCACCCTTTTTATATAATTACGTAATACGCTATGTCTGCATCAAATTTTAATTTACTTTCATAGACCAGTAATTAAAAAAGGCGTTGTTTTTATTAAAAAATTGTAATTCGGTATTTCTTAATTTATATTTTCGTTTGTTAATATACACATAGTTTTTCAAAAAATTGTAAGATTTGAAACAGCGACTTTACAGCTACAAATCTTTTTGCGCGGTTTCGCCTCCAGTCCCCTCAATGTGGTAACTGTCTGTGTCTCAGAAGGTTGTAAGAGGTCCATGACTAAGGAATGTAATTTCGATGGATTGCTCACGCGCTGCCTGCGAAATGAATGCTATAAGAGAATCTCAGACCAGAGATCAGTGTTGGCTGCAGTAAGAGCACTGTCAGTAGGACTAAGTAGCAGCTAGCAGTCGGGTGTATGGAGTTGGTGGGACCAGTCGTGGGGAGCGATGGCGGTTCAAATGGTTCAAATGGCTCTGAGCACTATGGGACTTAACATCTGAGGTCATCAGTCCCCTAGAACTTACAACTACTTAAACCTAACTAACCTAAGGACATCACACACATCCGTGCCCGAGGCAGGATTCGAACCTGCGACCGTAGCGATGGCGGTGCCTGAGCGATGTAGTATAAGGTAAAAGCAGCCGCGTGCATATGTAGTTTATTCCAACTAAATTTGTAGTATTGTTATATCAAGTCCCACGTAAATGTTTAAAAAATCTTTTAATAATAATCTTTTTATAAAATTAAGTCTTTGACAATCATTCATCTAAATTTAAAGAATTTACTAATTTCTCCAGTCCATGGTCATCCCGATTATCGTAAAGAAAAATCAGTTGTTTCCTTTTATACATGACAAATCTAGCGGCCAGCATTGCACTGGGCTGTGCCAGAAAAATTTCTTATAGGAGCAGATATATACGCGTTACCCGGCGACTTCATTGAGGTTGTAAGTAGGCTGTTTATGTTTTCTTATTTCCAACGTTACGTAGCGCTCTGTACGAAAATCACTGGCTGTGCTGTGTGCAGTCTGTGGCTAGTTTGCATTGTTGTCTGCCATTGTAGTGTTGGGCAGCGGCAGCTGGATGTGAACAGCGCGTAGCGTTGCGCAGTTGGAGGTGAGCCGCCAGCAGTGGTGGATGTGGGGAGAGAGATGGCGGAGTTTTGAAATTTGTTATACTGGAATATTATGACTATTAAGGTAAATACATTGTTTGTTCTCTATTAAAATCTTTCATTTGCTAACTATCCCTACTAGTAGTTAGTGCCTTCCGTAGTTTGAATCTTTTATTTAGCTGGCAGTAGTGGTGCTCGCTGTATTGCAGTAGTTCGAGTAAGGAAGATTTTTGGTGAGGTAAGTGATTTGTGAAAAGTATAGGTTAATGTTAGTCAGGGCCATTCTTTTGTAGGGATTTTTGAAAGTCCGATTGCGTTGCGCTAAAAATATTGTGTCAGATTAAGCACAGTCGTATATAAATTGTTCAAAGGGGACGTTTCATAAGGTAAGAATTTTCAATTTATTCAGTATGATCTTTCAGGGCCTTGACGCAGCACTGCTGACGTCCAAATTTACCAGTTTAGATTCACAGACAGTTAATTATTGAAAGGTTATATATGAGTCACATTTTTTTATTGGGAGGTTAGTCACGTTATTATTGCGGGTTATTGAATAATAAACTATTGGAAGGTTATACTGAATGTGAATGCTATAATTATTTTTACTGTTGGGAGGTTACAAGGTGAAAACTGAAATTGGTACAGGTAACGCTTCTGATATATTCATTTAATTCCGTTGTTAGCTTTTACATTTCATGGCTCGCAGGAAATACAGGGTGTATTTCGAATGTATATATTTATTAACCTTTAAGACATACGAATATGAAACTTTACACACGTATTTACGAACCTCTCAAGTTCAGATTACAGATGTGCAATATGTCCTCCATCAGCGACACGAACAATATCACATCGATACTGAAATTCCTCCCATACTCGGGCAAGCATGTCATTCGTCACTGATGTTATGGCAGTACGGAACCGGTTCTTTTCCAGGTTCTGTGGGAGTGGTGGTACATAAACGTTCTCTTTAACGAAACCCCACAGGGAGAAGTCAGAAGGTGTCAAATCCGGTGACCGTTTAGCCCAGCTGAGACATGCTAAGTCGCCAGCTCCTTGGCGACCAATCCAGCGGCTCGGTAGAGTTTCATTCAGATATTCACGCACTTGGCGACTCTAGTTAAGGGGTGCCCCGTCTTGCTGAAAAATGAAGTTGTCTTCGTTCAGCCTCGGAAGCAACCAGTTATGTAACATAGCGAGATACTGCTGACCGTTAACCGTGTTTCCGCCAAAAAAGAATGGGCCGTAAATCGCACAAAACACATTGGCTTTGGGCGAATCTCGTACATGTTCAACGGCTGCACGTGGGTTCTGTAGGCCCTAAATTCGAACATTGTGTTTGTTTACCTGACCACTAACATGGAAGGTAGCTTCATCACTGAACGCGATGTGTTCATCTACATTTATACTCCGCAAGTCACCCAACGGCGTGTGGAGGAGGGCACTGTCATTACCTCCCTTTCCTCTTCCAGTCGCGTATGGTTCGCGGGAAGAACGACTGCCGGAAAGCTTCCGTGCGCGCTCGAATCTCTCTAATTTTGCATTCGTGATCTCCCCGGCAGGTATAAGTAGGGGGAAGCAATATATTCGATACCTCATCCAGAAACGCACCCTCTCGAAACCTGGACAGCAAGCTACACCGCGATGCAGAGCGCCTCTCTTGCAGACTCTGCCACTTGAGTTTGCTAAACATCTCTGTAACGCTATCACGCTTACCAAATAACCCTGTGACGAAACGCGCCGCTCTTCTTTGGAAAGTGTTACCATTGTCAACAGCATCAAAAATCTCGTTACGAAATGCCACACGTTTGCCTTTGTCATCAGAGCTTGTAACAGCTGTCACTTGTACGGCTTCATAACCAACCGACGTCTCAAAACACGCCAAATTGTTGTAGGCAGTTGTAACTCCCGACTGGCACGACGAGTTGATTTTGAAGGACTGCGTTCGAAAGCAGTTTAAATTCGTGCAACGTTTTCTTCAGGAACACTTTCCTTTACATACACGTCCTGTATTTAGACACTGTCGATACCATCTGCGAATGTTCCACCCATTCGGAGGATCAATTTGTTACCTCAACCTGAAACGTCTTTGCACTGCAATCACGGAATTGTACTTCACAAACTGAAAAACACAAAATGATTTCTGCTGCGTAGTAGCCATTTTAATCATATGTAGGTTACCAAGCAAAACAGAAAACAACTGACATCTTGCGGCTATTAATATAAACTAGACTATGTATTCGTTTCTCCAATAGCCGAGGCGCAGCGATCGATAGTTTGGACAAAATAATACTTTGTAATACGTATATTCTTTTTGAAACACCCTGTATTTGTACACCTACTAAAATCTTTGCATTCTCAAATATTTGTTCTGAAAGCTAAATTGGAAATTATCAGGGCCTCGTTTTCAAAATCACACACTGGAACTTTGAAATGTGGATGCTAACGGATCGGAAGTTCTTGCATTGATTTTAATAAACAGGCTGTTTCAAAAGGAATATAGGGGTTTTAGCGCAAGTTGAACAGATTTGTTTGTATATCTGTGCGCAAAAGGAAAGTGTATGGAACGACCGAGAGAGACTGAGGACCGTGTTGAAAGAGAGAGAGAGAGTGTTTCACCCGTAGCGCTAAGAAATCAGTTCGGAAGGCTAGTCGTGAATTTTCAGTTCCGGTTACGGCCGTGTGGAGACTTTTATCGAGACGCCTACAACTACGTCCTTATCGGCTGCAGTTGTTACCAGTTCTAAGGCCTACAGACTGCGGTTTACGTTCCAACTTTGCAAATGAAATGTGCCAGCGTGCGCACCTTCAAACGAAACATCATCGATATGGGCTGTCGGAAGCGAAGGCCCACTTGTGTGCCCTTGATGACTGCACCACACAAAGCTTTACCACTTGCCTGGGCCCGTCAGCAGGACTGCTGATGACTGGAAACATGTTGCCTGGTCGGAGGGGTTTCGTTTCAAATTGCATCGAGCGGATGGGCGCGTACGGGTATGGAAACAATCTCATGAATCCGTGGACTCCGCATGTCAGCAGGGGACTGTTCAAGGTGGTGGAGACTAGAGTGCTGCAACGCTCCATGTTTGACCGGTCACGGCTCGCCTGTTGACGGGGGGACCGAGCCGCTCGTGTCCGGCCCCATACGACTCGGCTCGGTCACGTACTCGCCCCATGTCTGTTGTCCGGATTCCGGACACGCGGATAACCGAGCATGACCGGTCACCGCCGACGTCTCACCTAGCCTCGCCCCGGCTCACTGCGCTGTGCTGTATAATTCCAACGCCTCTCTCTCTCTCACTCTCTCTCTCTCTCTCTCTCTCTCTCTCTCTCTTTCTCTTTTAAGACAAAAGTAACGTTTCCAAGAACGGGTACGTGACACAGCTAAATTCATAAAGCATTTGGAAAGTAAAATGATATTTCAATACAATCGCGGATAGAAGACGAGTGTCATTTCCAAACAGAAGATCTATTTTTCCTTTCATTAACAGGAAACATTGAATAAGTGCTGTCCCTGTAATCTAGAAGACAACCATCTTCACAAAGAAAGCATACAAAGAACATTCAATATTTACAGACGTAACTTGTCATACTTTTCACTTGTCTGCAACAGACACAAAATCATAGTTATTGTTGATCAGTAAATCACCAACGCGTCCCGGATTTAACTGGCTGACATCTGCCACGTTAACTTCTCCATAATGCGCACCTAGATGTATTAATTCTTTGCCTAGTTCTCTGAAACCTTCACTGGAATCAGCATTAAAAGGTCTCACATCGTTAGCACAGATTGCAACACACTTTGCTGTAATACTATTTTTTATTACTGCCGGTATCCCTGAAGGAGCTGTACCTTTGTGAGGTTTCTTGCAACTATGTTTCTTTAAATGAGTGGTTTCCGACTGGAAACACACTAATGTTGAGCAGTTTATGCACGATACGTACCCAGTAGACGCACTGTTTTCGTCTACAACTAACAGAAATGTACTCCATACTTGGCTTTTTAGACCTTCCCTTTCTTCAATGTGTAAACATTGGTTTCAATCTTACGTCTTAACTGCACTGGCTTCCTCGCGCTGCATGATTGCAGAGAGAGAGAGAGAGAGAGAGAGAGAGAGAGAGAGAGGGAGAGAGACCACAAATGAGAAGCCCGTACTGGCTGCAGTCTCACACGGATAATGAAACGTATAAAGTGTTTGAAGTTATGTGCTACGTATTCGGTCACGGCTTCTGTGCTCGGTCACCAGAATTAGTGCGGGCAGCCTATCCAGTTAGGGTGTGCTCGCCCCATCTCGTATTTTGTGCTCGCTTACTCGGTCATGCAGGACTCTAGTGCAGACTCTGTAATGGTGTGGGGCGTGTGCAGTTGGAGTGATATGGGACCCGTGATACGTCTAGATACGACTCTGACAGGTCTGTTGTAGAATAATGGAACATGTTTTGTGTTCTCGTATTATGACGTTCTTAGATAATACAAATCTCCTTCATCATAACCAACATGGATTCCGCAAACAGAGATCATGTGAAACTCAGCTCGCCCTATTTGCCCAAGAAATTCACAGTGCCGTAGACACTGGCGAGCAGATTGATGCCGTATTCCTGGACTTCAGGAAGGCATTTGATACGGTTCCGCACTTACGTTTAGTGAAAAAAATACGAGCTTACGGAATATCGGACCAGGTTTGTGATTGGATTCAGGATTTCCTAGAAGGAAGAACACAACATGTCATTCTTAACGGTTCAAAATCTGCAGATGTAGAGGTAATTTCGGGAGTACCGCAAGGAAGCGTGATAGGACCTTTATTGTTTACAATATACATAAATGATTTAGTTGACAACATCGGTAGCTCCGTGAGGCTATTTGCAGATGACACGGTTGTCTACAAGAAAGTAGCAACATCAGAAGACTCGTACGTACTCCAGGAAGACCTGCAGAGGATTAATGCATGGTGCGACAGCTGGCAGCTTTCCCTAAACGTAGATAAATGTAATATAATGCGCATACATAGGGGCAGAAATCCATTCCAGTACGATTATGCCATAGGTGGTAAATCATTGGAAGCGGTAACGACCGTAAAATACTTAGGAGTTACTATCCGGAGCGATCTGAAGTGGAATGATCACATAAAACAAATAGTGGGAAAAGCAGGCGCCAGGTTGAGATTCATAGGAAGAATTCTAAGAAAATGTGACTCATCGACGAAAGAAGTAGCTTACAAAACGCTTGTTCGTCCGATTCTTGAGTATTGCTCATCGGTATGGGACCCTTACCAGGTTGGATTAATAGAAGAGATAGACATGATCCAGCGAAAAGCAGCGCGATTCGTCATGGGGACATTTAGTCAGCGTGAGAGCGTTACGGAGATGCTGAACAAGCTCCAGTGGCGGACACTTCAAGAAAGGCGTTACGCAATACGGAGAGGTTTATTATCGAAATTACGAGAGAGCACATTCCGGGAAGAGATGGGCAACATATTACTACCGCCCACATATATCTCGCGTAATTATCACAACGAAAAGATCCGAGAAATTAGAGCAAATACGGAGACTTACAAGCAGTCGTTCTTCCCACGCACAATTCGTGAATGGAACAGGGAAGGGGGGATCAGATAGTGGTACAATAAGTACCCTCCGCCACACACCGTAAGGTGGCTCGCGGAGTACAGATGTAGATGTAGATGTAGATGACAGGTGAGACGTACGTAAGCATCCTGTCTGATCACCTGCATCCATCCATGTCCATTGTGCATTCCGACGGACTTGGGCAGTTCCAGCAGGACAATGCGATACCCCACACGTCCAGAATTGCTACAGAGTGGCTCCAAGAACGCTCTTCCGAGTTTAAATACTTCCGATGGCCACCAAATTCCCCAGATATGAACATTATTGCCTTTCAACGTGCTGTTTAGGAGAGATCTCTTCCCTCTCGTATTCTTACGGATTTATGGACAGTCCTGCAAGATTCATGGTGCCATTTCCATCCAGCACTACTTCAGACATTAGTCGAGTCCACGCCACATCGTGTTGCGGCACTTGTGCGTGCTCGCGGGAAACAGCTCGCCGTACACGAAATTAGGCCGGTGTACCTGTTTCTTTGGCTCTTCAGTGTATATGAGAAACAACTGCATACTGATGATGATCGAGTTAATGTGGTATCGGAACAGAGTCAGACATTTTGGAGAGAGAGACTGTAACGTTCGCTGGCAAACTCACGCTATTAATGAACAAGAGTTTATTTGTACCATATACGCCGCTCTGAGCAAGTTGTATATACCGTAATTATTGAACAAAAAATATTATTGAATTTTGTGTAAAAGACATTTGTTATTATCGTAATATTTTTTGTAGTAATATTCTCTCTGTATTTAGGATAGTAATTTTTCTATATTTGTTATGTGATTGTGAAACGTGTCAGTATCTGCGATAACAGAGATGTGAAATTTAGCCAGAGGAGAATAATATTGTCAAATTACAAAGAAATGTTAATAGTCGGCAGTAGTATAAAAGAACCATGTACAGCGTATTCTTTGGTCTTCTCCGTGTAGAGCTGAATGCGAGAGGAAGCTGTGTCGAAGCGATTTATGAATGGGTAGACTTCTTTTGTCTCTGTCTAGATTTAGCCGCCATTAGAGGAGGCGTTACAAATTAATGTGAGTTGAATTATTGTTTGATCTAAATATATCAGAATTTATCAAAAGTGTGTATTATTAATGTAAATTAGCTTGCCCATGATATCTATAAAATTTCTTTAAAGAATTTTCAGCATTCTTAGCGGTGTTGCTGGGCTGTGCCGCGACCGATCGATTTGCAGCGGCGGCACATTTAAAAAATTGTTCCGCTAAAGGAAAAATCCACCAAACCCGTAAATCGGGAACAGATAGATAAAAATTAACAGTGAATTAAGAAATTGTTCTTCTTTTACAGTGATCCTGAGACTGATGAATTTTAAACTAATTATACGTTTGTGCATTCGTAGGCGGATAGTTAATGTTAGTTAACATTGAAATTTAACAATTTTGGTTCTTTCAAATAACTTAAATGTATAGCGAAGTAGGTTTGATCAGTGATAATTAAATGTCGGCTTGGCATTAATTAACCATTTTCTGCTAATAGAGATAATCTTGTGTTCCATAGTTAACGCCGGGATAGAATTCAGTAAATATTTAACAAAAAACCCACTGCATTTAGAAAATGTGTGCCAAGGCCGAATTATGTAAAGGATTTAATTCTCAACTAAATATTCTTAATCAGTTAATATGAGTTCACGTAATTCTTAAATGTACGTAAATCTTTGAAATTGAATTTTTTTTATTACCACACTTAAATAAGAGAGAGGTTCTACAACAAAGTTCGTACTTACAGAAGACAGTTAAAGAGAGGCAAATTAATTAACTAAAAGCAATAATTATTATTCTTCTTTAACGAAAATAGCAATTTCGTTAAAAGACCAAATGGGCCCCAGAAAATACACTCCTGGAAATTGAAATAAGAACACCGTGAATTCATTGTCCCAGGAAGGGGAAACTTTATTGACACATTCCTGGGGTCAGATACATCACATGATCACACTGACAGAACCACAGGCACATAGACACAGGCAACAGAGCATGCACAACGTCGGCACTAGTACAGTGTATATCCACCTTTCGCAGCAATGCAGGCTGCTATTCTCCCATGGAGACGATCGTAGAGATGCTGGATGTAGTCCTGTGGAACGGCTTGCCATGCCATTTCCACCTGGCGCCTCAGTTGGACCAGCGTTCGTGCTGGACGTGCAGACCGCGTGAGACGACGCTTCATCCAGTCCCAAACATGCTCAATGGGGGACAGATCCGGAGATCTTGCTGGCCAGGGTAGTTGACTTACACCTTCTAGAGCACGTTGGGTGGCACGGGATACATGTGGACGTGCATTGTCCTGTTGGAACAGCAAGTTCCCTTGCCGGTCTAGGAATGGTAGAACGATGGGTTCGATGACGGTTTGGATGTACCGTGCACTATTCAGTGTCCCCTCGACGATCACCAGTTGTGTACGGCCAGTGTAGGAGATCGCTCCCCACACCATGATGCCGGGTGTCGGCGCTGTGTGCCTCGGTCGTATGCAGTCCTGATTGTGGCGCTCACCTGCACGGCGCCAAACACGCATACGACCATCATTGGCACCAAGGCAGAAGCGACTCTCATCGCTGAAGACGACACGTCTCCATTCGTCCCTCCATTCACGCCTGTCGCGACACCACTGGGGGCGGGCTGCACGATGTTGGGGCGTGAGCGGAAGACGGCCTAACGGTGTGCGGGACCGTAGCCCAGCTTCATGGAGACGGTTGCGAATGGTCCTCGCCGATACCCCAGGAGCAACAGTGTCCCTAATTTGCTGGGAAGTGGCAGTGCGGTCCCCTACGGCACTGCGTAGAATCCTACGGTCTTGGCGTGCATCCGTCCGGTCCCAGGTCGACGGGCACGTGCACCTTCCGCCGACCACTGGCGACAACATCGATGTACTGTGGAGACCTCACGCCCCACGTGTTGAGCAATTCGGCGGTACGGCCTCCCGCATGCCCACTATACGCCATCGCTCAAAGTCCGTCAACTGCACATACGGTTCACGTCCACGCTGTCGCGGTATGCTACCAGTGTTAAAGACTGCGATGGAGCTCCGTATGCCACGGCAAACTGGCTGACACTGACGGCGGCGGTGCACAAATGCTGCGCAGCTAGCGCCATTCGACGGCCAACACCGCGGTTCCTGGTGTGTCCGCTGTGCCGTACGTGTGATCATTGCTTGTACAGCCCTCTCGCAGTGTCCGGAGCAAGTATGGTGGGTCTGACACACCGGTGTCAATGTGTTCTTCTTTCCATTTCCAGGAGTGTATTACCGAAAACGAGGCCAGTAGACATGATGGTATTTCGGTAAAACTGTTTAAAATCGTCGGAAAAAATGCAGTGAAGGTGTTCGATTTAATACGTCAGAAAATATGGAGAAACAAGCAGTGGCCAAAAGACTGGAAAAGTTTAGTATTCATCCAGAGTCGAAAGAAAGGAGATTCTAAAGACTATCGAGCTCACTGAACAATCGCACTTACTTCACATGCAGGTAAATTCATGCTTAAAATATTACAAAATAGACTTGGCCAGTAGATAGACCGAGAGCTACGTGGAAAACAAGTTGGATTTCGTAAAGGAACAGGGAACTGAGATCGAACTGCCAGCATCCAGTGGATTCTGGAGAAGGCTATGGAATTCCAGAAAGACGTGAATCTCTGCTCTATTCATTATGCTCGAGCCTTGAGCGTGTCGACCAGCATAAATTATGGGTAGTGTTCAAAAACAGGAGTACCAGATCAGCCCATTTACCTCATACGGAACTGGTACTCTGACCAAGTAGCCACGGTGAGGACAACAAAATATGGGACAGCAATATATGTCGAGATTCAGAAAGAAGTACGCAAATTCTGCACACTATCACTTTATTTATTCAAACTGTGGGCGGAACACATTATCAGGGATGCTAAGTTAGGTGAAGAAGAAACCAGAATTAAGATAGCTGTGATAGCTACGACATGTGATTGGAAAGTTTTAAGAATGGGAGTGTAATTGTATAGTGGTGGTACTTACATGCTAATGTGATGCATCTCCTTCAAAATAATACCCTTCTGACTGAAAACACCAATGGTCTTTCCACTTTTGGAAACACTCCTGAAAATTTTTTTCCTGAAGTGTGTTGAAGACGCTCTCTGTATTTGCCCGGATGGCAAAACGCTTGCCTCTCAGTGAAAATTTCAGTTTAGGAAACAGGTAGAAGTCAGCAGGAGCCAAATAATGGGAATATGGCGGTTGTGGTAGCACAGGAATTTTCAATTTCATCAAAAATTCAACGATGGAGAAGGCACAATGAGCCGGAGCATCGTCATGGTGTAACATCCGAGTCCTGTCTTTCCACAATTCAGGCCTTTTCTTCTGCACCTTTTCATGCAAACGATCAAGGACACATTTGTAATATTCCTGGTTAACTGTCTGTCCTCCAGAAGTAAATTCATTATGGACAATACCGTTAGAATCGAAAAAAATCACCAACATTGTCTTCACCTTCGACCGACTTTGCCGTGCTTTTTTCGGTCGTGGTGAACCAGGAGTCTTCCACTGCGAAGATTGCATTTTGGTTTCAGGATCATATCCATATACCCACGATTCGTCACCTGTAATTAACCTATTAAACAAATCTGGGTCATTTTTAATCAGTTCTTGGCACACTTCAAGTCGGTATTGTCTCTGGTCACTCGAGAACACTTTTGGAATGAATTTTGAGGACACTCAACGCATGTTCAGAACTTCAGTTAAAATTGCCTGAACTGCATAGAAACTTAAATTAAGTACATCAGCCATCTAATTATAAGTCTACGATGAGAGCCCACTAATTCACGAAGATTCATAACATTTTCATTCGTTATTGAGGTGGAAGGATGGCTGGACCGTGGTTCATCTTCAAATGATTCGCGGCCATTTTTAAATCTGCGTAACCAGACAAAAAGATTATCCTGGCTCATACAATTATCTCCAAAAGCTGTTTATAATAGTTTGTAAGTCATACAAGCTGATTTCCCAGTTTTGAAACAAAATTTCAAAATCTTTGCTCCGTTTGTACGTCCATTTTCAAACAGGCAGAATCCGGGAACAAGACTGCAGTCAACCAGCTGCCACAACGAACTGAATAAAGGAAACGCAGTTTCCTGTCAGAGAGCGTTCAAGCACAAGGCAATGACTCACTCCCCACTCTCCAACTACCTGCTCACCAAACAAGTAAGCGGTAGCAGATACATTCTTAAAACTTTCCAATCCCACATAGTATAAATGATCTTAGATGTGCTGATGATTCCATTCTGATGGCGGAAAGTGAACCACTGTTAAAGCTACTCTTACTGAAGCTGAAAGAAGAAAGTGCAAAGACTGGTTTAATGCTGAATGTGAAGAAACGAAAGTTATACGAGGTGCATTTAAGTTCTAAGGCCTCCGATTTTTTTTCTCCGGACTGGAAAGAGACAGAAACATGCGCATTGTATTAAAATGAGGCCACGTTCATTGTCAATACGTCTCAGAGATGGCAGCAACGTACAGCAGATGGAATTTTACCGCCAACGGCGAGAAAGAGAACTGTTTTAAAGACTTAAAATGGCGACGTTTTCCTTATTTGAACAGCGTGCAATCATTCGTTTTCTCAATTTGCGTGGTGTGAAACCAATTGAAATCATCGACAGTCGAAGGAGACATGTGGTGATGGAGTTATGGATGTGTCGAAAGTGCGTTCGTGGGTGCGACAGTTTAATGAAGGCAGAACATCGTGTGACAACAAACCGAAACAACTTCGGGCTCGTACAAGCTGGTCTGATGACATGATCGAGAAAATGGAGAGAATTGTTTTGGGGGATCGCCGAATGACTGATGAACAGATCGCCTCCAGAGTTGGCATTTCTGTGGGTTCTGAGCACACAATCCTGCATGACGACCTGAAAATGCGAAAAGTGTCATCCAGGTGGGTGCCACGAATGCTGACGGACGACCACACGGCTGCCCGTGTAGCATGTTGCCGAGCAATGTTGACGCGCAACAACAGCGTGAATGGGACTTTCTTTTCGTCGGATGTGACAATGGATGAGACGTGGATGCCATTTTTCAATCCAGAAACAAAGCGCCAGTCAGCTCAATGGAAGCACACAGATTCACCGCCACCAAAAAAATTTCGGGTAACCGCCAGTGCTGAAAAAATGGTGTCCATGTTCTGGGACAGCGAGGGCGTAATTCTTACCCATTGGGTTCCAAAGGACACTACGGTAACAGGTGCATCCTACGAAAATGTTTTGAAGAGCAAATTCCTTCCTGCACTGCAACAAAAATGTCCGGGAAGGGCTACGCGTGTGCTGTTTCACCAAGACAACGCACCCGCACATCGAGCTAACGTTACGCAACAGTTTCTTCGTGATAACAACTTTGAAGTGATTCCTCATGCTCCCTAGCGACTTTTGGCTTTTTCCAACAATGAAAGACACTCTCCATGGCCGCACATTCACCAGCCGTGCAGCTATTGCCTCAGCGATTTTCCAGTGGTCAAAACAGACTCCTAAAGAAGCCTTCGCCGCTGCCATGGAATCATGGCGTCAGCATTGTCAAAAATGTGTACGTCTGCAGGGAGATTACGTCGAGAAGTAACGCCAGTTTGATCGATTTCGGGTGAGTAGTTAATTAGAAAAAAAATCGGAGGCCTTAGAACTTGAATGCACCTCGTAGAGATGACACCTGTCACTTCCTGGCATATAGGAGGAGAAACAATGGAGTTGGCCCCTATGTTCAATTATCTCGGCTGTCAGATCTCTGCTGACTGTGGCTGCAGCCACGAAGTAAAGACTCCTCCGTTATTGGGCATAAATGCAATGTCCAACCTTCACAATGTTTTAAGAAATAGAGCCATAACTTTAACAACAAAGATCCGTTTAGTAAGCGCAGTCTTTTCACTTGTGAGGTACGATGCTGTGAGGCTTGGACCATAAGATAGGACGAACAGTGTGGAATAGGTAACTGTGCAGGAAATTCCTCTGAGTTCCACAGACTGCTAAGAGAAGGAATAAGTCAAACTTCCTGGCAGATTAAAACTGTGTGCTGGACTGAGACTCGAACTTGGGAACTTTGCCTTTCGTGGGCAAGTGCTCTACCAACTGAGCTACACAAGCACGACTCACGACTCGTCCTCACAGTTTCAGTTCTGCCAGTACCTCGTCTCCTACCTTCCAAACTTCACAGAAGCTCTACTGTGAACCTTGTCTCCGCAATATCCTTTCTTCCAGGAGCGCTAGTTCCGCAAGGTTCGCAGAAGAGCTTCTGTGAAGTTTGGAAAGTAGGAAACGAGGTACTGGCGGAACTGAAGCTGTGAGGACGGGTCGTGAGTCGTGCATGGGTAGCTCAGTTGGTAGAGCACTTGCCCACGAAAGGCAAAGTTCCCAAGTTCGAGTCTCAGTCCGGCACACAGTTTTAATCTGCCAGGAATTTTCATATCAGCGCACACTCCGCTGCAATGTGAAAATTTCATTCAGGAATGACTCAGTAATACAGCAACTAAAACCAAATTGCTCCTTGGAAAGAGTGGTAGTGAAACAAAAACTGGCGTGCTTTGGGCACGTTACGAGAAGACACGATTCACTGGAAGACTGAAGGTACGAGGAGTAGAAGGCGGCAGTGGATGAGATGGATCGATGAATTGCAGCCTGGAATGTGTGCGGGAGAAAGTGCAGGGCAGAAGAAATTGGCCTGCCTTAGTTCATGCGCCGGCCAGTGTGGCCGAGCGGTTCTAGGCGCTTCAGTCTGGAACCGCGCGACTGCTGCGGTCGCAGGTTCGAATCCTGCCTCGGGCATGGATGTGTGTAATGTCCTTAGGTTAGTTAGGTTTAAGTAGTTCTAAGTTCTAGGGGACTGATGAGATCAGATGTTAAGTCCCATAGTGCTCAGAGCCATTTGAACCATTTGAACCTTAGTTCATGCGGTCACGGAGAGTCGGAATCAGCGAAACAAATTGAGGGGGAGAGAGAGAGAATTTTATTTGACGATGAGGCGAGTGTTGTTCGTGTTCTAAGGTTTTTGTGGTGTGTGTGCAAAAATGGTTCAAATGGCTCTGAGCACTATGGGACTTAACATCTGAGGTCATCAGTCCCCTAGAACTTAGAACTACTTAAACCTAACTAACCTAAGGACATCACACACATCCATGCCCGAGGCACCATTCGAACCTGCGACCGTAGCGGTCGCGCAGTTCCGGACTGAAGCGTCTAGAACCGCTCGGCCGGCTTTGTGGTGTGAGGCCCCCTTACCAAAAAACTGTGTGTGAGATTTTAGTGTGATGAGCAGTAATGCCTAGGCAGTCAGCCAGCTGCAGCAAACTGGCCCCCTTTCAAGCGCGTCAGTATCTGTATTTTGGTTGGTTGGTTTTGGGAAGGAGACCAGACAGCGAGGTCATCGGTCTCATTGGATTAGGGAAGGACAGGGAAGGAAGTCGGCCGTGCCCTTTGAAAGGAACCATCCCGGCATTTGCCTGGAGCGATTTAGGGAAATCACGGAAAACCTAAATCATGATGGCCGGACGCGGGATTGAACCGTCGTCCTCCCGAATGCGAGTCCAGTGTCTAACCACTGCGCCACCTCGCTCGGTATCTGTATTTTGTATTCGATTTTATCTAGTATTCTGCTGTGTCCTATGCCGATTTTATGAATGGTATTTTATGAATCTCGTGACGCCGTGTTTCTCGACTTCAGGAAGGCATTTGACACGTCCCTCACTGCTGTTCAGTGAAGAAGATTCAAGCTTATAGAGTGTTGGACCAGATTTGGGCGGGACTGCTACGGTCGCAGGTTCGAATCCTGCCTCGGGCATGGATGTGTGTGACGTCCTTAGGTTAGTTAGGTTTAAGTAGTTCTAAGTTCTGGGGGACTGATGACCTAAGATGTTAAGTCCCATAGTGCTCAGAGCCATTTGAACCAGATTTGGGACTCGACAGAACACTTCCTTCTCAGCACGTCTCTCTTAAAGGAACAAAATCGATAAATGGAATCGTAATTTCCGGAGTAGTCCAACGAAGTGTGATAGAACCGTTAATGTTCACAATGTATATAAATGATCTAGTAGAAAGCGTCGGAAGCCCTTAACACTGTACGCAGATGATGGGGTTTTCCATAAGAAAGTAGCAACGCCGGAATCCAGTATCGATTTGCAGAAACATCGATGGAATGTGTAACGTATGAGGCCGGCCGCGGTGGTCTAGCGGTTCTGGCGCTGCAGTCCGGAACCGCGGGACTGCTACGGTCGCAGGTTCGAATCCTGCCTCGGGCATGGGTGTGTGTGTGATGTCCTTAGGTTAGTTAGGTTTAGGTAGTTCTAAGTTCTAGGGGACTTATGACCTAAGATGTTGAGTCCCATAGTGCTCAGAGCCATTTGAACCATTTTTTGTAACGTATGAGGCGGAACTATGGGACTCATGGGAAAAGGGTGACCCAGCTGAGTTACGCAATTTGGCCCTTAGTTTGATCACGAGGTGTGGCCATTAACTGCACGCGTTGATCACGTAGGCTGACGCGAGGATCAATGAACTATACTGGACGGAATGTATGTAGAACATCTTAGGTGATTAGAAATTAGTAGACAGGAATACAATTAAATAGTTAGCTTTTATTCTGCATCAGCGGTAAACGTCGATCTTGACTTTGTACTATAATATTTACAGGTGCAGTTATAGACTGAACTGCGAATACTTCTTTAGAATTCTGATTGCAACACACATATACAGGGTGTTACAAAAAGGTACGGCCAAACTTTCAGGAAACATTCCTCACGCACAAATAAAGAAAAGATGTTATGTGGACATGTGTCCGGAAACGCTTAATTTCCATGTTAGAGCTCATTTTAGTTTCGTCAGTATGTACTGGACTTCCTCGATTCACCGACAGTTGGCCCAATTGAAGGAAGGTAATGTTGACTTCGGTGCTTGTGCTGACATGCGACTCATTGCTCTGCAGTACCAGCATCAAGCACATCAGTACGTAGCATCAAAAGGTTAGTGTTCATCACGAACGTGGTTTTGCAGTCAGTGCAATGTTTACAAATGCGGAGTTGGCAGATGCCCATTTGATGTATGGATTAGCACGAGGCAACAGCCGTGGCGCGGTACATTTGTATCGAGACAGATTTCCAGAACGAAGGTGTCCCGACAGGAAGACGTTCGAAGCAATTGATCGGCGTCTTAGGGAGCACGGAACATTCCAGCCTATGACTCGCGACTGGGGAAGACCTAGAACGAGGGTGGACACCTGCAATGGACGAGGCAATTCTTCGTGCAGTTGACGATAACCCTAATGTCAGCGTCAGAGAAGTTGCTGCTGTACAAGGCAACGTTGACCACGTCACTGTATGGAGAGTGCTACGGGAGAACCAGTTGTTTCCGTACCATGTACAGCGTGTGCAGGCACTATCAGCAGCTGATTGGCCTCCACGGGTACACTTCTGCGAATGCTTCATCCGACAATGTGTCAATCCTCATTTCAGTGCAAATGTTCTCATTACGGATGAGGCTTCATTCCAACGTAATCAAAATGTAAATTTTCACAATCAACATGTGTGGGCTGACGAGAATCCGCACGCAATTGTGCAATCACTTCATCAACACAGATTTTCTGTGAACGTTTGGGCAGGCATTGTTGGTGATGTCTTGATTGGGCCCCATGTTCTTCCGCCTACGCTCAATGGAGCACGTTATCATGATTTCATACGGGATACTGTGCTGCTAGAACATGTGCCTTTAAAGGAAGACACAACATGTGGTTCATGCACGATGGAGCTCCTGCACATTTCAGTCGAAGTGTCCGTACACTTCTCAACAACAGATTCGGTGACCGATGGGTTGGTAGAGGCGGACCAGTTCCGTGGCCTCCACGCTCTCCTGACCTCAACCCTCTTGACTTTCATTTACGGGGGCATTTGAAAGCTCTTGTCTACGCTACCCCGGTACCAAATGTAGAGACTCTTCGTGGTCGTATTGTGGACGGCTGTGATACAATACGCCATTCTCCAGGGCTGCATCAGCGCATCAGGGATTCCACGCGACGGAGGGTGGATGCACGTACCCTCGCTAACGGAGGACATTTTGAACACTTCCTGTAACAAAGTGTTTGAAGTCACGCTGGTACGTTCTGTTGCTGTGTGTTTCCATTCCATGATTAATGTGATTTGAAGAGAAGTAATAAAATGAGCTCTAACATGGAAAGTAAGCGTTTCCGGACACGTGTCCACATAACATATTTTCTTTCTTTGTGTGTGAGGAATGCTTCCTGAAAGTTTGGCCGTACCTTTTTGTAACACCCTGTAGATCAATTGTCAATGCATAAACTGTAGGTGGTGCCTGGCTAGGTCGTAGCTACTGACTTAGCTGAAGGCTATGCTAACTAGCGTCTATGCAACTGAGACCTCTGAAGCTGTAACCAGTGAACCATTCCTATTAAAGTCGGCTGTAGAACTGGCCAGTGCGCTAGCTTGTCTCTTAAGACCAGCCGAGTGGCGGCGCTCGGTCTGCTAGCGTCGACAGTGGCGACTCGCGGGTCCGATGTGTACTGACGGACCGCGGCCGATTTGAAGCCTACAACCTAGCAGCGGTTGGGTCGGGTTGTTTGGGGAAGGAGACCAGACAGCGAGGTCATCGGTCTCATCGGATTAAAGAAGGACAGGGAAGGAAGTCGGCCTTGCCCTTTGAAAGGAACCATCCCGGCATTTGGCTGGAGCGATTTAGGGAAATCACGGGAATCCTAAATCAGGATGGCCGGAAGCGGGATTGAACCGTCGTCCTCCCAACCTAGCAGGTGACATCACAGAATGTATGCTGCAGACTCTGCAAGTTGACCCTGAACGTAAATACATGTAACATATTCCGCACACATAGGGGTAAGAAATCCAGTACAGTAGAACTACATCACTAATGACGAATTCCTGGAAACAGGATACATTTATTTATTCATTTATTTGCAAGTCCAGTTACGTAGGACCAAACTAATGAGCAAATCTCCAAGATCATGGAACGTGTCAGTACATAAATGTAATAGCAGAAAAATAAAATGTTTACGAATCCAGAAAAAGTCAAGCCGTAAGTTTAAGTAAACGCAGTCGAAAATATAACTTAAAACTCAGCTTAATTTTTGAAGGAACACCTCAACAGAATAGAAGTAGTGACCCACGAGGAAACACTTCAGTTTATATTTGAAAGCGCGGGGATCACTGGTAAGATTCTTGATTTGGAGTGGTAGCCTATTGAAAATGGATGCAGCAGTATACTGCACACCTTTCTGCACAAGAGTTAAGGAAGTCCGATCCACATATTGAGATGGCAATGTCAAAATATCCAGACTAGTGACCAAATGTCGACAAGAAGTTCGCGAACTCACACCACTTATTGCCCAAACTTCAAGTTTCTGAGCCAGAAATATCCTTTTAGAATGGGAAGAGTTATCCCAAAATATAATACCATAGGACATAAGCGAATGAAAATAAGCAAAGTGGACTAACTTTTGTGTCGAACTATCACTTACTTCAGATACTGTTCCAATAGTAAAATTGACAGCAGTAAGTCTTTGAACAGGATCCTAAACGTGGGCTTTGGACGACAGTTTACTATCTATTCTGAACAAGTTGTTGTTGTCACCCATCTGGAACTTTGACGAAAAATATGATCACAGTGTAATACCCCTTTTTAACGCCACGTCAAATATCTTTGTCAAACAAATTTGACGAATATTTGATCATATCTTTGTTAAAGAAATATGATAGTGTAATACTGACCTAACTGCTAGTCCGTCCAACCACGGAATCTCTTGCCGACGGTGCAAATTGCTGTCAGCGGTATCAAATGGTTCAAATGGCTTTGAGCACTATGGGACTTAACTTCTGAGGCCATCAGTCCCCTAGAACTTAGAACTACTTAAACCTAACTAACCTAAGGACATCACACACATCCATGCCTGAGGCAGGATTCGAACCTGCGACCGTAGCGGTCGCGCTGTTCCAGACTGTAGCGCCTAGAATCGCTCGGCCACACCGGCCGGCTCAGCGATATCAACACAGTCTATAGCGCTGCCAACATACGAACAGGCTACTTACAACTGGAGAAATTAGAGCTAATACAGTACAGAGGCTTCTTCCCACGTCCCACCTGCGACTGGAACAGGAGACGGGGGCACCTAGTGGAACCAGAAGTACGCTCCGCCACACACCATCCGGTGGCTTGCTTAGCACTGGTGTTGGATCTAGAGGACACTGAAGTCTACATAGGCCCTAAAAATAACACTTGAAGTGAGAGGCACCCACATGCCTTGCTCATACTGTGGCATCAAGCAGTCAGGCCTGCAAGATGAGTGGTCTGCCAAGCGACTGGGCTCATTCTTATTTATCGAGTAACATGAACTCACGTACTCACAATTAAGTTACAAATTATCCTCCTGTATGAATAATACGCAACGGAGACGCACATCTGACTATCAGTGATTTACAGAACTCAGACTGTTCACTACGCACTGGCAATACCACATTTTCTTTATGTCTTTTATTTAACGGCTTTTATCAACACGTGGCCACCGCACTGAATATGAATGGCGCACACATTATAAATTCGGGACATCATGACAACATACAATTCGAAGGAAAAGGCCACCAATCTTTTTCTTTTCACTATCTTATCTATTCCGATAAATTCTATAACCTAAACACACAAATTCTATAACCTACAACAATGACACATGAGAAATTCCGCCCAGTGGGCATGGCTTTACATTGGTGGTTCTCTATCTTATGGTCTCGTAATTATTCAACGCTACAGTGCACTTTCTGGATAGGATGGTGGATCTTTTTGCTATATCTCTCACTTCGACTCTCACAACCATCATCACGAAACTTTCCTTCAGACCGAGCGGTACAAAAGGAACACGCATAACCCACTACCTCTGCAACTACCTAGCTACTCTCCCATGCAAACCACACATACCCAAATTACATGACATACACCACACTACAACATGGAATACAACACAATAAATAGTCACAACACTATCACTTTCAGCTTTCCCACTTCAATTAGTATTTATCCCAGTTTCACACGACACTGCCCCACTTCGTAATTCTTCTTTCCTACTATGAACTCTGGAGATATTTGCACGTCTTCCCATGCAATGCAAGCCCAGTGGCGTTGCTGGATAGACGGCTGACTCACCTTGCTTCTCTCTCAGAGTATTATAGTTTGAATCAAGCGTCACACGGAAACATAACATGCAAAGTAATATTAAGTGCATATTCATCACACACGCAAGTCCTCAACTGATACCATGGACGAGTACTTCTCTTTATCCTTTGTCTCATACACAGATTGAGACTCACACAGTACTCACCACGTGGAAGTACTCGTCTCTAATTTCAAGTCCTGCACGCGCCATTCCTTAAATATTTCAACTTATAGTACACACGCTAGCAATTCAGCTTAACTTAAGCACACGGAAGTATTTCCATTATTGCTACACGTGGTTTCATTGTGACCGTTGGTCACTTCCGAAGATTACTACGATCCCATTAATATTACCTGCCTGACATTTAATTCTCCCCACAAAAGTTCCTGAATTAGAGAAATTATTATTTCAAACTACTCTTAAATATTCCACATGCATACCATGTCTCCACTCTTTTATCTTTACGGAGCACACCTAAGACAGGTCTTAACAGCACAAGATCCAGCGGCAGAGTGCTGAAACATGGCCGTTCTTCAGGTCCTCTCGCACCTCTGCCAAAGTGGGGGAGCACCTTGCTACCGTATTGGTCAGCCACATTTCAGGCGCTCAAAGCTCAGGTAAATTTCATCTCTTTGGTCCCACCAAAGGTGGCCAAAGGATCATCTCAAAGATGATCATATATTCACATTCACTATCTGCAGTTAGCAGACGACCATACATTCATTCATTTCACAGATCTCACCAAACTGGATGTAGGGATTTATTTTGTGGGAGTGCACATCTGATCAATTAAATAAATAGGTTGTCATTCTTTCCCACACTGGTATCCAGCTTCGCTGTATTAATTGAAATTGAGTTATTTTACAAAAAAAATGTGTTCTTCTGACAAAAATAATGAAGTATGTTGTACCTATTTTCAATGTCGGGCGGTACTGTACCCTTTCACCACCAGCTAGCCATGCAGAAAAAAATGGCACGGTACTATCCTTGCAATGCGAGGGTAATTCCGAACATTTTTTTTAAGAAAGCTGTATTAGAACAAACGTAGCAAGTCATCAAAATAACCAGGAGGAGACCTTAGCCTCTTGTGACCTCAAATAGACGACCAAATGCTGTTACTTTACCAAATTATTGACACAGTTGTTGCATTATTGTACTCTCCACAATCCGGAGTAACGTACACATACAAATTTACAACAATCCAAATGACAAATAAAACATTATATCATACAAATAAAAAATAATGGTGAGATAAAAATTTGCTTAGTTACCGGGATCTCTGTTATTTTTAGGAGTAATCCAAACTTCAATAATTCTAAAACAAATAAAAAAAATACTAATTGTATTCATAAAATTTTAAATAGCTCACCGTCCAAACACAGAACAATTAATCTGACATTCATAAATTGCGTTGTAATAATCTTTACACGGCAATGTCTAAAAACAAAACAAAATCAACAACAGAAAAAAAAATTGCGTACACTAGTTACATGTAGAATATCAGGCTCCATATCAGTACTCTAAAATATACATCAAATCTACAGAGGAATAAAACTGAGAAGAAAAACAATGATATACACCACAAGTTTCATACTGGTTATGTAATATGGTCAACCTAAGACATCATGTGATACCTCATTAACTATCATCACTTAAGCAATTGCCACCACTCCTCGACTGTGAGTTTAACCTTATCCTTGTCCACCAGTACAAATACCTGCTGCTGAGCCAGTCAGTCCATCAACTTTGATCAATACACGCAATAAATAGTGAACAATAAGTGCTTGAATCCACCAGTAGCTCTCGTATCTTACTCTACTGCTCATTTCTCTGTTGTTATACATTTAGACGACAAGAACTTGCATTTCGACTAGCCTTCATTACACTTTAATGTGAAATATCACCACTGTGATAATGCAAATAAGTGGCTTCGGTCAACACACCAACAAGAACATTACTGTCCACGACATCAAAATGCATCAATTAAGTCCGATATTTGTTGTGCAATGCAAACTCTTGTCCCCTGTGACAACCTTACTGACCAATGCAACAAGAGACGCTACGTTAGTATTACGCCACTGGCTAATAATTAAAGCATCATTGTACCAAATATTCTAATAAACATGTTACGTGTACTTGATAACCCAGAACAAACAAAAAAAACACACTAACTATTCTAAACACAAATGTTAATAAAATACAATTACACTTGCTGTCCCTTCAGGAATGAAACATATAAAAAAAATTTACACAATTACAAGTACAAATACATTATTCCCTATCTTGCGAGTCACACGGAATCATTTCATTCTGTGATTTTCTTGGGGTCAAAAAAGTTGCTGACAGGTTCCCTAGAAACACTGTCTCGGTGTCAAATCTCTCCCATGGTTACCCGGACGAAAGTCTTTAAGTCACTTAAATCGGCATTTTGAACACGCACTGAACAGTAAACTGTATCTCACATTAAACACAAATGTCATAGTCACTCTCAGAGTACCATCCACACGAATCTGGTCGTCCAAAAATGGCCCTACAACTACTATTACCCACGGTTCTGTCCTTTCAGTTCATGGTGTAATTAAAAGTCGTAAGTTCCAACAAACAGCACTTATTCCCACACCAATTAAAGAAATGTCTCCTACTACAAATGCAAATGTCAATGTCCCACTTTAGTTTCTTGCGTTCATACAATAATTAGTCACCATACGACAACTGTCCTCTTTAAGTATAACAAGCGTCCCACATGCAATTTACAAAGCACACTTAACAAGTCACCGCCAAAAGTTTATGGATCCCACCGTTCAGTGGTCAAGACAAAACAGAACAATCGTCCTGTCTGCTAAACACAAAAATCTTTTCCACCACTCACAACGTGGAAATACCAGTCCTTCACTTTCCACCTTATGGAGACATACGAGCAGTCATCTTGTTTCGTGGCTCCACAGTCCAGTACTAGTTAATAGTTGCTGTTAAAAAATGCCCGCCGGACTCTGCCATGCGTCGTTCATTCTGCCGTCGCGCCGCCGCCGCGCGAACCGAGCAGAAGAAAAACCACCCGCTGTTGCCTCCGCGGGATACTTTCCCCAGTCGTAAGGGTGGCGGAACTTATGAATGGCAGCCAGTGGTACGTGCGTGTCGCCCCAGGCCGTTGACCTGCTGTTGTGGGCGCGTGGAGTGAACCTCGACCGGCAGTGGAGTGGGAAGCGCACCGGCTCTGTTGCCTCTCCCATGCCGACGTCAGCTTGGCTTACGTGGTACGGGCGCGTTCTGTGTAGCCCCTCAGCGCTACGACACCCAATCAGTCAGACCCTTCTGTGCATCTCGCAACATTACAGACAAAAGGATATTCTTACATTATTTAAATACTCATTGATTACATGTATGATCTGTTAGATACATTGGTAATAAAAGAATCTTTGTTCTAAAAAACATAAAATTATACACCCTAGTTTTCTACACATACAACATCAACATTTATCTCTTTTGTATATACAGCCCACACTTGTGCTATTGATTGTACCTGTCGTCCCTCATACAAAACATGAAAGTGTAAAAAAAAAAAAAGGAATAAGAAACAATCTATACAACTCATAATTACAATATAAAATATTAGACTACTCTAACATTTTATCACAGTGAAAATATTAGAAACTGTTGATTCTAAAACTACAATATACAATGAACATTTGTGCTTGTGAGAGACTGAAATTAATACCCCTTGAAAGTGTTCCAACAAAAATAAGAAATAATCTACACAGCTCACAATTACCTACCACATGTTGTTAAATAGTAAACTACTTTAACATCCTAACGCAATAAACATTTTAGAAACTGATGACTGTAAATCTACAACGTACAATGCACCTTTGTGCTTGCGACAGACTGAAATTAGTATCTCTTTATATATTTTACCTTTTTATTACATATAACAACATTTCTAGGACATGTATGTACCATCCACATGATGTCAGATCCTGACCTGCCATCGAGGTTCATCCAAATCAAACAATAAAACACAATAATGTTTTAGTTATGGATCGGTAGCATCCCCTTTACAGGAGTGTGGCCATTGATCACACTACTCTACGACTCTCACTCACCAGACATCACATTTTCCTTCTCATTCAATCCATTAATACACTAACAGAATAGGTCTAGAAGTCAGCTAACCTTAACACCACCACACTCACGACAACATACCATACCTTCGCTCCCTTATACTCAACCACATAACACATGAAGCTGTTTCCGAGATAGCATTCCAGTCTCCGAATTCGTCCTTTCACTCTGGCACCTCTCTCCATCGGCTTACCTCTGCATTCACTTTACCGATTATTCATCCTGCTAAATACACTCCTGGAAATTGAAATAAGAACACCGTGAATTCATTGTCCCAGGAAGGGGAAACTTTATTGACACATTCCTGGGGTCAGATACATCACATGATCACACTGACAGAACCACAGGCACATAGACACAGGCAACAGAGCATGCACAATGTCGGCACTAGTACAGTGTATATCCACCTTTCGCAGCAATGCAGGCTGCTATTCTCCCATGGAGACGATCGTAGAGATGCTGGATGTAGGCCTGTGGAACGGCTTGTCATGCCATTTCCACCTGGCGCCTCAGTTGGACCAGCGTTCGTGCTGGACGTGCAGACCGCGTGAGACGACGCTTCATCCAGTCCAAAACATGCTCAATGGGGGACAGATCCGGAGATCTTGCTGGCCAGGGTAGTTGACTTACACCTTACAGAGCACGTTGGGTGGCACGGGATACATGCGGACGTGCATTGTCCTGTTGGAACAGCAAGTTCCCTTGCCGGTCTAGGAATGGTAGAACGATGGGTTCGATGACGGTTTGGATGTACCGTGCACTATTCAGTGTCCCCTCGACGATCACCAGTGGTGTACGGCCAGTGTAGGAGATCGCTCCCCACACCATGATGCCGGGTGTTGGCCCTGTGTGCCTCGGTCGTATGCAGTCCTGATTGTGGCGCTCACCTGCACGGCGCCAAACACGCATACGACCATCATTGGCACCAAGGCAGAAGCGACTCTCATCGCTGAAGACGACACGTCTCCATTCGTCCCTCCATTCACGCCTGTCGCGACACCACTGGAGGCGGGCTGCACGATGTTGGGGCGTGAGCGGAAGACGGCCTAACGGTGTGCGGGACCGTAGCCCAGCTTCATGGAGACGGTTGCGAATGGTCCTCGCCGATACCCCAGGAGCAACAGTGTCCCTAATTTGCTGGGAAGTGGCGGTGCGGTCCCCTACGGCACTGCGTAGGATCCTACGGTCTTGGCGTGCATCCGTGCGTCGCTGCGGTCCGGTCCCAGGTCGACGGGCACGTGCACCTTCCGCCGACCACTGGCGACAACATCGATGTACTGTGGAGACCTCACGCCCCACGTATTGAGCAATTCGGCGGTACGTCCACCCGGCCTCCCGCATGCCCACTATACGCCCTCGCTCCAAGTCCGTCAACTGCACATACGGTTCACGTCCACGCTGTCGCGGCATGCTACCAGTGTTAAAGACTGCGATGGAGCTCCGTATGCCACGGCAAACTGGCTGACACTGACGGCGGCGGTGCACAAATGCTGCGCAGCTAGCGCCATTCGACGGCCAACACCGCGGTTCCTGGTGTGTCCGCTGTGCCGTGCGTGTGATCATTGCTTGTACAGCCCTCTCGCAGTGTCCGGAGCAAGTATGGTGGGTCTGACACACCGGTGTCAATGTGTTCTTTTTTCCATTTCCAGGAGTGTATCAACTTAGTATTGCGACATTTCATCTAAGAACAAAAAATACACAAATTATTCATCCTGCAAAATAACTGTACACATTCTTGGTACCGTTTTGATTAGTTATACTGGTACGAGGTTTCAACAACAACAACAAAAGTTATTTTTTTCATACTGCAAGTGTTATTGTAAGAATTAGATTTACACTTATATTACATCTTACGTCAGTATTCCACAACGTTCACCATCTGGATCTCATACTCCCTTTATGTCCCTCCACGTTGTGCAGTTGTCCTCATCTCTTCATTCGTATTTCGGCTCTCCGTCCGTCGATTACTCCATCATTTCCTGGTCTTCCTTCGCCATTCGCATCAATCTCGATTGCAGCATACACAGGCCTCTCTGTAACATACCTCTAAGACATCTCCACATTAATAGTTCTACTCACCTTTATTTGCCACTGTTTCATCACGTCGAATCTCTCTTTATTAATCACACTGCTTCATGTCGCTTCTCTCCTTAAATATCACCTTTAACCACTACTATTTATCACGTCGCTTCTCTATCTACCATCTTTATCCACTCATTAATCATCACGTCGTTTCTGCTTGATCCTTATTCATATGACAAAAAATACGTACATACACCACTCTGTCGACTCCTGTTCATGACTCATTCGACCAGTCTATTCCGTCATACTTCCTGACATCCTGCCTGAAAATTCTTACGTTCGATTTGACCCTGCACAACGCTACACACCACAAATAAATACACTGACTATCTACCATAACTTGCCTACTTCCGATCTATCCTTAACTTTTCCATAATTTGATGTTAGAAATGTGATGAACCCCACGCGATTGTTTTCCCTTGATTGTCTCAATCAGTACAGCATTTTCATGGACAATCCGCCTCACTCTGAATGGTCCACTATACACAGTAAAGAATCTGCTAGTTAGGAATCTGTGCTTACATGAAAATTAAATGTGTGCAGAGAATATACAAGCTAGGAGCCAAGTGTTAGAAACTTTGGTGCTAGTGGCCTCTTTCCCTAACACCAGATTCCGAAAAAACCATACACAGCACTTCATTATAACTGTAACCACGACAATGACATACTATAGATCAGATGGCAGCTAATCTAAAAAACTTCGGTCACAATGTTGACTTTTTTACATTACGTGTTAAGTACCTGCCATAGTCAAATCGCACTAATTAAACTGGACTCATTGGCATTATTACATAACATTTATAGCAACTGGTCTTTGAGGAAACAGTCCTTTTACTTCAGTGTCCTGAGAGACCAGCCTAACAGATTCCATTACTGGTGTTTTATTCTGTGATCAGAAGTATGGTATTTGCACTCCTACATATCAGTAGAGTGCGTCTGCTACATAGACAATTTTCAGTGCCAGCGGCATGTGTTTTAAGGCAAGATGCTAAGGGCTGATATGTTGGATTCATCAATCTATTACAAAAGAAAGAAATGCCAGGATTCCATGCTCTCCTGTCATTCTGATAGTGTCTGCCGTTCCTATCCTCGACTCTGTCTGACCTATATGTCATGTCTCTGTTCACGATGTTGCTCTCATTACCCAGTTCCTGTAACAAGTGCTGAAATGACGCAGAATCGTCTAAGCCTTTGCCTGCTATCACTATATCTCTGCGCAATTTCACTGGCAACTTCGTTATACAGATCCTAATGAGCTCCCCAGGTTCGTATGACACCTCCAAAAACCTATTCCGTCTCAGCATTTCCTGATAGCACGCCACTGGATCTCTTATACCACCTTCGTTACAATTTGGCATCATCAATATGCTTTGCGTAACCTGGTCCTGCTTACTTTTCGACCAGAATTCATTTAAATAGCTACTACAGTCTTTAATAACTTCCTGCATTTTCGCTCTAGCCTCGTCCCTCAAATGGTTACACACAAACTTCATTTTGAGGAGTGGTCTCCACGATGAAGGTAATGAATCTTGAAATTGAGACAGCCTTCGACTATACCCAGTTGGGTTTACCACCTGTTTTATCCGACACAACCGTTCTTCTGACTCTCTGAATTCCTCTTTCTGCCTATTTTCGTTTTTTGAATTTATCTCACTCTCCCTCTGCAATCTACCTGGTGGTGTGTCACCTTCGCTACTGCATGCTAATTGCAACTGTGCTAGTTCTTCCCTATGTTTCCTATTTGTTTCTAATTGTGCCTCTCTAAACTGTAATAGTGATTGTATCTCCTCCTGGTCGGCATAAACCTCTCGCTGCGTACTGTCAGAGCCTGTTTCGCCTCTCATACTGATCTTTTCTACATCTGCGCTAATCGTATTCATTCTGACCACTACCTCCGCAACTTCATCCCTGTGTTTATTTAGCGCCACTTCCTGCCGGGTGACTTGAATTTCCACGCTGTCTAATGCCCCTTGTTTATCTGCAAGTAAGTCCTCCACTATCTCTTTGATTCGCTCATCTGGCAACACATCCCTACGTTCTGTAATACCGCTCTCTATTGCACTTATTTGTACCTCCAAATTATTGGCTTTTTCTTTCACGGCATCACATACTTGCTTCACCACATCCAGATTCTTCTCCCCCTCATCTAACCGATTATTAACTGCGGACAGACGCTCATCGATAACTGTCTGTAGCTTCCTCATTGCCTCTTTATTTCCCTTATCCATTGCCTCCAATCTTTCCTTATTTGCCTCCAATCTTTCCTTATTTACTTCCAATCTTTCCTTAGTCTCCCTATCTCTCTCATTATTATCTCTATTCATCGCTTCCAATCTTTCCTTATTCTTCCTATCTCTCTCCTTATTACCTTTATCCATCCTCTGTAAAAACTGCAGTAGCACATTGTCATTTGCTACTTTCGATGCGCTCACCTCGTTCGCCTGAGAAACTGTAGCTTTGCTAAGGGTAGCTGCACTTTCACTACATACTTGACCTAGTCCCAGCTCGCCTGCGTCGTCGGGAAAAGCCCCCGTTTGTGGACAAAGCCCGCCGCATAAAGGATCACCTAGCCGCGGTCCGCTGAACAATTCAGCCCTTTCCGAGTGATTGCCGTTCTCGCTCATTAACCCAAGGTCGACACCTACTTCCTGCTGCGCTGCTACGTTCAGCCCAGAATCACTATTCTCCATGGTGACTACACTTTTCGACTGCGACCTAGTTACTATGGACATTATGCAAAAAAAAATATATACAACGATCTTCCAGCCTTGGATGACGTAGCAAGCGATTACATAAAAAAAATAAAAGATCCTCACCAGTCCAGAAAGAAATTGCAAACAAAAAAAATTTTACTCCTTAGCGCTATCACAATACATCCCATAAAAAAAAATCTTAACAGCAAACCCTAACAGCAAAATATCCTGGCAGGGTCGAAATTATGAGAGGCACTCACATGCCTTCCTCATACTGTGGCATCAAGCAGTCAGGCCTGCAAGATGAGTGGTCTGCCAAGCGAGTGGACTCATTCTTATTTATCGTGTAACATGAACTCACGTACTCACAATTAAGTTACAAATTAACCTCCTGTATGAATAATGCGCAACGGAAACGCACATCTGACAATCAGCAATTTACAGAACTCTGACTGTTCACTACGCACTGGCAATACCACATTTTCTTTATGTCTTTTATTTAACGGCTTTTATCAACACGTGGCCATCGCACTGAATATGAGTGGCGCACACATTATAAATTCTGGATATCATGACAACATACAATTAGAAGGAAAAGTCCACCAATCTTTTTCTTTTCACTATCTTATTTATTCCGATAAATTCTATAACCTAAACACACGAATTCTATAACCTACAACAATAACACATGAGAAATTCCGCCCAGTGGGCATGGCTTTACATTGATGGTTCTCTATCTTATGGTCTCGTAATTATTCAACGCTACAGTGCACTTTCTGGATAGGATGGTGGATCTTTTTTTTGCTATATCTCACACTTCGACTCTCACAACCATCATCATGAAACTTTCCTCCAGACCGAGCGGTACAAAAGGAACATGCATAACCCACTACCTCTGCAACTACCTAGCTACTCTCCCATGCAAACCACACATACCCAAATTACATGACATACACCACACTACAACATGGAATACAACACAATAAATAGTCACAACACTATCACTTTCAGTTTTCCCACTTCAATTGGTATTTATCCCAGTTTCACACGACACTGCCCCACTTCGTAATTCTTCTTTCCTACTATGAACTCTGGAGATATATGCACGTCTTCCTGTGCAATGCAAGCCCAGTGGCGTTGCTGGATAGACGGCTGACTCACCTTGCTACTCTCTCAGAGTATTATAGTTTGAATCAAGCGTCACACGGAAACATAACATGCAAAGTAATATTAAGTGCATATTCATCACACACGCAAGTCCTCAACTGATACCATGGACGAGTACTTCTCTTTATCCTTTGTCTCATACACAGATTGAGACTCACACAGTACTCACCACGTGGAAGTACTCGTCTCTAATTTCAAGTCCTGCACACGCCATTCCTTAAATATTTCAACTTATAGTACACACGCTAGTAATTCAGCTTAACTTAAGTACACGGAAGTATTTCAACTTATTGCTACACGTGGTTTCATTGTGACCGTTGGTCACTTCCAAAGATTACTACGATCCCATTAATATTACCTGCCTGACATTTAATTCTCCCCACAAAAGTTCCTGAATTAGATAAATTATTATTTCAAACTACTCTTAAATATTCCACATGCATACCATGTCTCCACTCTTTTATCTTTACAGAGCACACCTAAGACAGGTCTTAACAGCACAAGATCCAGCGGCAGAGTGCTGAAACATGGCCGTTCTTCAGGTCCTCTCGCACCTCTGCCAAAGTGGAGGAGCACCTTGCTACCGTATTGGTCAGCCTCATTTCAGGTGCTCAAAGCTCAGGTAAATTTCATCTCTTTGGTCCCACCAAAGGTGGCCAAAGGATCATCTCAAAGATGATCATATATTCACATTCACTATCTGCGGTTAGCAGACGACCATACATTCATTTATTTCACAGATCTCACCAAACTGGATGCTGGGATTTATTTTGTGGGAGTGCACATGTGATCAATTAAATAAACAGATTGTCATTCTTTCCCATTCTGGTATCCGGCTTCGCTGTATTAATTGAAATTGAGTTGTTTTACAAAAAAATGTGTTGTTCTGACAAAAATAATGAAGTATGTTGTACCTATTTTCAATGTCGGGCGGTACTGTACCCTTTCAGAAGACAAAATCAATCAATCAAGAAAATATTCTGTATTCACTTTCTGTGGAAGAAACAGACTTGTTAGCAAGTGAAAAACATATACACTGCATACTTAATAATAATTCCATATACCGACATCCTGAGCATACAAATGAAACAGCAGTCAGGTACAAAAGTAAACATACACTGTGATGTTCTTCACTTTCAGGGCGGCGCGGGGTAGCCGCGCGGTCTTAGGCGTCTTGTCACGGTTTGCGCGGCTTCCCACGTCGGAGGTTAGAGTCCTTCCTCGGGAATGGGTGTGTGTGTTCTCCTTAGATTAAGTAGTGTGTAAGCTTAGGGACCAATGACCTCAGCAGTTTGGTCCCATAAGAATTTACTGTAAATTTCCAGATTTTTCACTTTCAGGCCCAATTTAATATTTTGCATTGCCACCTTCTGCTTCAATCACAGCTTCCAAACGTCGAGGCATAGATTCCACCAATTTTTTTTTAGTACACAGGTGTAAAGCTATTCCACTCTTTCCCTAAGCCTGCTTTTAAATCATGTTTGCTTTTGATTTTGTATTTTTTTATCCTATGCTTTAGTTCTCCCCAAAGATGTTCACTTGGGTTAATGTCTGGTGACTGGCGAGGCGAATGCAACTGTTTTGGTACATTGTAAAGCAGCCATACTTTTATGTATGACAATAGCTGTATGCTTGTGGTCATTGTCTTGCTGAAACACCCAGTCTTGGTTCAAATGGCTCTGAGCACTATGGGACTTAACTTCTGAGGTCGTCAGTCCCCTAGAACTTGGAACTACTTAAACCTAACTAACCTAAGGACATCACAAACATCCATGCCCGAGGCAGGATTCGAACCTGCGACCGTAGCGGTCGCGCGGTTCCAGCTGTAGCTCCTAGAACCTCTCGGCCACCCCGCCCAGCCGAAACACCCGGTCCCAGTTTCTCTGCAGATTGCTTCAGATCCTCCTTTAGGATGGTGGGATGCATCCATAATACCTTCAATAAATACTAAATTCCGAATTCCAGCTTCAGTCATGCAACCCCACCCAAGAATATTTCCACCACCATTGTATGTATTGTATTGTATGTTAACCGGGGCCTAGAAATGACGGAGAGGCTCCGTCCCCGCTGCAGCCGCAGTGGTCCACAGCCCCACGACGACTAGCGCAGTCCACTTCACCCCTCCGCCACCCCTCACCGAACCCAGGGTTATTGTGTGGTTCAGCCCCCGGTGGTCCCTCCCCCCCAGGGAACGTCTCACACCAGACGAGTGTAACCCCTATGTTTGCGTTGTAGAGTAATGGTGGTGTACGCGTACGTGGAGAACTTCTTTGCGCAGCAATCGCCGACATAGTGTAGCTGAGGCGGAATGAGGGGAACCTGCCTGCATTCGCCGAGGCAGATGGAAAACCGCCTAAAAACCATCCACAGAATGGCCGGCTCACCAGACCTCAAGTCCGCTGGGCAGATTCGTGCCGGGGACCAGGCGCTCCTTCCCACTCCGGAAAGCTGTGCGTTAGACCGCACAGCTAACCGGGCGGGCATGCACCACCATACTTCACTGATGGGATAAGATTTCTCTTCTTCCAACTTTCATTCCTTTTTCGACACACGTTTTGCTGTCCATTACACTGGAAGATGTTGAACTTACTCTCATCCGTGAAAGTACTGTATTCCAAATGCTAGGCACTTCTGTTCATTTACCCTGGTTACGAACGGTTTCTTCCTTGCTGTTCTACTTTCAAATCCATGATTGTACAGCAGTGTTCGTACTGTTATGGAACGAACATTATTTCCACTATTATTTGCGACATCTAATGCCAACTCCATAGCTGTAATTCTGTGATCCGCATTCAGGTTTCTAATGATGTGTCGGCGATTCCTATTAGATAATTTTGGTGGTCGTCCACATCTAGTTTTGTTTTCTACACTTCCTTGAGCACTGTAATTTCTTATTACGGTTTGGACACTTGCAGCCGGCCAGTGTGACTGAGCGGTTCTAGGCGCTTCAGTCCGGAAACGCGCTGCTGCTGCGGTCACAGGTTCTAATCCTGCCTCGGGCATGGATGTGTGTGATGTCCTTAGGTTAGTTAGGTTTAAGTAGTTCTAAGTGTAGGGGACTGATGACCTGAGGTGTCCCATAGTGCTTAGAGCCATTTGAACCATTTAGGCACTTGCGTGGCTCCTTCTAACAATTTCCCCAATTTTCCACACTGAAAAGCCCTTTTTACTGAGCTCAATAATATTTTTCCTCACCTCCACTGATATTTCGATTCTTTTTGAATCCATGTTACGCGATCGAATTATGTCTCGCAATACGCGTCTATCATATCACCAAACCACACCACAAAGTGTATGTTGACTTCTGTACCGCAGTAAACAAACACTGCTGCATCTATCACGCTTGCAGTGAACAGTGTCCCTCCGGACATTTGCCACGCCGGACATTTGCCACGATTTTACCTGCTCCGAAGGGGTGGGTCCCGTGTCTCCCTCCCCCCCCCCTCCTCCTCCTACTCCTCACCCGCCCGCCCACTTTGCTTTCGAAGTTCCTAACGCGACCATCAGTATGGAAGTTATTACAGCGAACAAGGGCAGGCCTCCTGCTCATTACAAAGGCTACGCGTATCTTAAACAGAGGGAATCTGAAGAAGGTGTTGTTACATGGATGTGCTTACGCCGAAAAGCGGATCATTGCAAGGGAAAGCTCCTTTCGAGGAACGGAGAAGTGTTGAACGTATTAGAACATCTCTGTGGACCACCTGACGATGCGGCTCTGAAAGTGAGAAAGCAAGTGGAAAGGGCGAAGAGAAGGTCCCGAGAAGAAACTACACAGTTATTGGAGATATACGCAGATGAAATGGGAAATCTACACTCCTGGAAATGGAAAAAAGAACACATAGACACCGGTGTGTCAGATCCACCATACTTGCTCCGGACACTGCGAGAGGGCTGTACAAGCAATGATCACACGCACGGCACAGCGGACACACCAGGAACCGCGGTGTTGGCCGTCGAATGGCGCTAGCTGCGCAGCATTTGTGCACCGCCGCCGTCAGTGTCAGCCAGTTTGCCGTGGCATACGGAGCTCCATCGCAGTCTTTAACACTGGTAGCATGCCGCGACAGCGTGGACGTGAACCGTATGTGCAGTTGACGGACTTTGAGCGAGGGCGTATAGTGGGCATGCGGGAGGCCGGGTGGACGTACCGCCGAATTGCTCAACACGTGGGGCGTGAGAGGTCTCCACAGTACATCGGTTTTCGCCAGTGGTCGGCGGAAGGTGCACGTGCCCGTCGACCTGGGACCGGACCGCAGCGACGCACGGATGCACGCCAAGACCGTAGGATCCTACGCAGTGCCGTAGGGGACCGCACTGCCACTTCCCAGCAAATTAGGGACACTGTTGATCCTGGGGTATCGGCGAGGACCATTCGCAACCGTCTCCATGAAGCTGGGCTACGGTCCCGCACACCGTTAGGCCGTCTTCCGCTCACGCCCCAACATCGTGCAGCCCGCCTCCAGTGGTGTCGCGACAGGCGTGAATGGAGGGACGAATGGAGACGTGTCGTCTTCAGCGATGAGAGTCGCTTCTGCCTTGGTGCCAATGATGGTCGTATGCGTGTTTGGCGCCGTGCAGGTGAGCGCCACAATCAGGACTGCATACGACGGAGGCACACAGGGCAAACACCCGGCATCATGGTGTGGGGAGCGATCTCCTACACTGGCCGTACACCACTGGTGATCGTCGAGGGGACACTGAATAGTGCACGGTACATCCAAACCGTCATCGAACCCATCGTTCTACCACTCCTAGACCGGCAAGGGAACTTGCTGTTCCAACAGGACAATGCACGTCCGCATGTATCTCGTGCCACCCAACGTGCTCTAGAAGGTGTAAGTCAACTACCCTGACCAGCAAGATCTCCGGATCTGTCCCCCATTGAGCATGTTTGGGACTGGATGAAGCGTCGTCTCACGCGGTCTGCACGTCCAGCACGAACGCTGGTCCAACTGAGGCGCCAGGTGGAAATGGCATGGCAAGCCGTTCCACAGGACTACATCCAGCATCTCTACGATCGTCTCCATGGGAGAATAGCAGCCTGCATTGCTGCGAAAGGTGGATATACACTGTACTAGTGCCGACATTGTGCATGATCTGTTGCCTGTGTCTATGTGCCTGTGGTTCTGTCAGTGTGATCATGTGATGTATCTGACCCCAGGAATGTGTCAATAAAGTTTCCCCTTCCTGGGACAATGAATTCACGGTGTTCTTATTTCAATTTCCAGGAGTGTACATAACAAAGTTTATGACTTTGTTACAGTGATGCCTAATTCAGAATCTATGAAGAGAACCATTCGTCGTCGGTGGAGTGAAGAGCGGGGGAACCAACAAGAGCCTAAGAACTCTTATGAAACTGATCTTCATGAAGATCTATTAAAAATGGGAGATGGCAGTAGCTTTCGTCTGGAAGACGATAGATTAGAGGTGAGAATAATGATTTTTAGTGGAAGCAAAGGAAAAGAAAGTTTAAAAACATGTTCCCATTTTTTTTATGGATGGAACATTTAAGAGATGCAGTAAGCAGTTTGCACAGATCTACACCATACACGTAGACTTAGGAGGCCCGATTAAATAAACAAGCATTCTTCCTGCTGTATTTGCACTGCTCCCTAATAAGAAGAAAGACACATATGTTCGTCTGTTTCGTCTGATAAAACAGACAGTCTCTGAGTGGTGCCCTAAACAAGTAAAGGTGGACTTTGAGGCAGCTGTGATATTGACCATTCGTCAAGTTTTTCCCACAACTGAAATAAATGGATTCTATTTCCATATGAAGAAGAGTTTATGGAGAAGAATTCGAGTTCTCGGTGTACCGCTAGAACGAGGATTTAAGACTTCACGTCAGCATGTGTGCAGAGCTGGCAGTTGTAAAACTGGAGGACGTAAGCAATGGATGGATTGAGATTCATGCAGAAGCTCCTGATAACGGAAGGTTCTCTCAATTTTTTGACTACTTTGTGGATAACTGGCTAGAGAATGAGGATATCGCAATAGAAATGTGGGACTGTTACGGAAAAAGGCACTGAACGACGAATGCTGTTGACGGGTGGCACAACAAAATAAATAGTATTATTGGAAACCCTCACCCTAGAATCAACTATTTGGTGGAGTGGCTGAAAAAGGAAGCAGAGCTTACAAACTGCATGTACATGAAATTGGAAATGAATCTTGGAGGTAAGAAGAGGAAGAAGAAGTACTTGAAGCTAGACGACAGGATAGAGAGAATCGTAAAGAATTGTGAAGAGACTGGCAACATTAGGCCTTGCTTGAAAGCCATTGCTCATATTCAGAAACTGGACTAAAATACGTTAAAAATAATGTATTAAAAACTATGTGGACCACTGAGTCCTCGCAGATCATCATCATCATCATTTAAGACTGATTATGCCTTTCAGCGTTCAGTCTGGAGCATAGCCCCCCTTATACAGTTCCTCCATGATCCCCTATTCAGTGCTAACATTGGTGCCTCTTCTGATGTTAAACCTATTACTTCAAAATCATTCTTTAGTACCTGCAATCATCCTAGCTACTTTCATATCCCTAACCTCAACCTTGTTGATAAGGTAACCTAAATCCACCCAGCTTTCGCTCCCATACAACAAAGTTGGTCGAAAGATTGAACGGTGCACAGATAACTTAGTCTTGGTACTGACTTCCTTCTTGCAGAAGAGAGTAGATCGTAGCTGAGCGCTCACTGCATTGGCTTTGCTACACCTCGCTTCCAGTTCTTTCATTATGTTGCCATCCTGTGAGAATATGCATCCCAAGTACTTGAAACAGTCCACCTGTTCTAACTTTGTTCCTCCTATTTGGCACTCAATCCGTTTATATTTCTTTCCCACTGACATTACTTTCGTTTTGGAGATGCTAATCTTCATACCATAGTCCTTACATTTCTGATCTAGCTCTGAAATATTACTTTGCAAACTTTCAATCGAATCTGCCATCACAACTAAGTCATCCGCATATGCAAGACTGCTTATTTTGTGTTCACATATCTTAATCTCAACCAGCCAGTCTATTGTTTTCAACATATGATCCGTAAATAATATGAACAACAGTGGAGACAGGTTGCAGCCTTGTCTTACCCCTGAAACTACTCTGAACCATGAACTCAATTTACCGTCAACTCTAACTGCTGCCTGACTATCCGTGTAAAGACCTTTAATTGCTTGCAAAAGTTTGCCTCCTATTCCATAATCTTGTAGAACAGACAATAACTTCCTCCTAGGAACGCGGTCATATGCCTTTTCTAGATCTATAAAGCATAGATACAATTCCCTGTTCCACTCATAACGCTTCTCCATTATTTACCGTAAGCTAAAGATCTGGTCCTGACAACCTCTAAGAGGCCTAAACCCACACTGATTTTCATCCAATTGGTCCTCAGCTAATACTCGCACTTTCCTTTCCACAATACCTGAGAAGATTTTACCCACAACGCTGATTAAAGAGATACCTCTGTAGTTGTTACAATCTTTTCTGTTTCCATGTTTAAAGATTGGTGTGATTACTGCTTTTGTCCAGTCTGATGGAACCTGTCGCAACTCCCAGGCCATTTCAATTATCCTTTGTAGCCATTTAAGACCTGACATTCCACTGTATTTGATGAGTTCCGACTTAATTTCATCCACCCCAGCCGCTTTATTGCACTGCAATCTATTGACCATTTTTTCCACTTCCTCAAATGTGATCCTATTTCCATCATCATTCCTATCCCATTCTACCTCGAAATCTGAAACTTTACTGATCGCATTTTCACCTACATTGAGCAACTCTTCAAAATATTCCCTCCATCTGCCCAAGGCATCCACAGGATTCACCAGCAGTTTTCCTGACCTGTCCAAAATACTTGTGATTTCCTTCTTACCTCCCTTTCGAAGACTGCTAATTACACTCCAGAATGGTTTTCCAGTAGCTTGACCCATAGTCTCCAACATGTTTCCAAAGTCTTCCCACGAGTTCTTCTTGGATGCTGCTCAGTAATCCTCGCAGACTACTGAGATAAAATTATTAAAACACTGAAGCACCATTAGGAGCTAATATTAACCCAGATAGTCCTGAATTATTTGTTTTCCAAAACTGATTTATATCTTTTTGAAAGCGGACAGAGGTAGTGCGAGGAAGGGCGTCCCTTACCTGAGGGCTCGCTACTCAACCTACCTGGCGAAGGGGCAAGTGTGGCAAATGTCCGGCGTGGCAAATGTCCGGCATTCCAGTGAACAATACCCATCTGAAGACCTTGTTTTATGTTATTGTGGACGTGGACGCAGGCACAGAGTTGTACGTCTACCTGTGTTCATCCAGGCTGTACGCAACACGCTACAAATTGGGGGGCTAAGTAGACTTTAGTGTCCGACTGTAAACGAAGTCAGTGCCGTGTCGTAATGCTTATTTGTTGATGCAGCTTGGTTAACAGATGGTTCAAATGGCTCTGAGCACTATGGGACTTAACTGCTGTGGTCATAAGTCCCCTAGAACTTAGAACTACTTAAACCTAACTAAGGACATCACACACATCCATGCCCGAGGCAGGATTCGAACCTGCGACCGTAGCGGTCGTGCGGTTCCAGACTGTAGCGCCTTTAACCGCTCGGCCACTTTGGCCGGCTTGGTTAACAGACTTTGCCGGCGTCGTGTCTGCTCGGTTCACTCAAGGGCGCCGCGGCGATGACCTGCCTTTTAGCGCCCACGGTCGGACGTCGCGCCGCGTCATGTGACGTCACGCAACGCGCTCCTTTGGCTGGCCGCAGGGCGCGGGAGCTCGTGGCCCGCCTGACTCTTCCTCCTCACGTGACGTTCGGATGCGACACTCTGGGGCTCCCCGTGGGTTGTCAGCGCCGCCCTGCACCGTAGCCCACGTGAAGGCATGTCTGCTACGCAGGTGCGCTGCGACAACCGAGCTAGCAAATCGCGGTGCGGTTTCCAGTACCAAATATCGGAGCTACTTTATAAAAATGGCTCTAACAAGGGAAACTCCCCATCGCACCCACCTCAGATTTAGTTATAAGTTGGCACAGTGGATAGGCCTTGAAAAACTGAACACAGATCAATCGAGAAAACAGGAAGAAGTTGTGTCGAACTATGAAAAAAATAAGCAAAATATACAGTGTGTGCTGATATGAAACTTCCTGGCAGATTAAAACTGTGTGCCCGACCGAGACTCGAACTCGGGACCTTTGCCTTTCGCGGGCAAGTGCTCTACCATCTGAGCTACCGAAGCACGACTCACGGCCGGTACTCACTGTTGTGACTTGGCAGGACAGCCAAGCCACTATGACCGGTAGCCGAAAGGCACGCGTTTAAGCTCACGCAGGCTGGCGTGAGGTCTGGACAGTTAAAGGGATTGAGACTAGCAAACAAAGTACGTAGCTGATTGAATACTTAACTTTAATCCATGATTGGTGAACATCGGTCTGACGGTACATGCATCACAAGATAAATAGCAAATGATAATGGCGCCTTGCTAGGTCGTAGCAAATGACGTAGCTGAAGGCTATGCTAACTATCGTCTCGGCAAATGAGAGCGTATTTTATAAGTGAACCATCGCCAGCAAAGTCGGCTGTACAACTGGGGCGAGTGCTAAGACGTCTCTCTAGACCTGCCGTGTGGCGGCGCTCGGTCTGCAATCACTGACAGTGGCGACGCGCGGGTCCAACGTATACTAACGGACCGCGGCCGATTTAAAGGCTACCACCTAGCAAGTGTGGTGTCTGGCGGTGACACCACACTCACAGCTTTACTTCTGCCAGTATCTCGTCTCCTACCTTCCAAACTTTACAGAAGCTCTCCTGCGAAACTGCAGAACTAGCACTCCTGAAAGAAAGGATACTGCGGAGACATGGCTTAGCCACAGCCAAGGGGATGTTTCCAGAATGAGATTTTCACTCTGCAGCGGAGTGTGCGCTGACATGAAACTTCCTGGCAGATTAAAACTGTGTGCCCGACCGAGACTCGAACTCGGGATCTTTGCCTTTCGCGGGCAAGTGCTCTACCATCTGAGCTACCGAAGCATGACTCACGCCCGGTCTCACAGCTTTATTTCTGCCAGTATCTCGTCTCCTACCTTCCAAACTTTACAGAAGCTCTACTGCGAACCTTGCAGAACTAGCACTCCTGAAAGAAAGGATACGTGCTTCGGTAGCTCAGATGGTAGAGCACTTGCCGCCGAAAGGCAAAGGTCCCGAGTTCGAGTCTCGGTCGGGCACACAGTTTTAATCTGCCAGGAAGTTTCATATCAGCGCACACTCCGCTGCAGAGTGAAAATCTCATTATGGTGGGATATTGTTTGGAAGTACAATTACGTTGTCTCTCACAGGTTCAACTAGTGCAGGACAAATACATTTGCATTTGTGACTTGCGCTGCTTGAGAAGTTCTAAGTGGGTGAGCCAGTGTGGCGGAAGCAAAAAAGTTACGACAATTCCGCCAAAGCCGACACTGGCCTTGCAAGTAGTTAGTTACGTCACGTGGTCGTCTTATCTCCGGTGCTGTTTGGTTCCAAATATTGTGTTATGAAACTGTTCACAGAACACAATGTTTGGAACCAAACAGCACACATGTAATAGCATTATACAATGTCTGTACATATGTCATTTTTAACATACTACAGAATTAAAGAATCCACTGGCGATGGCGATATTGTCGCTGAAACTAGTTTGGGAATAAATAAGTAAAAAACAAAAGTGTTTTGCATAAAGGCTGATCACAATCCCATATTGTTGCTACTAATCGTGTGCGACAGCAGTTGTTGGTATAACTATATTTGTTGTATGGAATAGAATGTAGTGTGATTTTCAAAATTAAGGGAGAATCTATTTTTAGAGAACCCTTTAATAGTTCTTCGGGCAATATGATCTACTGCCTCTTCCGTTGCTTTCTATCTAATCTATCTAATGGGATATACTTGTTGTTATCGTTGTTGTCTTCAGTCCAGAGACTGGTTTGATGCAGCTCTCAATGCTACTCTATCCTGTCCAAGCTTCTTCATCAACTACTGCAACCTACATTCTTCTGAATCTGCTTAGTGTATTCATCTCTTGGTCTCCCTCCACGATTTTTACCCTCCACGCTGCCCTCCAACAATAAATTGGTGATCCCGTGATACCTCAGAACATGTCCTACCAACCGATCCCTTCTCCTAGTCAGGTTGTGCCACAAATTTCTCTTCTCCCCAATTCTATTCAGTACCTCCTCATTAGTTATGTGATCTACCCATCTAAACTTCAGCATTCTTCTGTAGCACCACATTTCGAAAGCTTTTATTCTTTTCTTGTCGAAACTATTTATCGTCCATATTTCACTTCCATACATGGCTACATTCCATACAAATACTTTTAGAAAAGACTTCCTAACACTTAAATCTATACTCGATGTTAACAAATTTCTCTTCTCCAGAAATGCTTTTCTTGCCATTGCCAGTCTACATTTTATATCCTCTTTACTTCAAACATCAGCAGTTATTTTGCTCCCCAAATAGCAGATCTCATCTACTACTATAAGTGTCTCATTTCCTAAATCCCTCAGCGTCAACTGATTTAATTAGACTACATTCCATTATCCTCGTTTTGCTTTTGTTGATGTTCAGCTTATATCCTCCTTTCAAGACACTGTCCATTGCGGTCAGCTGCTCTACCAGGTTCTTTGCTGTTTCTGACAGAATTGCAATGTCGTCAGCAAACGTCAAAGTTGTTATTTCTTCCCCTACTCCAAATTTTTCTTTTGTTTCCTTTACTGCTTGCTCAACATACTGTGGTCTTCAGTCCCCTGGAACTTAGAACTACTGAAACCTAACTTAAGGACATCAAACACATCCATGCCCGAGGCAGGATTCGAAC
Source organism: Schistocerca cancellata (assembly GCF_023864275.1). Lineage (NCBI taxonomy): Eukaryota > Metazoa > Arthropoda > Insecta > Orthoptera > Acrididae > Schistocerca > Schistocerca cancellata. The sequence goes on along the minus strand of NC_064637.1, from coordinate 62,863,322 downwards.
CTGCGACCGTAGCGGTCGCGCGGTTCCAGACTGTAGCGCCTAGAACCGCTCGGCCACTCCGGCCGGCAATATACAGATTGAATAACATCAGGGATAGGCTAAAACCTTGTGTCAATCCCTTCCCAACCACTGCTTCACTTTCATGCCCCACTTTTGCCATCCAATTTTTGTACAAATTGTCAATAGCCTTTCGCTCCCTGTATTTTACACCTGCCACCTTCAGAATGTGAAAGAGAGTATTCCAGCCAACATTGTCAAAAGATTTCTCTAATTCCACAAATTCTAGAAACGTAGGTTTACCTTTCCTTAATCCATCTTATAAGATACGTCGTAGGGTCAGTATTGCCTCAGATTCAACTTGTTGTGGGTAGGCAGGAGAACCAACACCGGTTTACTAGAGGAAGCCGAAAGGCACGCGTTTTAGCTCACGCAGGCTGGCGTGAGGTCTGGAACAGGACAAGGAAATTAGACTTTAGAAAAACGGACGTAGCTGGTGGAATACTTAACTTTAATCCATAAATGATGAGCGTCGCTCTTGACGGTACATGTTTTACAGCATCAATAGTAACTGGTAATGGCGCCTTGCTAGGTCGTAGCAAATGACGTAGCTGCTAAACTGTCGTCTCTGCAAATGAGAGCGTATGTAGACAGTGAACTATCGCTAGCAAAGTCGGCTGTACAACTGGGGCGAGTGCTAGGAAGTCTCTCTAGACTAGACCTGTCGTGTGGCGGCTCTCGGTCTGCAATCACTGATAGTGGCGACACGCGGGTCCGACGTATACTAACGGACCCCGGCCCATTTAAAGGCTGCCACTTAGCAAGTGTGGTGTCTGGCGGTGACACCACACAACTGATATTCCCCGAGGTCGTCTCCTACCAGTTTCCCATTAGTAGTATTTTGGAACCATAACTGATAGCTCGGTCATTTTCACATCTGTCAGCATCTGTTTTCTTTGAAATTGGAATTATTATATTCTTCTTGCAGTCTGAGTGTATTTCGCCCGTCTCATACACCTATCGTCTGCAGAGTGTACCAATTTTGCTCGTTGAATGTTAAGTGGAAGGACATTCACATATGTAAGGAATAGGAGTGGACCCACAACTGGACCCTGTGGGACCCGTTTTGTGGATCCTCCCGGTCTCTGGCTGCGTCACGGCGAGGCAGACACTCGCTACCTGCCGATTGTCACGCCGTGTTCTTCTGCTCTGCCGCGCTCCACGTGCCCACACCACACTACTGCACGTGGCTTCTCCGGCGGCGGCGGGGTTCGAATCCACGTGCACGAGCAAGGTTCCAACGCGGCCGCGTCCTGCCCGCGGCTCGATACAGCCGCGGGCTGCCGGATGTCCGCCGGCTATAGCTGGACATTCCGGCCACATATACAGGTTGGTCCATTGATAGTGACCGGGCCAAATATCTCACGAAATAAGCGTCAAACGAAAAAACTACAAAGAACGAAACTCGTCTAGCTTGAAGGGGGAAACCAGATGGCGCTATGGTTGGCCCGCTAGATGGCGCTGCCACAGGTCAAACGCATATCAACTACGTTTTTTAAATAGGAACCCCCTTTTTTCATTACATATACGTACAGTACATAAAGAAATTTGAATGTTTTAGTTGGACCATTTGTTTAGCTTTGCGGTAGATGGCGCTGTAATAGTCACAAATATATGGCTCACAATTTTAGACGAACAGTTGGTAACAGGTAGGTTTTTTAAATTAAAATACAGAACGTAGGTACGTTTGTACATTTTATTTCGGTTGTTCCAATTTGATACATGTACCTTTGTGAACTTATCATTTCTGAGAAGGCATGCTGTTACAGCGTGATTACCTGTAAATACCACATTAATGCAATAAATGTTCAAAATGATGTCCGTCAACCTCAATGCATTTGGCAATGCACGTAACGACATTCCTCTCACCAGGGAGTAGTTCGCCTTCGGTAATGTTCGCACATGCATTGACAATGCGCTGACGCATGTTGTCAGGCGTTGTCAGTGAATCACGATAGCAAATATCCTTCAACTTTCTCCACAGAAAGAAATCCGGGGACGTCAGATCCGGTGAACGTGCGGGCCATGGTATGTTGCTTCGACGACCAATCCACCTGCCATGACATATGCTATTCAATACCGCTTCAACCGCACGCGAGCTATGTGCCGGACATCCATCATGTTGGAAGTACATCGCCATTCCGTCATGCAGTGTACACTTGTAGTAACATCGGTAGAACATTACGTAGGAAATCAGCATACATTGCACTATTTAGATTGTCATCGATAAAATGGAGCCAATTATCCACCCAGCCGGGGTGGGCGAGCGGTTCTACACGCTATAGTCTGCCTCGGGCATAAATGTGTCTGATGTAGTTAGGTTAGTTACGTTTAAGTAGTTCTAAGTTCTAGGGGACTGATGACCTCAGAAGTTAAGTCCCATAGTGCTCAGGGTCATTTGAACCATCTATCACAAAGCGAAAAAAGTGCTACAACTAAAATATTCATATTTCTTTACGTACTACACGAATATGTAACAAAAAATGGGGGTTCCTGTGGTGTCACCGCCAGACACCACACTTGCTAGGTGGTAGCCTTTAAATCGGCCGCGGTCCGTTAGTATACGCCGGACCCGCGTGTCGCCACTATCAGTGATTGCAGACCGAGCGCCGCCACACGGCAGGTCTAGAGAGACTTCCTAGCTCTCGCCCCAGTTGTACGACCGACTTTGCTGGCGATGGTTCACTGACAAAATACGCTCTCATTTGCCGAGACAATAGTTGGCATAGCCTTCAGCTGCGTCATCTGCTGCGACCTAGCGGGGCGCCATTACCAGTTACTACTGAGATTATGTACACTCCTAGAAATGGAAAAAAGAACACATTGACACCGGTGTGTCAGACCCACCATACTTGCTCCGGACACTGCGAGAGGGCTGTACAAGCAATGATCACACGCACGGCACAGCGGACACACCAGGAACCGTGGTGTTGGCCGTCGAATGGCGCTAGCTGCGCAGCATTTGTGCACCGCCGCCGTCAGTGTCAGCCAGTTTGCCGTGGCATACGGAGCTCCATCGCAGTCTTTAACACTGGTAGCATGCCGCGACAGCGTGGACGTGAGCCGTATGTGCAGTTGACGGACTTTGAGCGAGGGCGTATAGTGGGCATGTGGGAGGCCGGGTGGACGTACCGCCGAATCCCTCAACACGTGGGGCGTGAGGTCTCCACAGTACATCGATGTTGTCGCCAGTGATCGGCGGAAGGTGCACGTGCCCGTCGACCTGGAACCGGACCGCAGCGACGCACGGATGCACGCCAAGACCGTAGGATCCTACGCAGTGCCGTAGGGGACCGCACCGCCACTTCCCAGCAAATTAGGGACACTGTTGCTCCTGGGGTATCGGCGAGGACCATTCGCAACCGTCTCCATGAAGCTGGGCTACGGTCCCGCACACCGTTAGGCGGTCTTCCGCTCACGCCCCAACATCGTGCAGCCCGCCTCCAGTGGTGTCGCGACAGGCGTGAATGGAGGGACGAATGGAGACGTGTCGTCTTCAGCGATGAGAGTCGCTTCTGCCTTGGTGCCAATGATGGTCGTATGCGTGTTTGGCGCCGTGCAGCTGAGCGCCACAATCAGGACTGCATACGATCGAGGCACACAGGGCCGACACCCGGCATCATGGTGTGGGGAGCGATCTCCTACGCTGGCCGTACACCACTGGTGATCGTCAAGGGGACACTGAATAATGCACGGTACATCCAAACCGTCATCGAACCCATCGTTCTACCATTCCTAGACCGGCAAGGGAACTTGCTGTTCCAACAGGACAATGCACGTCCGCATGTATCCCGTGCCACCCAACGTGCTCTAGAAGGTGTAAGTCAACTACCCTGGCCAGCAAGATCTCCGGATCTGTCCCCCATTGAGCATGTTTGGGACTGGATGAAGCGTCGTCTCACGTGGTCTGCACGTCCAGCACGAACGCTGGTCCAACTGAGGCGCCAGGTGGAAATGGCATGGCAAGCCGTTCCACAGGACTAAATCCAGCATCTCTACGATCGTCTCCATGGGAGAATAGCAGCCTGCATTGCTGCGAAAGGTGGATATACACTGTACTAGTGCCGACATTGTGCGTGCTCTGTTGCCTGTGTCTATGTGCCTGTGGTTCTGTCAGTGTGATCATGTGATGTATCTGACCCCAGGAATGTGTCAATAAAGTTTCCCCTTCCTGGGACAATGAATTCACGGTGTTCTTATTTCAATTTCCAGAGCGATGTTCACCATTTATGGATTAATGTTAAGTATTCCAGCAGCTACGTCAGTTTTTCTGGAGTCTAAGTTCCATGTCGTGTTCCAGACCTCACGCCAGCCTGCGTGAGCTAAAACGCGTGTCTTTCGGCTTCCTCTAATAATACGGTGTTGGCTCTGCTGCCAACCTACAACAGTTCTTATTAAAAAAAAAAAAAAAACATAGTTGATATCCGTTTGACCTATGGCAGTGCCATCTAGCCGGCCAACCATAGAGCCATCTTGTTTCCCCCTTCAAGCTAGACGAGTTTCGTTCTTTGTAGTTTTTTTCGTTTGATGCTTATTTCGTGAGATATTTGGCCCGGTCACTATCAATAGACTACCCTGTATATAGGTCCAGCCTAGGTTTTCTAGTAGACAGTGTACAACTAAGATCCATAATAAGCTAACGAGGTAAGCGCGAGAAATAAATACACTGAGGGGCCTAATATCGTGTAGGTTCCCCGTAAACAAGCAGAAGCGCTGCAGCACAACGTGGCATGGACTCGATTAAAGTCTGGAGGGAACTGACGCCATGAATCCTGCAGGGCTATCCATAAATCCTTAAGACTACCAGGGGGTGGAGCTCTCTTGTGAACAGCACCTTGCAAGGCATCCCAGATATGCTCAATGTCTGGGAAGTTTGGTGGCCAACGGAAGTGTTTACACCCAGAAGAATGTACCTGGAGCCACTCTGAAGCGATTCCGGACGTGTGGAGTGTCGCATTGTCCTGCTGGAATTGTCCAAGTCCGTCGGAATGCAGAATGGACATCAATGTATGCAGGTGATCAGACGTGTCACCTGTCAGAGTCGTATCTAGACGCATCAGGGGTCCCATATCACTCCAATTGCTCTATCCCCACACCATTACAGAGCCGCCTCCAGCTTCAACAGGCCCCTGCTGACATGCAGGGTCCACGAATTTATGAGGTTGCTTCTATACCGTACACGTACATCCACTCGATACAATTTGAAATCAAACAAGCCAAATGAAACTTGCTGGCAGATTAAAACTGTGTGGACCGAGACTCGAACTTGGGACCTTCGCGTTTGGAGGGCAAGTGCTCTACCATCTGAGCGACCCAAGCACGACTCACACCCCGTCCTCACAGCTTTTCTTCTGCCAGTACCTCGTTTCCTACCTTCCAAACTTTACAGAAGGTCTCCTGCGAACCTTGCAGAACTAGCACTCCTGAAAGAAAGGATACTGCGAAGACTTGACTTAGCCACAGCCTGGGGGACGTTTCCAGAATGAGATTTCCACTCTGTAGCGGAGTGTGCGTTGATATGAAACTTTCTGGCAGATTAAAACTGTGAGTCGGACCGAGACTCGAACTCGGGACCTTTGCCTTTTGCGGGCAAGTGCTCTGCCATCTGAGGAGAGCTTCTGTAAAGTTTGGAGTAGACTTGGCCACTATTTCTATGTTTCGATACAGTGTATCGATACGTGGAACTGTTTCAGTGTTTCGGAACAGCTGTGGTTCACTGTTTCGAAACAGTGGTGTTTCATTCCGCCCCTGTCTCGGACCAGATTCGATCTCGAGCCAGACACAGAAACTGTATCGTTGTTTCAAAATAAGGCTGTTTCAGTCCACCTGTGCTTGGAACGGACTGATTGAATCGAAACAGTGATGTTTCATTCCGCTCTGTGTCGGACGAGATTCGGGCTCGACACAGGTACTGAAACACAACATACCACTTCGTGAAACACTTTAAAGAGTGTCGAAATCGTTTTGAAAAGCAATAGCATGAAGCTTAAGATATCCGAAAATAAAGCTTCGTTTCTAGATTACTGTCCTATTCCGAAATGGCGTAACATTTGCTTTATAAACATTAACCACACAATAAAACAACGCATACTATTCACATTCAAAATAATAAATATGTGAAAATCATTCAGTTAAATTACCCTTTTTTTATAACATACGGTTCTCTGTTCATGTACAGTAATCATATTAAGAAACGCAAGTAAGCCTACAACATTTTGAATAAAAAAGGCGTAGAATGACAATTATTAGACATATACATAAATTTGATGTAGGTATAATTGCAAGCAATCTGTTTGAAATATCACTGATAGAGCAATGGTGAACGGGAAGGGCTGGGAAGCATGGTGAATTTATAGTAACGGTTCGAAACACCTTGAAAGACAAAGTTTTTTCTGTTATATTTTGTTATTTATTCGAATTATTTGGCATTATTTGTGAGTCTATAGTCACTGTGCCTATTATCCACAATGATTCCCTTTGTGTGCATGGAAATTATCAGGATGGGTATATTACCCATACTAACGGAATGTGGGAATCCCAGTAGCATATCCGTCGTTTCTGCAGTTTGCTCCCACCTCCAGTTCCGTTCGTGGTGGTTCTTCTGTCTTCAGCTATGGCTGTCCTCAGCCAATTGAAAAGTATGAAAGTCACACGACACGAAAGCAGCGCATTTGCTGCAGGAAATACGAAACTGCCAAGACGCCTAAGTGATAGTTTCATACTTTCTGCGATATGATTAGCGCTCTCGCACCTCATTTGTGTTTATATGGACATAGCTATACAGTGTACATTCAAGATGATAAAATATCTAGGTTTATTAGATTACAAAACACAAACTGTTTCACTGTTTCGAAACAGCGTATCGAAACACTACATTGTTCTGTTTCATTTGTTTCGAAACAGTTACGTGTTTCAGTTTGCCCATCTCTAGTTTGGAGGGTAGGAGACGAGGTACTGGCAGAAGTAAAGCTGTGAGGACGGGGCGTGACTCGTGCTTGGGTAGCTCAGATGGTAGAGCACTTGCCCGCGAAAGGCAAAGGTCCCGAGTTCAAGTCTCGGTCCCGCACGCAGTTTTAATCTGCCAGGAAGTTTCATGTCAGCGCACTCTCCGCTGCAGAGTGAAAATCTCATTCTGGAAACAGGCCAAATGTTTCCAGTCATCAACAGTCCAATGTCGGTGATGTAGGGCCCAGGCGAGGTGTAAAGCATTGCGTCGTGCAGTTATCAAGGGTACACGAGTGGGCCTTCGGCTCCGAAAGCCCATATCGGTGATGCTTCGTTGAATGGTTCGCACGCTGACACTTGTTGACTGTTGAGCATTGAAATCTGCAGCAATATGCGGAAGAATTGCACTTCTGTCACGTTGAACGATTCTCTTCAGTCGTCGTTGGTCCCGTTCTTGCAGGACCTTTTCCCGGCCGCAGCGATGTCGGACATTTGGCGTTTTACCAGATTCCTGACATTCACGGTACACTCGTGAAATGGTGGTACGGGAAAATCCTCGCTTCATCGTTACCTCGAGGGTGCTGTGTCCCTTCGCTCGTGCGCCGACTACAACGTCACGTTCAAACTCAGGTAAATCTCGATCACCTGCCATTGTAGCAGCACCGATCTAATAATTGCGCCAGACGCTTGTCTTATTTGGCGTTGCCGACGGCAACGCCGTATTCTGCCTGTTTACATATACAGGGTGTTTCACAAATGACCGGTATATTTGAAACGGCAATAAAAGCTAAACGAGCAGCGATAGAAATACACCGTTTGTTGCAATATGCTTGGGACAACAATACATTTTCAGGCGGACAAACTTTCGAAATTACAGTAGCTACCATTTTCAACAACAGATGGCGCTGCAAGTGATGTGAAAGATATAGAAGACAACGCAGTCTGTGGGTGCGCCATTCTGTACGTCGTCTTTCTGCTGTAAGCGTGTGCTGTTCACAACGTGCAAGTGTGCTGTAGACAACATGGTTTATTCCTTAGAACAGAGGATTTTTCTGGTGTTGGAATTCCACCGCCTAGAACACAGTGTTGTTGCAACAAGACGAAGTTTTCAACGGAGGTTTAATGTAACCAAAGGACCGAAAAGCGATACAATAAAGGATCTGTTTGAAAAATTTCGACGGACTGGGAACGTGACGGATGAACGTGCTGGAAAGGTAGGGCGACCGCGTACGGCAACCACAGAGGGCAACGCGCAGCTAGTGCAGCAGCTGATCCGACAGCGGCCTCGGGTATCCGTTCGCCGTGTTGCAGCTGCGGTCCAAATGACGCCAACGTCCACGTATCGTCTCATGCGCCAGAGTTTACACCTCTATCCGTACAAAATTCAAACGCGGCAACCCCTCAGCGCCGCTACCATTGCTGCACGAGAGACATTCGCTAACGATATAGTGCACAGGATTGATGACGGCGATATGCATGTGGGCAGCATTCGGTTTACTGACGAAGCTAATTTTTACCAGGACGGCTTCGTCAATAAACAGAACTGGCGCATATGGGGAACCGAAAAGCCCCATGTTGCAGTCCCATCGTCCCTGCATCCTCAAAAAGTACTGGTCTGGGCCGCCATTTCTTCCAAAGGAATCATTGGCCCATTTTTCAGATCCGAAACGATTACTGCATCACGCTATCTGGACACTCTTCGTGAATTTGTGGCGGTACAAACTGCCTTAGGCGACACTGCGAACACCTCGTGGTTTATGCAAGATGGTGCCCGGCCACATCGCACGGCCGACGTCTTTAATTTCCTGAATGAATATTTCGATGATCGTGTGATTGCTTTGGGCTATCCGAAACATACAGGAGGCGGCGTGGATTGGCCGCCCTATTCGCCAGACATGAACCCCTGTGACTTCTTTCTGTGGGGACACTTGAAAGACCAGGTGTACCGCCAGAATCCAGAAACAATTGAACAGCTGAAGCAGTACATCTCATCTGCATGTGAAGCCATTCCGCCAGACACGTTGTCAAAGGTTTCGGGTAATTTCATTCAGAGACTACGCCATATTATTGCTACGCATGGTGGATATGTGGAAAATATCGTACTATAGAGTTTCCCAGACCGCAGCGCCATCTGTGGTTGAAAATTGTAACTACTGTAATTTCGAAAGTTTGTCTGCCTGAAAATGTACTGTTGTCCCAAGCATATTGCAACAAACGGTGTATTTCTATCGCTGCTCGTTTAGTTTTTATTGCCGTTTCAAATATACCGGTCATTTTTGAAACACCCTGTATCTGAATACGCATGCCTACACCAGTTTCTTTGGCGCTTCAGTGTAATTGGCTCCACCCATACATCGAGTTCTAAAGATAGTCAGATCTTTTAACTGACTTCTGTATCATTGCCCATGTTTAATACCTTCTGAAGTAATCTTCTCAAGTACTAAATTTGTTTTATTTTCGAATCCTGCCTCGGGCATGGATGTGTGTGATGTCCTTAGGTTAGTTAGGTTTAAGTAGTTCTAAGTTCTAGGGGACTGATGACCATAGAAGTTAAGTCCCATAGTGCTCAGAGCCATTTTTGTTTTATTTTGTTGGGTTTGTTTAGTTTCGTCAACTGTTATGTACGCAGTTCTCGCATGTAGTGTTTATGCTTTTCCTGTATGCTGTCTTTATATTTGTATGTTGTTTACATTTGTACCTCTTAAATGACATTACCACTGCACTGTCAGAGATGACATTAAATGTGAATTCGCGCCTGAGCATAGACGCGTAACATGTGTTGTTTACAAATATTGCGACTTCTTCGGCGACGACAGTGTTTTGAAATCTGATAATGGCCTTGTAAGCAAAAAACTGGCTAACTCAGTAAATTAATCAAATGTTTCAAATGGCTCTGAGCACTATGCGACTTAACTTTTCAGGTCATCAGTCGGCTAGAACTTAGAACTAATTAAACCTAACTAATCTAAGGACATCACACACATCCATGCCCGAGGCAGGATTCGAACTTGCGACCGTAGCGGTCGCTCCGCCCCAGACTGTAGCGCCTAGAACCGCACGACCACTCAGGTTCAAAAATGGTTCAAATGGCTCTGAGCACTATGGGACTTAACATCTATGGTCATCAGTCCCCTAGAACTTAGAACTACTTAAACCTAACTAACCTAAGGACAGCACACAACACCCAGCCATCACGAGGCAGAGAAAATCCCTGACCCCGCCGGGAATCGAACCCGGGAACCCGGGCGTGACCACTCAGGCCGACTAGTAAATTAATCCTGTAGAACGAAAGAAATATAGTGTTTTTCATTTATTATAATATTGGTTTAGCAAGGACCTATGTAAGAATCAATCTATTTCAAAATGTATTTAAGTCGTTACTGGTTTTTTGATAAATCTCCTGTTTCATTCCCTTTCATTTACTGATCATTCATACGTAGTAAAATCACAATGTCGCAGACAAACGATTAAATTCAGTGTTGACAAGGTTTTCCCTATTGCAAGACGTTTATATTTCAATAGAAAATTTGTTGTTAGGTACATGCGGTTTGCAACATTTTTTTACATGTAGAAAAACCTTACATTTCCGAAGTAATGTTTGTTTCTGCAGAAAAAGACTGCAGCACACAGAGAGTGAATGCTATCACTTAAAAGTGGAATAAGTAAGTAAGTCATACTTCTATCACCGAGGTAGCTAGAGGCGAAACATTAAAAAAATGTCCCACGCTATAATAGTACTCGCTATAGTACCTTTCTTGTTTGAAGCACAATTAAAATTAAAAAAAACTAATACAGCTGGTTAAAGTACACATTATTTTTAATTTCTTTGACTGAAACACGGAGCCGGCCGGCCGAGCGGTTCTAGGCGCTACGGCCTGGAACCGCGCAACCGCTACGATCGCAGGTTCGAATCCTGCCTCGGGCATGGATGTCTGTGATGTCCTTAGGTTAGTTAGGTTTAAATAGTTCTGTTCTCGGGACTGATGACCTCAGATGTTAAGTCCCATAGTGCTCAGAACCATTTGTACCATTTGTACCAATGAAACACGGAATGCAAAAATAAGACTTTACAAAACAGTAATTAAACCGGAGCAGCCGAAACGTTGTCCATCATCAACTGTGGCCTAGTGGAAAGGCTGGAGATATAAAACAAGGGAGATATTAAGAGAAAATCTAGGTCCCAGATCCACAAAAAAAAAAACTCATTCACATAAAAAATGAAAGCTTTTACCAGACTACCGAAAAACTCTCAGACAAGAGTAACTGTTTTTTTTTGGACATATCCTTACAATGAACCCAAACGGGTCAACAACAAACTTTTCTGACTACTTCCGCAACAACAAAAAACGCTTCCAAATTGGGTTAAGGAAACGGAGAAGTATTTCGTAGAACTCCAAATCACAGCCGTGGGAAAAAAAGGACAAGGAAGAAAGATTCCAAGTCAAAATGAAAAACCAAACGAAAAATGCAAATCTCTGAAGAAGAGTGGAAAGGAAGATCAGAAAGAATGAAATAATACTTGGCTAATCGAAAGGTACAGAAAATTAAACCTTGATTGATTCATGGAGCATGGGGGTCCCGAGTTCGATTCCAGGCCGAGTTCGGGATTTTCTCTGCCCAGGGACTGTGCTGTTCTCACCATTTCACCATCGTCATCATCATCGTCACTCGTACGGGCGCTGATAACCGCACAGTTGAGCGCACCACATACCAAACTTCATCATCATCAACGTATTCAAATGGCTCTGAGCACTATGGGACTTAATTTCTGAGGTCATCAGTCCCCTAGAACTTACAACTACTCAAACCTAACTAACCTAACGACATCACATATATCCATGCCCGAGGCAGGATTCGAACCTCCGACCGTAGCTGTCGCGTGGTTCCAGACTGAAGCGCCGAGAACCGCTCGGCCACACAGGCCGGCATTTCGCATTCAACGTATCCCAAGGAGGGTAAAACGAAAGATGAAGAACAAACAGGGAAGTCATTTGAAAGCACGGTCCATTTCGTAGCTCTTTCTATAATTTGGTCTTTTCCTGATTCCGCCTCGATCTGTGCGTTAAATGTAACTCCGAATTAGCGTACGTTTTCGTTAGGTCTGTTGAACTCGGCAGTGTGCAAGGAGAGAGGACAGTAGTCGATGTGTCGGGCCGGGAACGACGACACAGCATTCCTGTGTGTGGACAGAGTTGGCACTGTTGGCCGCTGTGAACAGTGAGCCAGCGTTTGCCAGACAGATAAGATAGGACCACACACACACACACACACACCAACGGCGCCAGCCGGCGCAAGTCACGGCCGCGAAGGTCGGAGTGTGTGTATGTGTGTGTGTGTGTGAGAGAGCGAGCGCCCAGTCATGCAGCGGAGGCCTCGGCCGCGGAGGGTGGGGCGTGGAAAGGGGGGAAGGGGAGGGCTGAGGAGGGGGAAGGGAGTGAGGAGGGGGTCGGCAGGGGAGGGGAGGGGAGTACCGCACAGTGCCTGCTGTCGGCCTCTCTAGGGGCGACCCGGCAGATAAAACTTTGACAAGGGAACCCACGTCCGCAAAAAGTTCCTGCCGGATAAGATAAACTCGAACGCCGCACCACTTCCAGTCTCCAGGTTCTCCTCGTCACGGCGCGCGCGCCCACACACGTCTCAGTGTTGTACTTATGACGCCACGTATCATTTTCGGACGAGTACATCGATGGCTGAGACAAACTGCTACTATCGGTAGCTGTTTTCTGTCCTGTCCTACCCAGATGCGTTTAATATTATACTGATAACTACACTACTGGCCATTAAAATTGCTACACCAAGAAGAAATGCAGATGATAAACGGGTATACATTGTACAAATATATTATACTAGAACTGACATGTGATTACATTTTCACGCAATTTGGGTGCATAGATCCTGAGAAATCACTACCCAGAACAACCACCTCTGGCCGTAACAACGACCTTGGTACGCCAGGGCATTGAGTCAAACAGAGCTTGGATGGCGTGTACAGGTACAGCTGCCCATGCAGCTTCAACACGATACCACAGTTCATCAAGAGTAGTGATTGGCGTATAGTGACGAGCCAGTTGTTCGGCTACCATTCACCAGACGTTTTCAATTGGTGAGAGATCTGGAGAATGTGCTGGCCAGGGCAGCAGTCGAACATTTTCTGTATCCAGAAAGGCCCGTACAGGACCTGCAACATGCGCTCGTGCATTATCCTGCTGAAATGTAGAGTTTCGAGGGATCGAATGAAGGGTAGAGCCACGGGTCGTAACACATCTGAAATGTAACGTCCACTCTTCAAAGTGCCATCAATGCGAACAAGAGGTGACCGAGACGTGTAACCAATGGCACGCCGGGTGATACGCCAGTATGGCGATGACGAATACACGCTTCCAATATGCGATGTCGCCAAACACGGATGCGACTATCATGATGCTGTAAACACAACCTGGATTCATCCTAAAAAATGCCGTTTTGCCATTCGTGCACCCAGGTTCGTCGTCGAGTACACCATCGCAGGCGCTCCTGTCTGTGATGCAGTGTCAAGGGTAAGCGCAGCCACGGTCTCCGAGCTGATAGCCCGTGGTGCTGCAAACGTCGTCGAACTGTTCGTGCAGATGGTTGTTGTCTTGCAAACGTCCCCATCTGTTGACTCAGGGGTCGAGACGTTACAGCCATGCGGATAAGATGCCTGTCATATCGACTGCTAGTGATACGAGGCCGACGCATTTCTTCTCCTTACACGAAGTATCACAACAACGTATCACCAGGCAACGTCGGTCAACTGCTGTTCGTGGATGAGAAATCGCTTGGAAACTATCCTCATGTCAGCACGTTGTACGTGTCACCACCGGCGCTAACCTTGTGTGAATGCTCTGAAAAGCTAATAATTTACATATCCCAGCATCTTCTTCCTGTCGGTTAAATTTCGCGTCTGTAGCACGTCATCTTCGTGCAGCAATTTTAATGGCCAGTAGTGTATTACTTTACAACAATCTAATCACAGTCAAAAAACAATTTTTCTTGCTATTCGCGTTTCGCCTGTATTATTTGCAAGGCATCTGTAATGACGTGGAATACATACATATTTGTGTTTCAGCTATTTCCCTTAACATTTTGGACATTTCGTATTGAGATCAGAAACAGTTCTGGCACATTCAGCTTGTCTACCACGTGGTACTAATTAAAATGCAGTTTGAAAGAACCAGAGATTGTAGGCAGTTGACAAATACGGCGGAAAGAAATACAATAGGAGAAGAGTGGGTAGCTTTCAGAGATGAATTTGTGAAGGCAGTAGAGGATAAAGAGGGCTAGAAGAAATCCTTGGGTAACACAACAGATATTGAATTTAACTGATGAAAATTTTCGAAGTCTGCATCCACCTCTCGGATGCGACGAGAAAATGCTTGCTAGGAGAGGCAAAGTCCTTCAAATTTCCGTACCTTCCCTGGCGCTAAGCATTCTGCGACGGTCAGAAAATACAATTTGAAGAGGTACGTCGTCGAAAACGGCACACGTCACTTCTTTCAGTGATGAGTGCAGCTTTGTAGCCTAATCAGTTGAATGTTACTCCTTGTCGGATTTCTAAAAGTAATGGCTTAAAACGTATCTAGGAACTGTAACAGATGCATATGAAGAACACGCGTAAATTGTACGTTACAACTTTTTTATGCGTCAAAATTGCCCGTTGTTCTACTTTCCCCTTCAGTGCGGCGACAAGTTGTTTTCTTGCACCGCAGTTAATCTCACCAAACAGCGCAGCGTGAAGGGAAACGTAATGACGCTGTTTGTACTTCTTCATTGTACATTGAAGGGCCAAAGAAACTGCTACAGGCATGCTTATTCAAATACAGAGATATGTAAACAGGGAGAATACGGCGTTGCGGTCGGCAACGCCTATGTAAGACAAGTGTCTGGCGCACTTGTTAGATCGGTAACCGCTGCTGCAAGGGCTGGTTATCAAGATTTAAGTGAGTTTGAACGTGGTGTTACAGCGGGCGCACGAGCGATGGGACACAGCATGTCCGAGGTAGCGAATATGTGGGGATTTTCCCGTATGACCATTTCACGACTGCTCCGTGAATATCAGGAAACACGTAAAACATCAAATCTCCCACATCGGAAAAAGATCCTGCAAGAATGGGATCAATGACGACTGAAGAGAATTATCCAAAGTGACAGAGGTGCAACCCTTCCCCTAATTGCTGCAGATTTCAGTGATGGGCCATCAACAAGTGTCAGCGTGCGAACCATTCAACGAAACATCATCGATATGTGCTTTCAGACCTGCAGGCTAACTCGTGTACCCTTGATGACTGCACGACAACAAAGCTTTACGCCACACCTGGGCCCGTCAATACTGACCTTGGACTGTTGATGACTTGGAACATGTTGCCTGCTCGGACGAGTCTTGTTTCAAATTGTATCGAGCGGATGGACGTGTACGGGGATGGAGACATTGCCGTAAAACCAGGGACCCTGAATGTCAGCAGTGTTCAAGCTCGTGCAGACTCTGTACTGGTGTGGGGCGTGTGCACTAGGAGTGATATGGGACCGCTGTGATATGGGACTAGCTGTGTGAATATTCATTCCACCTTCCTCACGAAACATTTTGGCTTGAAAACATCTAGATACGACTCTGACAGGTACGTAAGTATCCTGTCTTATCACCTGCATCCATTCGTGTCCATTGCACATTCCGACAGGCGTGGGCAATTTCAGCATGACAATGCGACACCCCACACATCTATAATTGCTACAGGAACACTATTCTGAGGTTAAACACGTCCGCTGGCCACCAAACTCCCCAGACATGAACATTATTGATCATATCCGGGATGCCTTGCAATGTTCTGTTCAGAAGAGACCTCCACCCCCTCGTAATCCTGTGGATTTATGGACAGCCTTCAGGATTCATGGTGTCAATTCCCTCCAGCACTACTTCAGACATTAGTCGAGTCCATGCCACGTCGTGTTTCGGCACGTGCTCGCGGGGGCCCTACTCGGTATTATGCAGGTGTACCAGTTTCTGCAGTAAATGAAGCAGGCAAAAAGGAATACAAACGTCTCAAAAATGAGATCGACAGGAAGTGCAAAATGGCTAAGCAAGGATGGCTAGAGGATAAATGTAAGGATGTAGAGGCTTATCTCACTAGGGGTGAGATAGATGCTGCTTACAGGAAAATTAAAGAGACCTTTGGAGAAAGGAGAACCACTTGCATGAATATCAAGAGCTGTGATGGAAGCCCAATTCTAAGCAAAGAAGGGAAAGCAGAAAGGTGGAAGGAGTATATAGAGGGTCTATACAAGGGCGACTTACTTGAGGATAATATTATGGAAATGGAAGACGAGGTAGATGAAGATGAAATGGGAGATATGATACTGCGTGAAGAGTTTGAGAGAGCACTGAAAGACTTGAGTCGAAACAAGGCCCCCGGAGTAGACAACATTCCATCAGAACTACTGACAGCCTTGGGAGAGCCAGTCCTGACAAAATTCTACCATCTGGTGAGCAAGATGTACGAGACAGGCGAAATACCCTCAGACTTCAAGAAGAATATAATAATTCCAATCCCAAAGTAAGCAGGTGTTGACAGATGTGAAAATTACCGAACAACCAGTTTAATAAGCCACAGCTGCAAAATACTAACGCGAATTCTTTACAGACGAATGGAAAAACTGATAGAAACCGACCTCGGGGAAGATCAGTTTGGATTCCGTAGAAATGTTGGAACACGTGAGGCAATACTGACCCTATGACTTATCTTAGAAGAAAGATTAAGGAAAGGCAAACCTACGTTTCTAGCATTTGTAGACTTAGAGAAAGCTTTTGAAAATGTTGATTGGAATACTCTCTTTCAAGTTCTGAAGGTGACAGGGGTAAAATACCGGGAGCGAAAGGCTATTTACAATTTGTACGGAAAGCAGATGGCAGTTATAAGAGTCGAGGGGTATGAAAGGGAAGCAGTGGTTGGCAAGGGAGTGAGACAGTGTTGTAGCCTCTCCCCGATGTTATTCAATCTGTATATTGAGCAAGCAGTAAAGGGAACAAAAGAAAAATTCGGAGTAGGTATTAAAATCCATGGAGAAGAAATAGAAACTTGGAGGTTCGTCGATGACATTGTAATTCTGTCAGAGACAGCAAAGGACTTGGAAGAGCAGTCGAACGGAATGGACAGTGTCTTGAAAGGAGGATATAAGATGAACATCAACAAAAGCAAAACGAGGATAATGGAATGTAGTCGAATTAAGTCTGGTGATGCTGAGGGAATTAGATTAGGAAATGAGACACTTAAAGTAGTAAAATAGTTTTGCTATTTGGGGAGCAAAATAACTGATGATGGTCGAAGTAGAGAGGATATAAAATGTAGACTGGCAATGGCAAGCAAAGCCTTTCTGAAGAAGAAAAATTTGTTAACATCGAGTATAGATTTGAATGTCAGGAAGTCGTTACTGAAAGTATTTGTATGGAGTGTAGCAATGTATGAAAGTGAAACGTGGACAATAAATAGTTTAGACAAGAAGAGAATAGAAGCTTTCGAAATGTGGTGCTACAGAAGAATACTGAAGATTAGATGGGTAGATCACATAACTAACGAGGAGGTATTGAATAGAATTGGGGAGAAGAGGAGCTTGTGGTACAACTTGACTAGATGAAGGGATCGGTTGGTAGGACATGTTCTGAGACATCGAGGGATCACCAATTTAGTATTGGAGGGCAGCGCGGAGGGTAAAAATCGTAGAGGGAGACCAAGAAATGAATACACTAAGCAGATTCAGAAGGATGTAGGCTGCAGTAGGTACTGGGAAATGAAGAAGCTTGCACAGGATAGAGTAGCATGGAGAGCTGCATCAAATCAGTCTCAGGACTGAAGACTACAACAACAACAACAACAACAACAACCAGTTTCTTTGGCTCTTCAGTGTAGTAAGTATCCTACGACATACTAGACCTTGAGGCAACCCATGTCTTTCAATAAGTAAGAACTGGTCTTCCCGACAAAGTGAAAAGGGCAACGGGCTATTTCGAGATGTAATAGATGTAGCTATACTTTGACAAGGGAGTGCAAAGCGTTAGTAAATCCTATGACATGCCACCTCTTTAAAAGTCCCTGGTAGTAAAGTAAGGAACTAGCTGTGTGAATATTCATTCCACCTTTCTCACGAAAAATTTTGGCTTGAAAACATATTCGCGCTATTTATCACACAGAACGACCTAAATACTATTTCTCTCTCTCCCATTGTCTCATTTTTCTGCCATTTCTTTACGGTATATCCCACTGCCTCTGTCTACTCCTTCACTTAGACTGTGTCCATTTGTCTTTCTTTCTCACTGTAACTCTCTCCACCATACGTTGGCAGCTAAAAAGTTCTATTGACCCAAGTAATTTTTCTCTGAATCCACGTCTTTCAAATCTGGGTCAAAAAATGCGCCCTCTTTCGTCCACAAGTGTGAGAGGATCCAGCGGCCTAAGCATGTGCGCACATAAACAACAAATAAGAACGCATAATATAAGGTTAACACAAAATAGTCTACACTGGAGGTATGAATTAAAAAAACGTCTTCAGTCACAAATTTTCGAACCATGTACAAAGACTTGTGTGAAGTGTTTACAAACATGTGTGTGCAAATGCGCCTCTTGAATGGAGTGACATGAACGATAACGAAGCAGAAAAGAATGTCTGCTGGTGCTAAAACGTCTTATGTGGTAACTTCACACTGTTCATGTTTTCCACTATTTCGCACATATTTTCCACGTTTGACTTACGAAATTCATAACCTAACGTTAAGCCTTTTAATAACAGGAATATGCATTTCACCTCATTCAAGAGAAGAAATAAAGCATGTATTAAGAGAAATTATACCTGATGATGGACGGACCCGCCAGGTTAGCCGAGAGCGCTAATACGCTGCTTCCTGGCGGAATAACGACGAATTCCGGTGTGCCGGCGAGCCTGGATGTGGTTTTAGGCGGTTTTCCACATCCCCCTAGGTGAATACCGGTCCCCATGTCCCACCTATGTTACACGTCTCGCAGACATTTGACACACATTCGCACTATTTCATGATTTACACTAGACGTAGACAGCTGGGGCACACTAATTCCATCCTGGGGGGTATGGAGTGGCAGCAGGAAGAGCATCCGACCACCCTTTCAGAATTAACCATACCAGATCCGTACTTACCCTGCCGACCCTGCACACGGTGCGGGACAAAGGCAGTAGCAAGAGAAAGAAAGAAAGACACCTGATGATGGACCGACAGGGTCCGAAACGCATCATATACTTAATAAAACACGAAAAGTTGTGACTGAAGGCGTTTTTTAATTCGTCTCCAGTGTATTGAATACAGTCACGTTTGAAGCTGCGAAATATGGATAAAATTTTTAAAAAAATAGTTTGCTTTGTATTTGTCCTGGATTCATTTCTCAACGAATGCAGTTCATAAAAAAAACGCCCAATTCATGTTTCAAAGTGAAAATGTTAGAAATCTTTTACTGAATATGAAGTCTTTACATTTTTACATAATTTTTTGGCAGCCGTTTTAAGTTCCTTTCAGGCATGACCCTTTAGTGACCAGTTCCCACTTATTTGTTTTCGCTGTAAGTTCAGTGGTGATCCATGTTCCCACTTCTAACTTTGTGCTACCATCTCTGTTAGAGTGTGCTAACTATGTGTAGATTGTCAACAGTTAGGCGAAAGCTGTTGTATTTCTACCTCGTGAGTCAATCAATGCAGAAGCGCAGTTCCCGCGTGAAAACTAGCCACTGTTTCGACCGCTACACCGTTTTTTGGATAGTGTACTTTCCTTTTGCGTGTGAAGTGACTTGTGTTGTATTTATCTACTTTTATATTTATGAGGGAGACAGTATTCGTGCATATTTGCTGGATTTGACTGAAAATTACATAAATATTACAAGGTAAGTTAGTGGAAGCAGAAGTGAAGTATTCTGCCCATTGGCTGTGGCAGAGTGTAATAAAATAACGGGAGGAGTGGATAGTTGTGATCAGCTGTGTGAACGGTATGCTGTAGGCCGTCATTCATGGAAGTGGTGGCACATACTGTTTTTCTTTCTTGTGGATTTGGCAGTTGTCAATTCCTACGTTATTTGGAAGCTAGAGAAGACAGAAGCAGACCAGCTAACATTTAGATTGTTCTTGGCAAGGCAGCTTATCTCTGACTTCTCAAGTCGTAAGAGAAGAGGAAGGCCTGTTCATTTTCAAACACCAAAAAGAGTTGTGTCTCGAGTACCAGATGAAGTTTGTCTGACGAAAGTTGGAACTCATTTCCCTACAAAAGGTACAACAAACAGAAGATGCCGCCAATGTAGCACCAAGAACAAAGAAAAGAGAACAAAGATAATGTGTAGCAACTGTCGGGTACCTTTGTGTGTAGCACCATGCTTCTCTAAGTTCCATAGTACATCACCTTAGTGAACTCAAAGGACAGTATGAACTAACACAAATATAAATGTAATGTTTAACATGTTTTTGTACTAAAAAATAAAGGAAATATATTTTTTTTAAATTAGCAAGTGAAGTTACTCCAGAGTTCAGTGGGGACAATAGTTCCCACAAATTTTTTTATACTCGTAGGCTAAACTCTCACTTTCAAGATTTAAACTATGATTTTATGAACGGTTTCTTAGCCCAATAAAGTGTTCATAAAAAGTCTACAACTTCCGGTACGAGGGCAGTTCAATAAGTAATGCAACACATTTTTTTTCTCGGCCAATTTTGGTTGAAAAAACCGGAAATTTCTTGTGGAATATTTTCAAACATTCCCGCTTCGTCTCGTATAGTTTCATTGACTTCCGACAGGTGGCAGCGCTGTACGGAGCTGTTAAAATGGCGTCTGTAACGGATGTGCGTTGCAAACAACGGGCAGTGATCGAGTTTCTTTTGGCGGAAAACCAGGGCATCTCAGATATTTATAGGCGCTTGCAGAATGTCTACGGTGATCTGGCAGTGGACAAAAGCACGGTGAGTCGTTGGGCAAAGCGTGTGTCATCATCGCCGCAAGGTCAAGCAAGACTGTCTGATCTCCCGCGTGAGGGCCGGCCGTGCACAGCTGTGACTCCTGCAATGGCGGAGCGTGCGAACACACTCGTTCGAGATGATCGACGGATCACCATCAAACAACTCAGTGCTCAACTTGACATCTCTGTTGGTAGTGCTGTCACAATTGTTCACCAGTTGGGATATTCAAAGGTTTGTTCCCGCTGGGTCCCTCGTTGTCTAACCGAACACCATAAAGAGCAAAGGAGAACCATCTGTGCGGAATTGCTTGCTCGTCATGTGGCTGAGGGTGACAATTTCTTGTCAAAGATTGTTACAGGCGATGAAACATGGGTTCATCGCTTCGAACCTGAAACAAAACGGCAATCAATGGAGTGGCGCCACACCCACTCCCCTACCAAGAAAAAGTTTAAAGCCATACCCTCAGCCGGTAAAGTCACGGTTACAGTCTTCTGGGACGCTGAAGGGGTTATTCTGTTCGATGTCCTTCCCCATGGTCAAACGATCAACTCTGAAGTGTATTGTGCTACTCTTCAGAAATTGAAGAAACGACTTCAGCGTGTTCGTAGGCACAAAAATCTGAACGAACTTCTCCTTCTTCGTGACAACGCAAGACCTCACACAAGTCTTCGCACCCGAGAGGAGCTCACAAAACTTCAGTGGACTGTTCTTCCTCGTGCACCCTACAGCCTCGATCTCGCACCGTCGGATTTCCATATGTTTGGCCCAATGAAGGACGCAATCCGTGGGAGGCACTACGCGGATGATGAAGAAGTTATTGATGCAGTACGACGTTGGCTCCGACATCGACCAGTGGAATGGTACCGTGCAGGCATACAGGCCCTCATTTCAAGGTGGCGTAAGGCCGTAGCATTGAATGGAGATTACGTTGAAAAATAGTGTTGTGTAGCTAAAATATTGGGGAATAACCTGGTGTATTTCAATGTTGAATAAAACAACCCCTGTTTCAGAAAAAAAAAATGTGTTGCATTACTTATTGAACTGCCCTCGTAATTTGGTCGCTAAAGGGTTAAGACACTTTTTAGCCCATTGTTTATCGCTGTAGTACCACTGTGGACTCATTTGTGTATGTGTGAAATGCTCATTATACGGACACAGCGCGTCATAACGTTTTATTCATATTGGTGACTAAAGACACAGTTTGGTGACTTGTGAACACGAGTGATGAGACTAGAACCCCTGCCACGTGTGCACTACGCTAGTTAAAACTACACTCACGCATCAGACCGGATATTACGTGCATATTTTACGTTCATAAATACGGTAACTTAGATCTCGAAAAAGGATAATCATATCGAAAACAGTTTCAAGATTCACTGAGAACGCCATCTTAACTGTAACGTACCTACAACAACTAAAGCCTATGTTTGTCTGTGAAAATGGACTCGATAAGCAACCTGAGCTATCGGTAATCGGAATCTAACATGCATGACACTGCGTGCGTGTTGTGTGAGTGTCAGTTTCACTGTCAACAGTCAACTAAGCTATCTGACTGCGCATTTGAACAAGAATTTACAAGTGATACAGAATCTGGCTTGTGCAACAGATTTTCTTGGATTAGTGTACATGGCATGTTGTGGTGTGCCAGTGTCTCTGTTTTGGCCCAAAGTTTTGAAAAAATGGCTCTGAGCACTATGGGACTCAACTGCTGTGGTCATAAGTCCCTTAGAACTTAGAACTACTTAAACCTAACTAACCTAAGGACAGCACACAACACCCAGCCATCACGAGGCAGAGAGAATCCCTGACCCCGCCGGGAATCGAACCCGGGAACCCGGGTGTGGGAAGCGAGACGCTACCGCACGACCACGAGACGCGGGCCAAAGTTTTGAACTCACCTCTTTAGATGACTGCCTTTTTCCAAGTGTTTTACAGCAATTCCCAGCAGCATACGGCAACAGCTGCTAAAGCTTATTGTTACTAAGAATGAATTTAATAAAAAGGAGTTTGCTTGGATCCTGTTAACTACTAAATAATTTGTAAGAAGGGATTTCATAAATTAAGTCTATTTAAAACTTCAGAAATCATCATGAATAAAAACAGTTAGACAAGTACGAGGTCATTCAATAATCAAAGAGACAAATTGGTCTGGGGAAAAAATTGTTAGTAGGACAAGTTTGGTAATTTTATGGCTTTAAGTTGCCAGCATCACTGGGCTGAGCTATGATCAGCTGATGTATCAACACTGTTTTGTTTATAACCTCAACAATACATTACAAGATGACGAATCTATTCGTTTTTTACTTGCTGAAGGCGAGAAACCAGTGAATATATACTGTAGAATATCTGAATTTTATAGTGAAGGTTGTATGAATTGTGCAAATTTTTACAGTTCAAAAATGGTTGCGACGAACACCGTTCTGGCCGACCAGTTGCAGTTTCAACTCCCTCACTTGAAAGTGGAATTGCTGACAGTATTCGTGCTGACCGCCGTGTGACTGTGGAAATGATAGTTGATAAGGTTCAAGTTAGTACTGGTACAGTTCATAACATTATTTGTAATAGGCTGAAGTGCCGCAAAACATGTGCAAGATGGGTCCCAAAGGATTTGACGTGGCTACACAAGTAAACAAAGTTGAGAGTGCACACAGAGCTAAATGAACGTTATGAAAGAGAAGGTGAGCACTTTCTCAACAAAATTTTAACTTGTGATGAAACTTGGGTTCATTATTATGAGCCAGAATCAAAACGGCAAAGCGTGTAGTGGAAGCACACCAACTCACCTGTCAAGAAAAATTCAAAACCCACGCATCAGCAGGAAACGTCATGTAGGCGGTGTTTTGGGTCGCCGAAGGTCCAGTTTTTTGTGATTATCTCGAAGAGCAGCGTACAATGAACAGCCAATATTACTCCGATTTACTTTTAAACAAGATGAAGCCAGCTGGGAGAGAAACGTCGTGGATCTCAGAGGAGAGGTGTTATTCTCCAGCAAGACAACGCAAGTCCTCATATTGCTCAACTAACCCGTGAAACTATCGACAAAATGGGCTGGGAAGTACTGCCTCATCCCCCTTACAGTCCTGATTTCCATTTGTTTGGTGCACTGAGGGAGGCATTACGCGGGAAGAGGTTCCAGGACAACGAGGACGTGAAAAAGTTTGCGGGAAATGGTTCAGACGTTAAGGTAAAGAGCTGAAACTTCCTGTCAGATTAAAACTGTGTGCCGTACCGAGACTCGATAAGATAAAGATTCGATTAGATAAAGACTCGATAAGATAGGAGTTCTTTGCAGCCGAAATAAAAAAAAGCTTGTAGCTCATTTGAACAAGTGCATAAATGTTCAAGGGGATTATGTTAAAAATGAGAAAAAGTACCGTTTTGTAATAATAAACTCTTTTTCTCCAGACCAGTTTGTCTCTTTAATTATTCAGCAACCCTCGTATTAACAATGAAGGAATGCCTGACAATGACCTTATAAGTATCAATAATGGCTGAGTGCCAGATTAAAAAACTATTTCAGCTTCAAAGTTACATTACTATTTAATAACCACAGCATATTTGTGAATTAGATGTGGAGAATAATAATTATTATTTGGAGGGTAAGGAGTTTCTTTAACTGATCAGCAAAACGTGGGATTATTGCAAACTCGGACTAACAGTGACGACCCTAACCCTGCAATTGCACTTTACCCTATGCTTGCGAATTTTTCCTTGAATTCCATCTTCAGGCGTAGTTAAACCTTCTAAATCTCTCCTGGCCATATAAATGAAAGCAAGCGTTGAGTGCGGTAAGACAGCCATCACCGATGTGACGGCAGGGTGACACGTCTTCTGGCTCCCAGCTCTCCACCAACACTACTGAAATTTTACTCTCGTAGACAGACCTCGTCTCACAACAATGCTTAGAATCGCACTCCCATGTTTCGCCCTCAGATTGTTACTATCGATATCTGAGTGTTTATTTATTTCCAGTGAGAATCGCAGAATCTTACACAATGCAAGGAATAGCCAGAAGTTGACTATATTCTTTTTGAAACTCAATATAATATTTAATCAATGTAATGGAGAGTTCTGACACACTCCTTACAGAACATGTAATCTCTACGATTTTCCGTGAACAGAAATTATCAATTTTGGCCATACCAACAACTGGTACCTTTCGTCCCCAAAAATCATTTACTCAATTTGCCTGTGCTGCAAGAAGTGTGTGGTGACTGAATTTTGACCCTGTACTGTACTGTAGCATGGCTACAGTGTGCCCATTCTTCCATAAAATATAGATTCTTAGGCCAAGGAGTATGCAAGACACTTGAGTCCTAATTACAGAAAAGAAACAACTTTTTCTCCAATAATAAATTTATTTTATACAATGGTAATCTCAAGACTTGATGTTGTAACTTTGTTTTGATCCAAAGTGGGATTATGTATGAATCTTTAAAGAAAGTTTTCAAAGAAGAATCACATGATAGTTCCATCAGGGATCTTCCTCAGATGTTGACAGTTATAGCTTTATAAGGTTGTCCTCTACAAACGGATTTCTTATCGCCAAAGATGCTTTAGGAACTCAAGAAAAGTAGGTTCTAAAACAAGATTTTGACTTAACAAATTCTCGTTTTTTGTTCTGGAAAAAATTAATTTTCTTACTTCCGAATTCTGCATGTCTTCTTGATAAATGTTTTTCCAGTATTGAGGGTTTCGTACTTTCATTAGCAAGTACTTCAAAGCACACAACACGGCGAGGAAGCGGCTCGTTTCCTGTGCTGCAAAACATAAAAGCTATTTCAAACAGTCGGCGTTAGTTTTACGAAAGCCGGATTTTGCTTTCTTCCGGAAGGAGTACAGTCCACTAACTTCACTAACACCCTTAGGTGTATTACACGAAGTACTGGTACCAGATGTGGAAGGTTCGTTATAATTTGCTGAAATCTGTTTTTTATGGATGACGCAATATTAATCGAAGAGACCAAAGTGAATTAATAGGATACAGAAATATAGTTTGGATTCTGTAGAAATGTTGGAACATGTTCGGCAATACTGACCCTACGACTTATTTTAGAAGATAGGTTAAGGAAAGGCAAACCTACGTTTCTAGCATTTGTAGAGAAAGCTTTTGGCAATGTTGACTAGAATACACTTTTAATTCTGAAGGTGGCAAGGGTCAAATACAGTAACCGCAAGGCTGCTTACAATTTATACAGAAACTAGATGGCAGTCATAAGAGTCGAGGAGCAAGAAAGGGAAGCAGTGGTTGAGAAGGGGGTGAGAGAGGGTTGTAGCCTATCTCCGATGTCATTCAATCTGTATACTAAGCAAGCAGTAAAGGAAACAAAAGAAAAATTTATATTAGGGGAAGAAATAACAACTTTGACGTTTGTCGATGACATTGTAATTCTGTCAGAAAGAGCAAGGGACCTGGAAGAGCAGCTGACCGTAATGGACAGTGTCTTGAAAGGACGATATATGCTGCGGACCAACAAAAGAAAAACGAAGATAATGGAATGTAGTCGAATAAAATCAGGCGATGCTGAGGGAATTAGACTAGGAAATGAGACACTTAAAGTAGTAGATGAGTTTTGCTATTTCGAGAGCAAAATAACTGATGATGGTCGAAGTAGATAGGATATAAAATGTAGAATGGCTATGGCAAGGACAGCGCTTCTGAAGAAGAGAACTTTGTTAACATCGAGTATAGATTTAAGTGTCAGGAAGTCCTTTGTGAAAGTATTTGTATGGAGTGTAGCCATGTACGGAAGTGAAACATGGATGATAAATAGTTTGGACAAGAAGAGAATAGAAGCTTTCGAAATGTGGTGCTACAGAAGAATGCTGAAGATTACATGGGTAGATCACGTAACTAATGAGGAGGTATTGAATAGAATTGGGGAGAAGAGGAATTTGTGGCACAACTTGACTAGAAGAAGGGATCGGTTGGTAGGAGACGTTCTGAGGCATCATGGAATCACCAATTTAGTATTGGAGGGCAGTGCGGAGGGTAAAAATCGTAGAGGGAGACCAAGAGACGAATACACTAAGCAGAGTCAGAAGGATGTAGGCTGCAGTAGTTACTCGGAGATGAAGAAGCTTGCACAGGATAGGATAGCGTGCTGCATCAAACCAGTCTCCGGACTGAAGACCGCAACTACATCATCAACACTGCAGTAGATTATCGATATTTCCCGTCTCGATATTCCGAGTTTCCCATAAATCCCAGCCTCTGTACAGCGTATCGATTTATCGACCCATTTCCCCCACCGACTCCACATCTGTCGAAGCACTCACACCCCTCAGTTGTGTCTGTGTCAATGACGTCACATCTCTCGGTTTTCACCAGCAGTCGTTTTGTTGAAGGCGATGGTTTAAGTTTGTCATCGCCGGTGGAGTACTGTTTTGTGTTTTCTTTTCTTTGTTGGCTGTTTTTGTTTGTACATCTTCTAAAACGCGAGAGCTGCGGACAAGAAAAGGAAATTTTTACATTTGAACGTTGAGTTAGAATCACTGAAACGACTTGACAAAGAAGGGTCAATAAAGAAACTTGTTCACGAACACGGTGTCGGTAACTTTCGAAGAAATCGACTGAAATTGGAATGGTTTCCTGCAAAGGAATGTTCTGATGAATGTCTCAAATTCATGGAATGTCTCAAATCAAGTGTAGTCTTAGAAAGATCAGCTAATAAAATATTTGTGGACATTAATCACTGGTTCCTAGCCAATTCTTTGTCACTATACTTTGAAAAAACACACTACATGCAGTTCAGAACTTGTAAGGGGTGTCCCACGAGTATATGCCTAACATATGATGACAAGCAGATAGAAGAAGTGGACAGTGTTAAATTCTTGGCATTACAGCTTGATAATAAACTCAACTGGCAGGAGCCGACCACAGAACTGCTGAAGCGTCTTAACAAATCTCTATTTGCAATGCGAATTGTGTCAGACATAGCGGATATAAAAATGAAAAAGCTAGCATACTATGCTTACTTTCATTCCATAATGTCATATGGGATTATTTTTTTGGGTAATTCATGAAGCCAAGCTAAAATTTTCTGGGCACAAAAACGTGCAGTAAGAGCTATATGTGGTGTGAACTCAAGATCATCCTGCAGAAGCCTGTTTAAGGATCTAGGGCTAACTACTGCTTCCCAACATATTTATTCCTTAATGAAATTTGTCATTAAAATTATATGACTATTTCAGACCAACAGCTCAGTTCGTGGAATCAATACTAGAAATAGGAATAGTCTTCACATGAAATTAAAGTCACTTACTCTTTTACAAGAAAGGTGTGCATTATTCAGGAAAACACATTTTCAATAACTTTCCAGCAGCCATAAAAAGCTTAACAACCAATGAAATTCAGTTTAAGAGAAGCCTAAAGCTTTAGTTGGTGGCCAGCTCCTTCTACTCCATTGATGAATTTCTCAGTAGAACCAACTGATTTGTGTGTGTGTGTGTGTGTGTGTGTGTGTGTGTGTGTGTGTGTGTGTGTGTGTGCATAAGTACAATCTAACTTCTGCGCCATTTCAGTGCAGTAATTTGTTCATTGTGAGTAAGTGTGTGTGTGTATGTGTGTGTGCGTGCATGTGTGTGTTTATCTTCTTGACAGTACTCAGTAAATGTCTGAAGATGGCCTTGTAAGTCGAAAACAAATATAAGTAATACTGCATAACAAAATCAAATAAGTGCTTTCCATTTATTATAATGTCGTTCTACCAAGAACCGACGGAAGATTCAGTGAACATGATAAAATGTGCCACAACAGCACAATTATCCATCTTTTATAGTAGATTAACTTGTACTACTTTCCATTTTTATATTTTTCCTGTTTGCTCCTTTTAAATTATATTGTTTAGCATTTATTACCTCTTGAAATGCTGTACCATCCCACTCTTGGAGATTATTCATTTCTCTTTCTTATTGACAATACTCGGTCAATGCCTGAAGACGGCCTTGTTAGCCGAGAACGGTTTAACACAATAAAACTGTGGTGTCACCGCCAGACACCACACTTGCTAGGTGGTAGCCTTTAAATCGGCCGCGGTCCGTTAGTATACGTCGGACCCGCGTGTCGCCACTATCAGTGATTGCAGACCGAGCGCCGCCACACGGCAGGTCTAGAGACACTTCCTAGCACTCGCCCCAGTTGTACAGCCGACTTTGATAGCGATGGTTCACTGACAAAATACGCTCTCATTTGCCGAGACGATAGTTAGCATAGCCTTCAGCTACGTCATTTGCTACGACCTAGCAAGGCGCCATTACCAGTTACTATTGCTGCTGTAAAACATGTACCGTCAAGAGCGATGTTCACCAATTATGGATTAAAGTTAAGTGTTCCACCAGCTACGTCCGTTTTTCTAAATTCTAATTTCCTTGTCCTGTTCCAGACCTCACGCCAGCCTGCGTGAGCTAAAACGCGTGACTTTCGGCTACCTCTAGTAAAACGGTGTTGGCTCTCCTGCCAACCCACAACAAAAACTAATACTGTAGAACAAAACTACCTCTCATAAAATAACCCTAACTCCAATCGTGTCATAACATAGTAGTTTCCTCTATGTGTATATATCTTATTCAGCACTCGCACCGCACAATGGAAGGTCATAATAAAGTTATAAACTACGTTCATAACTTTTAGGTAAGCTCCCTAGTAGTGAAGACGCAAAATGGATCTTTATTCACATGTCTTCCTCAAGACAACGCTCATAATTTAAACTTATTACTTCTTACATATTTACACTTTCCTACTTTCTATCCCAGGCTTCATGTTTCCACATGTTCACTGTACGAACTTCTTCATTTCTTTGTGAGCATACAGTCCTTTGGTCTTTCTGATTTTGGCTCTGCTAACAAAGAGCTTCCTGGATGTGGAATTTCCATTATCAGGCAAGGTACTGAATATATTTCTCACTTCTTGTTTACCTTTTTAACTCTTCTAGAGCCGGCCGGAGTGGCCGAGCGGTTCTAGGCGCTTCAGTCTGGAAACGCGCGACCGCTACGGTCGCAGGTTCGAATCCTGCCTCGGGTATGGATGTGTGTGATGTCCTTAGGTTAGTTAGGTTTAAGTAGTTCTAAGTTCTAGGGGACTGATGACCTCAGAAGTTAAGTCCCATAGTGGTAAGAGCCATTTTTTGAACTCCCCTGGATTTAGGATGTTTTCATAACACCACCCGACCACCTATCTGGAAGGTGCAAGTCCAGTCTAAATTCTGGTTGTTGTGAAATAAAAGTGCCTCGGGGCGCGAAAAAGTAAAGAGCCACTCACAGTTGTGGCAGCTTCAAATGGAGCCGGAATCCCTTTTCAAGCCGTTAAAAATGGCTCTACATACATCGGGTACGATCAGAGAAATCGTGCTGATGGGAATATGAAACAAGTACATAAGGGACTTGGATGAGTCTCCTACAAAGAAAAGATTTCAAAATTCAAACTTTTTTTGTTGTATGTTTCACATAAATAAATGAAATGCCTATTTTATTCGTAGCTCACCGGTAGCTATAAATCATAGAGTGACTAGCAAACGTTCCTTTGCTGAAATAGCAGTATGGAAGTTTGTGTCTCGTTTTGATATGATGGGCGCTATTAACGTCAAAAAATACTCCAGATCATTTGAGGACATTATGCAAAAGATTTCAAAGGTATCCATGCTCTCGATACTAAGTTCTTGCAAAAGGTTATTATAGGCGCCATTTTGCGATCTTCTCATTATCTACTCTCTAACCCAAATACTTCTCTTTTCCTTTTTCACGTTTTGCATTATAATTACAAGAGCTACAGCATTTCTCACCCGCCTACTTGTCAATTTACACTTCGGCTGACACTCGTAATGGTACTGAAAGCATATGTAAACAGTATCAGCAAGTTGTTGACGCAAGTTTCTTGCCAAAGAACTTGCGGAAGAATCTTGCTTAATTCTTGCTCTGCTGTGTAAACACAGCTGCAAGCGGCTGTCAATGACTTGCAGTAATATCTTCTGCAAGCGACTTGCTAGTGTAAACCCAGCTTAAGTGGGCCTAATGCAGAAACTGACGATTTTCATGAGATAGACGGCCACCCGTTTGATCATAAGGTTGCCAGGCTGTGAAGAGGCAGAAAGTGGGGAAACAAACTTAGTGGCTAACTTGAGACGAACAGTTGGAAGTTAGGGACTGAGCTGTAACTGACACAATTAACGCCCCCACGGCGTGCGACCAATTGGATGAAAATCAGTGTGGGTTTAGGCCTCTTAGAGGTTGTCAGGACCAGATCTTTAGCTTACGGCACATAATGGAGAAGTGTTATGAGTGGAACAGGGAATTGTATCTATGCTTTATAGATCTAGAAAAGGCATATGACTGGGTTCCTAGGAGGAAGTTATTGTCTGTTCTACAAGATTATGGAATAGGAGGCAAACTTTTGCAAGCAATTAAAGGTCTTTACATGAATAGTCAGGCAGCAGTTAGAGTTGACGGTAAATTGAGTTCATGGTTCAGAGTAGTTTCAGGGGTAAGACAAGGCTACAACCTGTCTGCACTGTTGTTCATATTATTTATGGATCATATGTTGAAAATAATAGACTGGCTGGGTGAGATTAAGATATGTGAACACAAAATAAGCAGTCATGCATATGCGGATGACTTAGTTGTGATGGCAGATTCGATTGAAAGTTTGCAAAGTAATATTTCAGAGCTGGATCAGAAATGTAAGGACTATGGTATGAAGATTAGCATCTCCAAAACGAAAGTAATGTCAGTGGGAAAGAAATATAAACGGGTTGAGTGCCAAATAGGAGGAACAAAGTTAGAACAGGTGGACGGTTTCAAGTACTTAGGATGCATATTCTCACAGGATGGCAACATAGTGAAAGAACTGGAAGCGAGGTGTAGCAAAGCTAATGCAGTGAGCGCTCAACTACGATCTACTCTCTTCTGCAAGAAGGAAGTCAGTACCGAGACTAAGTTATCTGTGCACCGTTCAATCTTTCGACCAACTTTGTTGTATGGGAGCGAAAGCTGGGTGGATTCAGGTTACCTGATCAACAAGGTTGAGGTTACGAATATGAAAGTAGCTAGGATGATTGCAGGTACTAGTAGATGGGAACAATGGCAGGAGGGTGTCCACAATGAGGAAATCAAAGAAAAACTGGGAATGAACTCTATAGATGTAGCAGTCAGGGCGAACAGGATTAGATGGTGGGGTCATGTTACACGCATGGGAGAAGCAAGGTTACCCAAGAGACTCATGGATTCAGCAGTAGAGGCTAGGAGGAGTCGGGGCAGACCGAGGAGAAGGTACCTGGATTCGGTTAAGAATGATTTTGAAGTAATACGTTTAACA
This sequence comes from Schistocerca cancellata, assembly GCF_023864275.1. NCBI lineage: Eukaryota > Metazoa > Arthropoda > Insecta > Orthoptera > Acrididae > Schistocerca > Schistocerca cancellata. The sequence continues at coordinate 62,831,044 of NC_064637.1, read as the reverse complement.
TCAGAAGAGGCACCAATGCTAGCACTGAATAGGGGATCATGGAGGAACTGTATAAGAGGGGCTATGCTCCAGACTGAACGCTGAAAGGCATAATCAGTCTTAAATGATGATGATGATGATGATGATGATGACGGCGTGCGACACTGACGGGAATGGCGAGGTACTAGCGAGGGTCACCCCGGTGGCTAGGCAGCAACAGTCGTGATACTTGTCTGCAGCTTCATCAAAGAAAACACACTCCACCACTCTCTCACGGCGTGAACTGTTACTTGACTTAAGGGGGGATGTAACAGAAAATATATACATTTATTTAAAAATTCAAAAAAAAAAATGGTTCAAATGTGTCTGAGCACTATGGGACTTAACATCTGAGGTCATCAGTCCCCTAGAACCCAGAACTACTTACACCTAACTAACCTAAGGACATCACACACATCCATGCCCGAGGCAGGATTCGAACCTGCGACCGTAGCGGTAGCACAGTTCCGGGCTGAAGCGCCTAGGACCGCTCGGCCACAACGACCGGCTTACAAATTCATTACAGCCATATTTAGTAATGTACACATCTAAAATTCTGCATGACTAAAGCAAAAGAGCTATGTTTTAACGGAAAAGTATAATAAAATACGCAGGATTAATATTAGCCAGAAATTTGAATTTTTAATTTTTTATTGTCTTTCTTATAAAAAGCCATCACTCAAATTCTAATCGTGCAATTAATCTGAAAATTTTATTGTAGCGTCCTGAGAAGGTTATAAGACCACTGAACTGCAGTTATTAATTTATGGTTCCAACTGTATCATTAACAGATTTTTTAATTTTGCACATCCAAATTTTTTTTCTACATACAATCATCTAAAAATCACAATGTAATTGCAGGATATCGTATTTTTTAGTTTCAGGGAGACAGCAACACGTTGCGAACAATTCCTGAAAATTTCGTATCATTAGCGCACATACATTTTGAGAACAGGCATAATAATGTAAAAAATGTAAAACAGAGAAAATTTGGTTCAAAGGTTTTCTTGTCATACTACAAATGGCTCAAATGACTCTGAGCACTATGGGACTTAACTTCTGAGGTCATCAGTCCCCTAGAACTTAAAACTGCTTAAACCAAACTAACCTAAGGATATCACACACATGCATGCCCGAGGCAGGATTCGAACCTGCGACCTTAGTGGTCACGCGGTTCCAAACTGAAGCGCCTAGAACCGCTCGGCCACCTCGGCCGGCTTGTCATACTTCTACATGTAATAAGCTTACCTCAATTTTAAAGTCCTCCATACTGATACTCCTTATCCTCCAGGTTTCTCTTCCCTTCGAAACTGCCTGGCCTGTATTTACAGGTAAGACACTGATCTGTTCGCTTTCTTGACCCTGCTCTCGAAGATGGTGTAAATGCTTTGTTGTAAACACACCAGGATGTGTACCAACTCTCTTCAGCACTTCAATTCTGCCATTGTTTTCGTTACTGTAACATAAAGCTGCATCATAGACACCTATTTTGAGTACTTCAAGTCCACAGAATGTCCTTTTTGAGCACCTAATCCAAAATAAATTACTGAGGCTTTAATTTGTATTTTGTGTCTTTCCGTAAAGACACTTTCTCGGTAAATCATGGTTTGCAATAAACCTGAATATGGGCTTAATTGCATTCATAACAGGTTCTGGTAACGAGTGGGAAGGCGGATAGTCGTCTTCGGTTCATTGGTAGAATTTTGGTAACATGTGTTTCATCTGTAAAGGAGACCGCTTATAAAACACTAATACGGCCTATTCTTGAGTACTGCTCGAGCGTTTGGGATCCCTATCAGGTCGGATTGGGGGAGGACATAAAAGCAATTCAGAGGCGGGCTGCTAGATTTGTTACTGGTAGGTTTGATCATCACGCGAGTGTTACGGAAATGCTTCAGGACCTCGGGTGGGAGTCTCTAGAGAAAAGGAGGCGTTCTTTTCGTGAATCGCTACTGAGGAAATTTAGAGAACCAGCATTTGAGGCTGACTGCAGTACAATTTTACTGCCGCGAAATTATATTTCACGGAAAGACCACAAAGATAAGAGAGATTAGGGCTCGTACAGAGGCATATAGGCAGTCATTTTTCCCTCGTTCTGTTTGAGAGTGGAACAGGGAGATGTATGTGGATGTGAATAAGTCTCATTTCTGTTGTTGAATTTACACAAATCGTCTTTCGTACACAGATTGCGCAGTGCTGTTTGGTCAGTTGATAATTTGTGGAAAAAATTGCCCACACAGCACGCCTCTTTGCCTCTAAATTACGTGTATTTTCCCTGGTAGCTCCCCCATAAAATAACTGAAGAGAGTCAATTTCTTTCAGAGTAAGCCTACCTTTTCCTCCCAATCGTTTTCCATCCTCTAGTACTTCACCTTTCTTCTCTTTCAGCAAGTGACAAAGCCTACCACCAAACCTATTTCGGAAGTGGCCAACATATTCCAACTTTTCTATTGTTGTATTGTACGGATTTTAAACTGTTGCAGCTTTGAACGAAGAGGAGTTCCCATCACCAAATCTAACACCAAACTATACTGGTCCTCAGACATGGAGAACATCCTCACAATTGCAGCAGCTTCTATGCCCCCATTTGAGCCACTATAATCTTTAGAGTATGCTACTGCATGCTTTTCTTGCCACAATTTCTCACTGTCTTCATTGTTGGACATTTTCCTTGTTGCACACTGGTGGCAGTATTTAGACATAATTTCTGCGTCTTAAACTTTACCTGAGTCAATACCAATAACAGATGCAACTCCATACAGATATGTGTGCCCCCTTTTCATCCAGGTCCCATCTACAGACACACACGGGTCAGTATCATTTGTAGGAGATTCACTGTCATGAATATCTACCCCAGGATCTATTTCTTTTTGGTTTATTTCCACCAATTCCTCCACTGCTTGCTTCATAGAAACGTTGGCACTATCGCATACAGTGTCAGACATTTCTTTATTTATTTTTTCAAACCTTGCACAAGGTGGAGGCATGTTCAGAAAACCACACAATGAATTACCTCCTTCCCTGCCCTGCACAGGGCATCTCGGAGCATATCCTAACCTAAAATTGCTTTCATGGTACCAGAGTCAGTTTTTTTGGAGGAGGAAAATGAAAATACATAGCAACACGAATTAAAAAATTAATTTAAAATCATAGGCTATTCCCACTCTTCTTTCTTCAACTACAATCATGCATTCCGTATCTTTACACCTAACACATTAACATGAAAACGTGTAAATTATAGACTGCAGCAATCAGTCGTCCTTTTTTAAATTTTATTATGCAGATCTAGATTTTAGCTAATCCTAGCCATTCTCAATGCTAAGAATATAAGAAGTACATAGTCAGATGATGTCATAAAAAGTTACAAGTAATGCCTTAATTCATGTGGTTTGTATATTACATGCCACTATTATTTTCGCTCAATGCTTGTAATTCCCTGTTAGTCAGGCTTCACCCACAGTTCATTGAATACTACTGTTTGCGGAAGGCAGGCTGTATGGAGAACACATCGGTTGGTTACATGGCGCCATCTGCGTGAACTACATATATGAACTTCAAGGGAAGTAAACCACTTTAAATTTGCCTGAGAACTACATACAATGAAACATAAGTAAAATTCTTACATTGTCGTCCGACTTATTTCATATTGCCAACAAGTAATAAAATTTCCATGTTCACTCCTTGTGCCTCTGTTATTATAATTAAAACATTTAAATTACGTGAGGTGGAAAAAACTTTTTAATTTTTTTTTAATTTATAAAACACAAGAAGGCATGTTCTGTATATACCTATTAGTTGACATGCCTTAAATATATTTATCTTTCTATTATATCTCCCTTTATTAAAACATAATAATTATATTGTTCATCATATTTACTCAATAGTTCATCGATGGCGCCAAATGTCAGTCAGATGCATGGTTGGTGCAATTTGGCTATTCCACTATAGATATAGAGGGTGCTAACCTCTTTATCCCTTTAAACCGATTATCCTTGTCAATGCAAAACCACCAATATATTGAATTGCTCTTAATAATACTGTTTATGAATCTGAAATAACATATCATGGAAGAAGTTCTGTTGGTTCAGAATTATAGTCATCGTACTCCTATAGTATGAGCTGCTACACATTGGCAAGACGGTATGTATTACCTCTTCCCTAGGCTCCCTCTTCCCCCTTCCATCCTGTGTTTCTCCCCCCCTCCCCCCCCCCACGAGTCCTTTTGTCTTCCGCCTTCCCCACTCCCTGTCGCATCTGCCCAGCACCCTCACCCCTCCTATGGGTCTTCATCCTCCATTGGCTGCTTTCCCCCCTCCACCCCTTTCGCTTTTCCTCAACTTCCCCCCTTTTTTATTTTACCATCATCTGACCAGTTTCCCCCCACCTGCTCTCGGCTGTGGTATGTCATATTTTAGTGCAGTGTTCCAGTGACTGGTCAGTGTTGTTTCGTCTTTTCCTGTGTTGCGAACAGAAACCATGCTGTCGCTGGGTGTGAATTTTATGTCTTTTGCGAACAGAAACCAGACTGTCGCCGTGTTTTCTCTAATTGTCTGTCCATTATTTTACCAGTCTGCTTCATATGTATTTTATTAGCATCATCATCCCTTTGTTCTTTGTTTTAAGTTCCACGATTTTTTCGCCTTGTTACCCTTTGTCTCCGATTTTGTCGCCTGTTTTTTCACACTACTGGCCATTAAAATTGCTACACCACGAAGATGACGTGCTACAGACGCGAAATTAAACCGAAAGGAAGAAGATGCTGTGATATGCTAATGATTAGCTTTTCAAAGCATTCACACAAGGTTGGCGTCGGTGGCGACACCTACAACGTGCTGACATGAGGAAAGTTTCGAACCGATTTCTCATACACAAACAGCAGTTGACCGGCGTTGACTGGTGAAACGTTGTTGTGATGCCTCGTGTAAGGAGGAGAAATGCGTACCATCACGTTTCCGACTTTGATAAAGGTCGGATTGTAGCCTATCGTGATTGCAGTTTATCGTATCGCGACATTGCTGCTCGAGTTGTTCGAGATCCAATGACTGTTAGCAGAACATGGAATCAGTGGGTTCAGGAGGGTAATACGGAACGCCGTGCTGGATCCCAACGGCCTCGTATCTCTAGCAGTCGAGATGACAGGCATCTTATCCGCATGGCTGTAACGGATCGTGCAGCCTTGTCTTGATCCCAGAGTCAACAGATGGGGACGTTTGCAAGACAACAACCATCTGCACGAACAATTCGACGACGTTTGCAGCGGATGGACTATCAGGTAAGAGACCACGGCTGCAGTTACCCTTGATGCTGCATCACAGACAGGAGCGCCTGCGATGGTGTACTCAATGAGGAACTTGAGTGCACGAATGGCAAAACGTCATTTTTTCGGATGAATCTAGGTTCTGTTTACAGCATCATTATGGTCGCATCCATGTTTGGCGACATTGTGGTGAACGCATATTTGAAGCGTGTATTCATCATTGCCATACTGGCGTATCATCCGGCGTGATGGTATGGGCTGCCATTGGTTACATGTCTCGGTCACCGCTCGTTCGCATTGACGGCATTTTGAACAGTGGGCGCTACATTTCAGATGTGTTACGATCCGTGGATCTACCCTTCATTATATCCCGTGCAAAACCCTACATTTCAGGAGGATAATGCTCGACCGCATGTTGCAGGTCCTGTACGGGCCTTTCTAGATACAGCACATTCTCCAAATCTCTCACCAATTGAAAACGTCTGGTCAATGGTGGCCGAGCAACTGGCTCGTCACAATACACCAGTCACTACTCTTGATGAACTGTGATATCTTGTTGAAGCTGTATGGGCAGCTGTACCTGTAGACGCCATCCAAGCACTGTTTGTCTCAATGTCCAGGCGTCTCAAGGCTGTTATTACGGCCAGAGTTGGTTGTTCTGGGTACTGATTTCTCAGGATCTATGCTCCCAAATTGCGTGAAAATATAATCAGATGTGAGTTCTAATATAATATATTTGTCCAATGAACGCCCGTTTATCATCGGCATTTCTTCTTGGTGTAGCAATTTTAATGGCCAGTAGTGTATTACATATTATCTTCTCCTTTTTTAAAACAAAGTCTGTAGGCTGAAGAGAGGCATTCTAAGCTGCTGCCAGCCCGCCCCCTTCGGGGGGAATCGAAAGTCAATTAAAAAAAAAAGTGTTACCTCGTTCTCCCTGGGTCAAACCCCACTCCATTTCCCAGCAACAAGTCCTTGAACAGTTCCGAGAGCTGCACATTTTTCATAACAACCTGATCATTAATCAGGCTACTGCCGGTATTCCTGTGATGGCAGAAGATCTCGAGCTCTTGCAGGAGGTCGAGGCACCTGCTCTCCTGGCAGTTGTGCGAGAAAACTTTATAGCACGGCAGAGAAGCTCAAAATCAGTGTCTGAATCCAGTGGAATCCATATCTACATCATTCAGGCACCTGTGCAATTCTCCTGTCCCAAGTTTCAATGCTGAAGCCGAGAGCTTATGTTCATTTCGAGCTGCTTCCTTCTTTTTGGCCGGCCGCGGTGGCCACACGGTTCTAGGCGCGAAGTCCGGAAGCGCGCGACTGCTACGGTCGCAGGTTCGAATCCTACCTCGGGCATGGCTGTGTGTAATGTCCTTAGGTTAGTTAGGTTTAAGTAATTCTAAGTTCTAGGCGACTGATGACCTCAGATGTTAAGTCCCATAGTGCTCAGAGCCATTTTAACCATTTGAACCTTCTTTTTGTTGGTAAACCGATTTCCATGAAACCTCCGTTTCCTAAACACAGTTTTTCCACCACCCATTATGCATAAATCTTGACTTCCACGTAAAGGTTTGCGATTTCAACCTTCCACCTACTACTATGTGTTAGTATTTTCAAAAGTAAATAAACCACATGCAAGAAAGTTTTCAGGCAAATATATACAGGATGATTGAAAAAGAATACCACAACTTTAGGAATTTAAAACTCTGCAACGACAAAAGGCAGAGCTAAGCACTATCTGTCGGCGAATTAAGGGAGGTATAAAGTTTCATTTAGTTGTACATTTGTTCGCTTGAGGCGCTGTTGACTAGGCGTCAGCGTCAGTTGATGCTAAGATGGCGACCTCTCAACAGAAAGCTTTTTGTGTTATTGAGTACGGCAGAAGTGAATCGACGACAGTTGTTCAGCGTGCATTTCGAATGAAGTATGGTGTTAAACCTCCTGATAGGTGGTGTATTAAACGTTGGTATAAACAGTTTACAGAGAATGGGTGTTTGTGCAAGGGAAAAGTTCTGGACGGCCGAGAACGAGTAATGAAAATGTAGCACGCATCCAGCAAGCATTTGTTTGCAGCCCAGGAAAATCGACTCGCAGAGCTAGACGAGAGCTGCAAATTCCACAATCAACTGTATGGAGTGTCCACATTGGCACTTATCTGTCCGTAACTACCTGAACGTCAACTACCCGAGGCGATGAATCGGCCGCCAGGCAGCCCGTGACAGAGCACTTCATCACTGGCCTCCAAGAAGCCCTGATCTTACCCCCTGCGATTTTTTCTTATGGGGGTATGTTAACGATATAATGTTTCGGCCACCTCTCCCAGCCATCATTGATGATTTGAAACGAGAAATAACAGCAGCTATCCAAACTGTTACGCCTGATATGCTACAGAGAGTGTGGAACGAGTCGGAGTATCGGGTTGATATTGCTCGAGTGTCTGGAGGGGGCCATATTGAACATCTCTGAATTTGTTTTCGAGTGAAAAAAAAATTTTTTAAATACTCTTTGTAATGATGTATAACAGAAGGTTATATTATGTTTCTTTCATTAAATACACTTTTTTAAAGTTGTGGTATTCTTTTTGAATCACCCTGTAGATGTCATCCAGAAATACAGATGTCAGCCAAAGATATCGAAAGAAAATAGCCTTCACAGCGACGAAACTTCCGCTGAAGCAAGCAGTTTCGCAAATGTCGGAAAGGATGGGAGTGGCTATAAGTACGGAGTTTATAAGTTTAACAATTTAAAGGCATTTCTAAAGATTGTATCACGATCAAACTTACACACAACACAGATTACGCTGTGTAGATCAAGAAAATAATATTTTTGAAAAATCGATTTTCTGGACCAAAATCCAATACATCCCCCATCCCCCCAAGTTGTAAATGTAATGTCTAGAAAGCCTGCATACTCACTTCGCTAGACAAACAATCAAACATCTTGTATTAATGAGTGTTATTACAATAAGAAAAGATACAACACTTAACTTTGGCAACTACACAGACGTGTCGCACGCATAGGGCGACATACAAAATCATCAGTCTTGTTCAGTATAGACAATCCAAAGTCTGTGCTACATATGGGCCATATCAATAAAATTGAAGCACAAGCTTGGAGCAAAAGGTAGAAGTAAGAGCATCCACTTGGAAGCAAAATGTAGCACCAGAAGACTGTAAGAATAACCTTTTGCTTTTCCTCTCTACCTTTTACTTCTAACACAGTAGCAAATGTGTAGCCTGCTTGGTACGCACTGTCAGCGAACCATTGTTTCCTTTGCCGTGCGACTGCGTTGCGCTTCATGTATTTTCAGTGAGTACTGTCACTTATCGACTGAAGACGTCCTCGTCCGATTCAGATGAAAGCTCTGCATGTGCAGAAAGTAAGATGTTTTTAGTCATGACTTTAGAAAATCATCCTGAATTATTAGGCCGTAACAATAAAGTCAAGCTAAAGCTTCAGAATTTATGAATAAAATGTGAAGCAAGAGCTTTTGCTTGTGGAAACAAAAAGAATAATGAAAGCTTTTGCTTTCCCCTTGAGCTCTTGCTTCGCTATTAGATGAACTGCAAGAATAAAGAGAAGCTCTGACTTCATTCTGGAAGCAATTTCTTGTAAAACTTGAAGGCTGGTCAGTAGGAGGCTCACGTTTGCAGAGTGCAGATATGGCCCAAATAGCAGCACGTTCACGCCGCGAAAAAAGCTACAGACCTCGTCGATGTCCACCTGGAGAGCATTATAAAACTCTGTATCGTTTCAACGAAGAAAATGTTAAGTGGATTGCACAGCATTTTCTGTCAGAGACGGGAGAAAGAAGAGGTGGAGCAGTATCGTCGGAACAGAATATTTTCCTTCGGTATGTAGCTGAGCCAGGATTCTAGTCTGCAGTAACAGAAGAAATGGGAATTCATCAAACTACAGTGAGTAGTGTTTCTAAAACGTTAATAAAAAAAGCTGATTTGTGGATCAAGTTTCCGTCATCAACACACGATATTACTGTGGCTAAAAATGAGTGGCTACCAAAATGTAAATTTCCAAGTGCTATTGGTGTAATTGACTGTACACATGTGCGAATTTCAAAACCTGTGCAATTTGGCAACGAATATACAGGGTGTTTCAAAAATGACCGGTATATTTGAAACGGCAATAAAAACTAAACGAGCAGCGATAGAAATACACCGTTTGTTGCAATATGCTTGAGACATCAGTACATTTTCAGGCGGACAAACTTTCGAAATTACAGTAGTTACAATTTTCAACAACAGATGGCGCTGCAAGTGATGTGAAAGATATAGACGACAACGCAGTCTGTGGGTGCGCCATTCTGTACGTCGTCTTTCTGCTGTAAGCGTGTGCTGTTCACAACGTGCAAGTGTGCTGTAGACAACATGGTTTATTCCTTAGAACAGAGGATTTTTATGGTGTTGGAATTCCACCGCCTAGAACACAGTGTTGTTGCAACAAGACGAAGTTTTCAACAGAGGTTTAATGTAACCAAAGGACCGAAAAGCGATACAATAAAGGATCTGTTTGAAAAATTTCAACGGACTGGGAACGTGACGGGTGAACGTGCTGGAAAGGTAGGGCGACCGCGTACGGCAACCACAGAGGGCAACGCGCAGCTAGTGCAGCAGGTGATCCGACAGCGGCCTCGGGTTTCCGTTCGCCGTGTTGCAGCTGCGGTCCAAATGACGCCAACGTCCACGTATCGTCTCATGCGCCAGAGTTTACACCTCTATCCATACAAAATTCAAACGCAGCAACCCCTCAGCGCCGCTACTATTGCTGCACGAGAGACATTCGCTAACGATATAGTGCACAGGATTGATGACGGCGATATGCATGTGGGCAGCATTCGGTTTACTGACGAAGCTTATTTTTACCTGGACGGCTTCGTCAATAAACAGAACTGGCGCATATGGGGAACCGAAAAGCCCCATGTGGCAGTCCCATCGTCCCTGCATCCTCAAAAAGTACTGGTCTGGGCCGCCATTTCCTCCAAAGGAATCACTGGCCCATTTTTCAGATCCGAAACGATTACTGCATCACGCTATCTGGACATTCTTCGTGAATTTGTGGCGGTACAAACTGCCTTAGACGACACTGCGAACACCTCGTGGTTTATGCAAGATGGTGCCCGGTCACATCGCACGGCCGACGTCTTTAATTTCCTGAATGAATATTTCGATGATCGTGTGATTGCTTTGGGCTATCCGAAACATACAGGAGGCGGCGTGGATTGGCCTCCCTATTCGCCAGACATGAACCCCTGTGACTTCTTTCTGTGGGGACACTTGAAAGACCAGGTGTACCGCCAGGATCCAGAAACAATTGAACACCTGAAGCAGTACATCTCATCTGCATGTGAAGCCATTCCGCCAGACACGTTGTCAAAGGTTTCGGGTAATTTCATTCAGAGACTACGCCATATTTTTGCTACGCATGGTGGATATGTGGAAAATATCGTACTATAGAGTTTCCCAGACCGCAGCGCCATCTGTTGTTGAAAATTGTAACTACTGTAATTTCGAAAGTTTGTCTGCCTGAAAATGTACTGTTGTCCCAAGCATATTGCAACAAACGGTGTATTTCTATCGCTGCTCGTTTAGTTTTTATTGCCGTTTCAAATATACCGGTCATTTTTGAAACACCCTGTATCAACAGAAAGGGTTTTGCTAGTATAAATGAGTAGGCTACATGCAGTGTGAAGGAACAGTTCACTACTGTTGAGGCTAACTGGTCCGGGTTGGTGCATGACAATCGAATATGGAGAAATGAAAGTGCCTCGAAAGTGCTAAGTGAATGTAAGAAGACTGTTCTTTTGGGTGATGAAGGGTATGACCTAGAGCCCTGGCTGATGACCCCCTTTCGTTATCCAGCTGAGGACAGTCACAAGTCATTCAATAACCTTTTAAAAAAAGAAAGAGTTGTGATAGAGCGTTGCTTTGGTCAGCTGAAGAGGCTGTTTCCTGTTTTGCATTATATGTGTAGAGTTGCCTCACCAAATGTTCCAACAATAATAGCTTGCTGCTTTATACTGCATAATGTTGCGCAACATCTACAAGATGAAGATTTTGAAGACACAGAAGAAGATGGTGATAAGGAGGAGGAGCCTTTAACTGAAGCGGATATTCTTCGGAGAGGACGTTAAAGAAGACAAGAAATTGCAGCTCTAATACAAAACGCAGGATTTTGAATTTTTTATTTATGAAAACATACAAAACTACTGACAGTCTACAGAACGGTATATACATTAAAACTATTTTCATTGTCCTACTGTTGCAAATTGTTTACATAATTCATCTTTGTATTAAGAAAGTTCATCAACATAGCTTCTTTTTCCATTTGCAGTCGAGTGAGCTTCAGTTGCTCCAGCAGCACCAGCCTATGTAATTCTGTGGTTCTGAGCATCTTCGTCTCGTCTGTTTCTGGCAATGATCCTTTCTTCATTGGTGGTTGCCTGGTATACGGAGTTGCTCTAGACGAAGAGGATGGTGGGCCAGCACGAGGTGTAACATCTGTTCCTATAAACATATGTATGCCAGAGATGTATACAACGGTAGAACTTAACGCGTGTTTGCATTTTTATGAAGATTTACTTTACAAAGATAACAGCGGAAACTTTCCTTCGCGAAGGGTTACGAAATGTTGGCGGCCCAAGGTAACTCTAGCCATGGCACTTAATGAAACTGAATAGCGAACATGGCTCTTACAAATCATATTACTGCTAGCACCACTAATAATAGTAATAGTAGCAGTAATAAGAACATTTCGTTACTCTCGCGAAAAACAAATTTCCGCTACTATCTTTATAAGTAGCAGTAATTAATTTTGTTTGACTAACAAAAACTAGAACTGAATCTTACCAGATGACTTCGAGTGCTCCACTGATAGTGTAGATATGGACGGTGCAACCCCTAGTGTCACTGGCCCTGGAAGCTAACTATTTGAAAATAAAAAAACTCATTTTAACACTTACAAACTTAATTTTTTTCAACCAAATGAAAATAAATAAATATTAACATCACACGAGCTTATAATTTATCTTACCTCGTATCTGGTTCATTGTAGGATTCCCATCTCCTTGTAGCAAGCTGTAAAACTTTTTCTCCCAAACATGTAAAACAATCGGTCTATTTCCCGTTCTGTCCTTATCCGTTTTCCTTTTTAGTCTCGTTCTCATGTTGCTAACTTTCTTTAGCAATTGTTTCCTGTCAATTTTAATGCCGATATTAGTTTCAAATGAATGTATAACATTTAGGATTGCTTCTTCTTTCTTTTTGCTTCTGGAAGTTGTGACTTCTCATAGAGTACAAATGAAGTAACGAGCGCTGACGCTTCTATCCGAGTAGCTACTCTTGAAACTACTATTCAACTGGGGCGTCGCCAGTCGGTGGCGGCGCTTATGTCCTCTCCTAATAGGGGCCGCTGCTGTCGCGATGTCGTCCTGGAGATGGGTCCGATCAGCGTGTGATTGGCTGACTTCTTCTCACTGCCTTCTCTTCTCTATCGTTCCCGACTGGCGTGCCATCGCTTGACTTTACGCCGTAACAGAGACCATTTCACTAGTCTACATGATATTAGATGACTCAAAAGTAATATGTGATATTATCTCAATTTTTTTTATGTCGATCCCAAATCCGTTTTCAGTTTTTTTCGTATCACGTACAGTTTTGCTACAATCTGACTTCAAAGATATATTGCTGTGCCAGTAGGCTATGCGTATTGTGGAGGAAAATTTCTCAATATGGTCCTGTACACCTTTAGGTTGTTACACCTGTTGATGCTAGTTGTTACTGTGTGACCTTGAAAGTGGTGTTTATCTCACAGGCAGCGCTGTATTGTGATGATTCTGTATGTTTACGACAACATTAATAACCAGCTCCATTTTTGCTTGTGGTTACTGGAATGCCATCAAGAAAGTGTGTGAAGAAGCCAAATGTTTTCTGTTCAATTTGCGGAAATTATAAAGTGGCTAAGCAGAAAATGGTTATAACAGGCTTTGTGGTAAAAGCTTACTGTGCTGATTTTAAAACTAAACTTTGTGATCAGGATGGGTGCTTCAGACAGTTTGCCACTATTGTCGACGAGAGGTTAAGACTGTGGACAAAAGGAAAGAAAACGTGCATCCCACCTGCGATTCTAGTGGTGTGGAGGGAGCCTAAAGATCGCCTTATGACTGTTCATTCTGTTTTGATAATGTTTTAATGTTCTGCAGTGGAATTCGACAATAACAAAAAAAATTCGTATCCAAGCGTTGCTTCAGCCCTTAGGTCAATTGCACGTTGATCCTATTGCTCCAGCTGCTTTAGAGCATGTGGCAGAAGACGATGATGAGAATGAAGTTGATGCAATTACCGAAGAGGCTAGTGATGTCTACCAGCCTGAATGCGACTATATTCAGCTGTTCTCACAGACTGGACTTACGGGGAAAAAAATGGTTCAAATGTCTCTGAGCACTATGGGACTTAACATCTGAGGTCATCAGTCCCCTAGAACTTAGAACTACTTAAACCTAACTAACCTAAGGACATCACACACATCCATTCCCGAGGCAGGATTCGAACCTGCGATCGTAGCGGCCACGCGGTTCCAGACTGAAGCGCCTAGAACCGCACGGCCACAACGGCCGGCGAACTTAAGGGGAGGTTTCCTATCTTTCGCCCGAGAAAAGCATGTTCTTTGAGAATTTTTTTCTCGGGATGTGTTATAGATATCAATGTCAAATTTGCTCAAAATATTTATTGATATTTCCTCTAGAAACTGGAATATTTTCGATCGGAAATGTCGAAGAGCAAAGGCGGAAGTGCGGTCGGAACGAAACAGAATTTCGATGTAGACCTCCACGCGCGCTCTGTCACAGGTCAGTCGGCTCGTATGAAATCAAAATTGACTTGGCGTTAGCGAAGTATATAAGATTCTTTAGGAGTTGTACCTCGCTGAAGTTATTTGGACCATAAGAAACAAAATGTCGGCCATTTGAAAAAGTAGGATTTTTTCATCGACTTTTAGACCTCTTCGGCCAAGTAAAAACATTGATAGTTGATGGATCGGAATAAAAGTGGTACAACTCCTAGACAATTTAGTTAGTTTCGTCGGAAACAAAGAATCATGCCAATCGGTTCAGTAGATTTGAAGTTACCATACCGCGCAATAAAAAAAAGTCGTTTCGAGAAAAACGCGTGTGAAGTTTTGACTACATATAAATGCACTATTATACAACCTTCGCTCAATCTGCTATTCCGGGTCCATAAACTAATCCTTCCTTTTCCTCATGAGGGCGTTCTGCTCGATCTGGGCCATCCTGCGCTGCTCCAGAGCCGCTCGTACGGCCGGTGACAAGCGGTTTTCGGCCGCTCGAATCCGGTGGTCGTCCGAATACTTGGCGAACTGCGTCGAATAGAGTCCCAGGGTGACGTCCACGGTCGTCATGGTCTTCAGAATTGCCGAATACCCTTCGTTGAAGCTGCTCACTGCCAGGAAAGTCGCAATCTCCACATTCTTCGCACCAGAATGCGAATGCTTGGGGGCTAACTTCCAAACTCACGCGTTCAAACTCTCATTTGAATTTTGTGTGTTTCCTCCCAAGATCCTAGATCGGATGAATCACTTTTTGAACTTCTTTGGAGACCGACTGGTGGTGTTGATATTCGTCCAGATGTCCGGCAACCTCTGCAATGCGCCACTTGCACCAACTAGTTTCCCCAGCCGGACAATTTTGGTGTTGTGGGTGGTCATCCGTGGAACACTTGTGGAAATACGTTGCCCAAATTGCCTTCTTCATCTGTTCCACCGAATTGGAATGCCGTCCGATTGCCAAGCCGTAGTACGTCGTAAGCTCCTTGATCACTTTATCAGTTTTAGTCATGGGCAAGCACATAGAATAATTTTTCGAGGCTACGAAGTCGAAATTCCCGAAAAAAACTGGTGCGTGAAAAAGGCCGATTTCAGGCAGGTGCAATTTTTTTTGTTCAACCGCGAATAACGAACATTTTCGTTCCGAATTCGGAGAAACCGTTTCAGGGGTGGATTGTAAACACTTCTATGGATCCAAAAATGCAATTTAAAAAAAACTATTTTTTGAACTAAAATATAGTGTAAGTAGGCTGTTTATGTTTTATATTGGTAACGCCACGTATGTAATCACTGGCTGTATGAAAATCACTGGCTGTGCTGTGTGCAGTCTGTGGCTAGTTTGCATTGTTGTAATACTCGCCATTGTAGTGTTGGGCAGCGGCAGCTGGATGTGAACAGCGCGTAGCGTTGCGCAGTTAGAGGTGAGCCGCCAGCAGCGATGGATGTGTGGAAGGAAATGGCGGAGTTTTGAAATTACATATATTATGACTTTTGATGATATTAAGGTAAATACATTGTTTGTTCTCTATTAAAATCTTTATTTTCTAACTATCCCTATCATTAGTTAGTGCCTTCCGTAGTTTGAATCTTTTATTTAGCTGGCAGTAGTGGCGCTCGCTGTATTGCAGTAGTTCGAGTAATGAAGATTTTTGTGAGGTAAGTGATTTGTGAAAGGTATAGTTTAATGTTAGTCAGGGCCATTCTTTTGTAGGGATTTTTGAAAGTCAGATTGCGTTGCGCTAAAAAAAATATTGTGTGTCAGTTTAAGCACAGTCATGTATATTTTTTTCTAGGGGACGTTTCAATAGTAAACCTCCGCTTAAAGAACTCGTAAGATTTATGAATTTGCATAACGAATCTGCAGATCTACTTGCCTCCCGTTTAAAAAGTAAACATCTTCTGAAATGAGAACAAATGACTCAAGGTACAGACATAGAGAGAAAGAACTAGTTGCTTTATTCGCAGAGCGAGTCCTTGATTTACTGCAATAACATAAACGAGTTAATGGACTTCTGTGGCACTGAACATGAGTCATCAACGAAGGGCCAGAAAGGCGTGTTAATGAGTAATGGGAACGCGTATGCGTCCATTCCTGTGGCCATTCAGTTAAAATGAAACAGACGCATGAGAAGATACTGTTAACAAGTATACAGTATCAGAAGCAAGAATGGCTAGTCTGCGGTAACTTCCGAGTTATGGGAATACCATTAGGACGAAAGCTAGGTTCATCTACGTCTACATCTACATGGATACTCTGCAAATCATATTTAAGTGCCTGGAAGAGGGTTCATCGAACCACCTTCACAATTCTCTATTACTCCAATCTCGTACAGCGCGTGGGAAGAATGAACACCTATATCTTTCCGTACGAGCTCTGATTTCCCTTATTTTATCGTGGTGATCGTTCCTCCCTATGTAGGTCGGTGTCAACAAAATATTTTCGCATTCGGAGGAGAAAGTTGGTGATTGGAATTTCGTGAGAAGATTCCGTCGCAACGAAAAACGCCTTTCTTTTAATGATGTCCAGCCTAAATCCTGTATCATTTCAGTGGCACTCTCTCCCATATTTCGCCATAATACAAAACGTGCTGCCTTTCTTTGAACTTTTTCGATGTACTCCGTCAGTCTTATCTGGTAAGGATCCCACACCGCGCAGCAGTATCTAAAAGAGAACGGACAAGCGTAGTGTAGGCAGTCTCTTTAGTAGGTCTGTTACATTTTGTAAGTGCCCTGCCAATAAAACGCAGTCTTCGGTTAGCCAATTTAAGTTGCTCGTAATTGTAATACCTAGGTATTTAGTTGAATTTACGGCTTTTAGATGAGACTGATTTATCGTGTGTCCGAAGTTTAACGAGTTCCTTTTAGCACTCAGGTGGGTTCAGAAGAATGTCTTGCTTTGTGTGAGAACGGGACAGTGGGGCAAGGCAAAGGACTGGAGTGTGATTGTCTGGCCAGAGCGGAGAAATTTTGTACCTGCAACTAAAAATATGGTGTACGAGCTGCTTATTAAACCAAAAAAACAAGTCTTGGTTTTACCACCGCTACATACAAAACTGGGCTTGATGAAGCAATTTGTAAAGGCTCCACCACGGGATGGACCCACTTCAAGTGCTTTTCAAAGTAACAGATCTTCTTGACACAAGACAAATTGAAAACTGCCATTTTTGTTGGTCCCCAAATAAGGAAATTGATGAAGGATGAAGATCCAATCAGTTACTGGAAACATTCTAGGGGATAATAAGGATACTAATTACAAGGCTATTGTTGAAAAAAATTTGCAGAATTTCGAGAAGTGGGGTGTAACACGAGTGTGAAAGTTCACTTTCTACACTTACGTATCGACTAGTTTCCGGAAAATTCGGGACTTTACTGTGAAGAACAGGGCGAAGCTTTCATCACCATATTAAGGAAGTATTGAGGAAGTACGTAGCAGGGAAACTGGAACCGGAACCGACAACTGTTGGATGCTGAAGAGGGACCGTCACCATATACAAGGATCTGAAAAGGAGTCGAAAGGAACGAACACTGTTGATGTCATGTTTTTACTCAGGGTAGTCACGAAATAGAGTATTTTCAAACGTCTTTTATTTTTTTAATGTCTTTCAATGAAAAACTCACCTTGTGTGAAATGGTGGTCGGCCGGTGTGGCCATGCGGTTCTAGGCGCTTCAGTTTGGAACCGCGTTTTCGCTACGGTCGCAGGTTCGAATCCTGCCTCGGGCATGGATATGTGTGTGATGTCCTTGGGTTAGTTAGGTTTAAGTAGTTCTAAGTTCTAGGGGACTGATGACCTCAGCTGTTGAGTCCCATAGTGCTCAGAGCCATTTGAAATGGCGTGTGAATATTTTTGTGGACCCAGAAGCTAAATTGCAAAAATTTTACGTCCTCGGAGTCTTCCGTGACGGCATACATGAATAAAACGTTCTCGGTTTTCCAGCCGCGTCAGATCGAATAAAATCCTCGAGCTTCGATGACCATCAGTGTACCGGAAACCAACACACACTGATCAGTACTTGAACGCCAATAGTTTCCACCATCCTGTACACAAGAAAGCTGTCCTGAACACGTTGGTTTCATAGAGCCAAGATTATCTCTGACGACGACCACCTACAGTCTGAATTGCAGAACTTAAAACGTGTTTTCAGGGAAAATAGATACAGCAAAAGAGAAATCGCAAACGCTTTCAAGGGCCGCCGACGAAAGACATCTGGTGAATCAGTAGAATCGGACTGTATTCCTGCCATACTGTGGAGCAACTAGCAGTAAGTTAGGACGTCTGCTGCAGAAACATGGGCTAAGGCTAGTGGTCCGGCCCGCCCCCAAGATACGATATACAGGGTGTTTCAAAAATGACCGGTATATTTGAAACGGCAATAAAAACTAAACGAGCAGCGATAGAAATACACCGTTTGTTGCAATATGCTTGGGACAACAGTACATTTTCAGGCAGACAAACTTTCGAAATTACAGTAGTTACAATTTTCAACAACAGATGGCGCTGCGGTCTGGGAAACTCTATAGTACGATATTTTCCACATATCCACCATGCGTAGCAAAAATATGCCGTAGTCTCTGAATGAAATTACCCGAAACCTTTGATAACGTGTCTGGCGGAATGGCTTCACATGCAGATGAGATGTACTGCTTCAGCTGTTCAATTGTTTCTGGATCCTGGCGGTACACCTGGTCTTTCAAGTGTCCCCACAGAAAGAAGTCACAGGGGTTCATGTCTGGCGAATAGGGAGGCCAATCCACGCCGCCTCCTGTATGTTTCGGATAGCCCAAAGCAATCACACGATCATCGAAATATTCATTCAGGAAATTAAAGACGTCGGCCGTGCGATGTGGCCGGGCACCATCTTGCATAAACCACGAGGTGTTCGCAGTGTCGTCTAAGGCAGTTTGTACCGCCACAAATTCACGAAGAATGTCCAGATAGCGTGATTCAGTAATCGTTTCGGATCTGAAAAATGGGCCAATGATTCCTTTGGAAGAAATGGCGGCCCAGACCAGTACTTTTTGAGGATGCAGGGACGATGGGACTGCAACATGGGGCTTTTCGGTTCCCCATATGCGCCAGTTCTGTTTATTGACGAAGCCGTCCAGGTAAAAATAAGCTTCGTCAGTAAACCAAATGCTGCCCACATGCATATCGCTGTCATCAATCCTGTGCACTATATCGTTAGCGAATGTCTGTCGTGCAGCAATGGTAGCGGCGCTGAGGGGTTGCCGCATTTGAATTTTGTATGGATAGAGGTGTAAACTCTGGCGCAGGAGACGATACGTGGACGTTGGCGTCATTTGGACCGCAGCTGCAACACGGCGAACGGAAACCCGAGGCCGCTGTCGGATCACCTGCTGCACTAGCTGCGCATTGCCCTCTGTGGTTGCCGTACGCGGTCGCCCTACCTTTCCAGCACGTTCATCCGTCACGTTCCCAGTCCGTTGAAATTTTTCAAACAGATCCTTTATTGTATCGCTTTTCGGTCCTTTGGTTACATTAAACCTCCGTTGAAAACTTCGTCTTGTTGCAACAACACTGTGTTCTAGGCGGTGCAATTCCAACACCAGAAAAATCCTCTGTTCTAAGGAATAAACCATGTTCTCTACAGCACACTTGCACGTTGTGAACAGCACACGCTTACAGCAGAAAGACGACGTACAGAATGGCGCACCCACAGACTGCGTTGTCTTCTATATCTTTCACATCACTTGCAGCGCCATCTGTTGTTGAAAATTGTAACTACTGTAATTTCGAAAGTTTGTCCGCCTGAAAATGTACTGTTGTCCCAAGCATATTGCAACAAACGGTGTATTTCTATCGCTGCTCGTTTAGTTTTTATTGCCGTTTCAAATATACCGGTCATTTTTGAAATACCCTGTATGTTGCGCCCTGTTGAAGACGAATTGCTCTTGGAGTGTCCGGGGTGTATGGTGTACCCTGTGAAAGTGGCAGCATGTATATCGGACAAACAATTCGCACCGTTGCTGAGCGTTGTACTGAGCACAAGTGGCATATAAAACAAAGGGAGCTTGACAAGTCGGACATAGCGGAGCATTCCCTAGAAAACGGACGTAAAATACAGTTCGAAAATACAAAAGTGTTGGCTCATGCGTCTACATATTGGGACTCCGTAATAAAGGAAGCAGCCGAGATTCGTGTGAACAACAATTTCAACAGAGACCAGGGGTACACACTAAGCATGGCATGGTGGCGAGAGTTGGACATCGAAAGAAAGCAGAGACAGATGCGCGACGCGGGAGCGGCAGTTTCAAACGTGGCGCCCACCCCAGGGCGCCATTTGACGTCACCGGTGCTGCCACGGGCAACAGCTCCGCTAGCTGACCGGGTCGACTTACGCGTGCGCCACATTGGGTCTACCTGATTAGCTGCTGATGACGTCATCATGCCTATATAAGCGTGAAACCGTAGCAGCCTCGGCAGTCAGTGAACTCCTGACGACGTTGGCGGAGATGGCCATCGAAAGCTCGAGGATTTTATTCGAACTGATGCGGCTGGAAAACCGAGAACGTTTTATTCAAAAATTTTACCCTTTATTTTGTGTAAAACTCTGAAGTGATAGACAAAAACGGAAGTTATTTCTAGATGATGATGATGATGTTTGGTTTGGTTTGTGGGGCGCGGTTATCAGCGCCCGTACAAATTCCCAACCTTCGCTCAGTCCAATCTCGCCCCATTTATGAATGATGATGAAATGATGAGGAAAACACACACACCCAGTCATCTCCAGGCAGGTGAAAAATCTCTGACGCAGCGGGGATCGTACCCGGGACCCCGTGCTCGGGAAGCGAGAACGCCACCGCAAGACAACAAGCTGCGGTATTATTTCTACAATCAGAGTAACAAATTGATTCGAGAGTGCCTACTTCTACATCTACATCTACATCCATACTCCGCAAGCCACCTGACGGTGTGTGGCGGAGGGTACCCTGAGTACCTCTATCGGTTCTCCCTTCTATTCCAGTCTCGTATCGTTCGTGGAAAGAAGGATTGTCTGTATGCTTCTGTGTGGGCTCTAATCTCTCTGATTTTATCCTCATGGTCGCGAGATATACGTAGGAGGGAGCAATATACTGCTTGACTCCTCGGTGAAGGTATGTTCTCGAAACTTCAACAAAAGCCCGTACCGAGCTACTGAGCGTCTCTCCTGCAGAGTCTTCCACTGGAGTTTATCTATCATCTCCGTAACGCTTTCGCGATTACTAAATGATCCTGTAACGAAGCGCGCTGCTCTCCGGTGGATCTTCTCTATCTCTTCTATTAACCCTGGTATGGATCCCACTTCGGTGAGCAGTATTCGAACAGTGGGCGAACAAGTGTACTGTAACCGACTTCCTTTGTTTTTGGATTGCATTTCCTTAGGATTCTTCCAATGAGTCTCAGTCTGGCATCTGCTTTACCGACGGTTAATTTTATATGGTCATTACATTTGAAATCACTCCTAATGCCTACTTCCAGATAATTTATGGAAATAACTGCTTCCAGTTGTTGCTCTGCTACATTGTAGCTAAATGATAAAGGATCTGTCTTTCTATGTATTCGCAGCACATTACACTTGTCTACATTGAGATTCAATTGCCATTCCCTGCACCATGCGTCAATTCGCTGCAGATCCTCCTGCATTTCAGTACAATTTTCCATTGTTACAAACTCTCGATATACCACAGCATCATCCGCAAAAAGCTTCAGTGAACTTCCGATGTTATCCACAAGGACATTTATATATATTGTGAATAGCAACTGTCCTACGACACTCCCCTGCAGCGCACCTGAAATCACTCTTACTTCGGAAGACTTCTCTCCATTGAGAATGACATGCTACGTTCTGTTATCTAGGAACTCATCAATCCAATCACACAATTGGTCTGATAATCCATATGCTCTTACTTTGTTCATTAAACGACTGTGGGGAACTGTATCTATCACCTTGCGGAAGTCAAGAAACACGGCATCTACCTGGGAACCCGTGTCTATGGCTCTCTGAGTCTCGTGGACGAATAGCGCGAGCTGGGTTTCACACGATCGTCTTTTTCGAAACCCATGCTGATTCCTACAGAGTAGATTTCTAGTCTCCAGAAAAATCATCATACTCGAACATAATACGTGTTCCAAAATTTTACAACTGATCGCCGTTAGAGATATAGATACAGGTCTATAATTCCACAAATCATTTGACAAGAAGTTTTAAAATGCAGACAAGTGTTATTCACCCTTATGCTGGCAGTGTAAATACGTATGTAAATGCATCGTTTATAAAAGTTCATATTTGGACACCTGTGTTCTCTTCAACTTCCTTTTATTTCGTTTTTATTCCACACAAATTTCGATGTTTCGAGTTTTCATTAGTGCGAGGTGGCCCCGTTACCATTCACCTCAAACTGTCGAGACTGCTAAACATGCGAGCACACACTAAATAACAGGCAAATAACGCACGATCTCACAGTCAGAGAAAGAATTTCTCTGACTTTCACAGTCAGAGAAAGTTTCATATCAGCGCACACTCCGCTGCAGAGTGAAAATCTCATTCTGGAAACATCCCCCAGGCTGTGGCTAAGCCATGTCTTCGCAATATCCTTTCTTTCAGGAGTGCTAGTTCTGCAAGGTTCGCAGGAGAGCTTCTGTAAAGTTTGGAAGGTAGGAGACGAGATACTGGCAGAAGTAAAGCTGTGAGTACCGGGCGTGAGTCGTGCTTCGGTAGCTCAGATGGTAGAGCACTTGCCCGCGAAAGGCAAAGGTCCCGAGTTCGAGTCTCGGTCGGGCACACAGTTTTAATCTGCCAGGAAGTTTCAGAGAAAGACATGATCAACCCAAGGTTACTCATCATCTGACGCTTGTCGCAGTTGGAGTGGGACGAGGCATTGCCATAGCGCTATTACGGACAAATCCTATGGCTGCGCTGTTCTCATATCGACCTGAGCATTTATTAGCCAATACGTTTTTGTTTTGTTTAGATCGGACTTTGTACATATCTTTTCATATTGTAAAGCTTTCCTGATCACACACACTTTCATAGTTTTTTAGATGATAAGTTATTTGACTTAATCATCTTGGGGGTCAAGCTTCTTTTTCCGTGTTTGCTTTAACAATACATATGTTTTTGGATGGGGTCCGCTTTTTATGAATTCATATCGCCTTTAGCAAAACTCATTTTTTTTATCCCAGACATGTTTCACTGCAGCTGGAGCATCTTCAGTGGGCTTTTATTATATGGCTGTTAAAGATAAAGCTGTCCTCTCACGTGACGTGAGTACGCAGGTGCAGCTCATAATTTTATGTGTTTCTTCAAAAATTTGTGATTACGATTTAAAATCTAATATTTGCATGTATACAAACAGTAAAGAACATTCTTTATCTTTAACAGCCATAAAATAAAAGCCCACGGCCGGCCGGTGTGGCCGAGCGGCTCTAGGCGTTTCAGTCTAAAACCGCGCTGCTGCTATGGCCTCGGGCATGGATGTGTGTGGTGTCCTTAGGTTAGTTAGGTTTAACTAGTTCTAGGTTCTAGGGGACTGATGACCTCAGATGTTAAGTCCCATAGTGCTCAGAGCCATTTGAACCAAAAGACCACGGAAGATTCTGCAACTGCAGTGAATCATGTATGTGATAAAAACAACATTGTATTTTACTGAAGGCAGACCCGATCGAAAAACATATGTACACTACTGGCCATTAAAATTGCTACACCAAAAAGAAATACAGATGAGAAACGGGTATTCATTGGACAAATATATTATACTAGAACTGACATGTGATTACATTTTCACGCAATTTGGGTGCATAGATCCCGAGATATCAGTTACCCAGAACAACCACCTATGGCCGTAATAGCGGCCTTGATGCGCCTGGGCATTGAGTCAAACAGAGCTTGGATGGCGTGTACAGGCACAGCTGCCCATGCAGCTTCAACACGATACTACAGTTCATCAAGAGTAGTGACTGACGTATTGTGACGAGCCAGTTGCTCGGCCACCATTGACCAGACGTTCTCAATTGGTGAGAGATCTGGAAAATGGGCTGCCCAGGGCAGCTGTCGAACATTTTCTGTATCCAGAAAGGCCCGTACAGGACCTGCAACATGCGGTCGTGCATTATCCTGCTGAAATGTAGGGTTTCACTGGGATCGAACGAAGGATAGAGCCACGGGTCGTAATATATCTGAAATGTAACGTCCACTGTTCAAAGTGCCATCAATGTGAACAAGAGGTGACCGAGACATGTAACCAATGGCACACCATACCATGACGCCGGGTGATACGAAAGTACGGCGATGACGAATACACGCTTCCAATGTGCGTTCTCCACAATATCGCCAATCACGGATGCGACCATCATGATGCTGTAAACAGAACCTGGATTCATCCGAAAAGATGACGTTTTGCCATTCGTGCACCCAGGTTCGTCGTCGAGTACACCATCGCAGGCGCTCCTGTCTGTGATGCAGCGTCAAGGGTAACCGCAGCCGTGGTCTCCGAGCTGATAGTCCACGCTGCTGCAAACGTCATCGAACTGTTCGTGCAGGTGGTTGTTGTCTTGCAAACGTTCCCATCTTTTGACTCAGGAATCGAGACGTGGCTGCACGATCCGTTACAGCCATGCGGATAAGATGCCTGTCATCTCGACTGTTAGTGATACGAGGCCGTTGGGATTCAGCACGGCGTTCCGTATTACCCTCCTGAACCTAACGATTGCGTATTCTGCTAACAGTCATCAGATCTCGACCAACGCGAGCAGCAATGTCGCGATACGATGAACCGCAATCGCGATAGGCTACAATCCGACCTTTATCAAAGTCGGAAACGTGATGGTACGCATTTCTCCTCCTTACACGAGGCATCACAACAACGTTTCACCAGGCAACGCCGGACAACTGCTGTTTGTGTATGAGAAATCGGTTGGAAACGTTCCTCATGTCGGCACGTTGTAGGTGTCGCCACCGGCGCCAACCTTGTGTGAATGCTGTCACAAGCTAATCATCGCATATCACAGCATCTTATTCCTGTCGGTTAAATTTCGCGTCTGTAGCACGTCATCTTCGTGGTGTAGCAATTTTAATGGCCAGTAGTGTATTATTTGACTTAGAAAGTTTAAAGGTCGTCCGGCGACCCACCTGAATAGATCCCGCGATCCACCAGGTTCTGAACTGCTCCCACGCGAGGTCATTGTCATTAGTGGCTGCCCGTCCCACTCAAGGCGGAATGTGAGAGCGGAACGGGAGAACAGGGGCTTCCCCGGAAATCCGCCGCTCGCTGACGTCAGCGAGGCGGGCGGGAAAACCGTAGGTAGTGGGGGAGGGGAGGGGTCGGGGAAGGGGTTAGGGAGGGAGTCCGAGGCGCTTCGCTCTGACATACCTACCTGCCTGGCCTTCAAAGCTCGCCTCTTCTGCTGCGGCATCTCTAGACTCGCGTTCCGCCTTGCAGACAGAAAGCTGATGACAAAAAGAAGACTAGAGGAAACCCGAAGCGGGAAAACAACACGAATCGTGGAAGAGACATTAAATAACATTCTATTTTGATTGACACAATACTTCTACAGCCCGCAGTTCGTGGTCTTACGGTAGCGTTCCCGCTTCTCGCGCACGGGATCCTGGGTTCGATTCGCGGCGGGGTCAGGGATTTTACCTGCCTCGAGATGACTGGGTGGTGTTGTTTAAAGCGCCGCGGTCCGTTAAAATACGTCGGACCCGCGTGTCGCCACTATCAGTGATTGCAGACCCAGCGCCGCTACACGGCAGGTCTAGTCTAGAGACTCCCTAGCACTGGCCCCAGTTGTACAGCCGACTTTGCTAGCGATGGTTCACTGACTACATACGCTCTCATTTGCCGAGACGACAGTTTATCATAGCCTTCAGCTACGTCATTTGCTACGACCTAGCAAGGCGCCATATTCAGTTACTATTCTGAACAGATAATATTGTGAATCATGTACCGTCAAGAGCGACGTTCCTCATTAATGGATTAAAGTTAAGTATCAAACTAATTACGTCCGCTTTCTGAATTCTAATTCCTAGTCATGTTCCAGACCTCACGTCAGTATAGCCCTTCCCTCCTCAAAACGCCAGCCTGCGTGAGCTAAAACGCGTGCATTTCGGCCTCCTCTAGTAACACGGTGTAGGCTCTTCTGCCAGCACAACAGTTGTGTCCTCTTCATCATTATCATTCATCCCCATTACGGTCGGAGGAAGGCAATGTCAAACCAACTCCGTTAGGACCTTGCCTAGTACGCTCCTCGGAGAATGGGACATCATCATCATCATCAACTGTTAAATGTATACGAAAGACCCAGTACAACTTAAGAAACAAAAAGTGAAGAAAAATTGGAACTCGGAGCACATACCTCTTATCACCAGAGCCACAACTTCGACGTAGCATTGTAGTGGGACGAAATTGAAGCGTCTCCCATCCACCAATGTCAGCCCAGTTTGCAGGTGAATATAAGTTTAATTTAGTTTTTGTTTATGTATTTTTGTAATATTTTGTAATGGTTGTGAATTGCCTAAAGTTTTGTATTTTTTTATGTTTCATGTACGGAGAGGGCGGCGCAACGAACGGAGATAGCATCTTCGCTGCCGGGACCAGAGAGAAAATTGCTGGCCACTATACGTCGCGGGTCGACAGCCAAAGAGCAACAGAAGATCCTGAAACCGAGTTGTTGCGTCGTGCTTCTAAAAATTGATAAATGAAAATATGTAAATTTTTTGTAGAACAATGATATCATAGGAAGTTTAATCTTATTGAAAATGTTAGTTTTGTCTCGTCAAGGCTCAGGTTCACGTCTGTATGTAGGAAGATAATAAACTAGTGGATGCAACTAAAGTTGAAATACGTGTTCTGAGAATTTATTTATGAAGAATTATGTGAAAGGATTAATAATATATTTGACAAGATTACTGAATTTTGACAGCGTTCATCGCAACTTTGAATCTCAAAAAGTTTATTCAATGTGGTTCTAATATCGATTAAATCAGATAACGTGTATCAATATAATTTCTGAGGAGAAACAAACGACATCTAAAATTGAAAAAGTTTACGCAAACCAATTGACCCGAGTGACGTAATTCTGTGCATACGACTCAAATGATGTTTTACAATTTCGTTCAAGAACCATTCTGTGACAATTTAAAAAAGAATATAAATAATTTTGAAGTGGGTTGTAACTGACGTAGGTGACGAAGTCTACACATGGTCATATGTCGAAAGAAAATCATTTATAAAGAACTTACGTCGTTACACTACAGCATCCACACCTCCTAATATGCTATACACTGTCTGAATACTGTACGTACGAATGTCATTACTTGCTGAGTGGTATCCAAATTGTAGCAACATGATGCCCTTTTGGTAGACCATAATTTTCCTCTGAAACGGTATAGTTTCGTTGCACAGAAGTTACACCACCAAAAAGATCAGCTACAGGAAGCCTTTACCTAGCAATATGTGCACTGAAGAGCCAAAGAAACTGATACAACAGCCTAATACCGTGAAGGAGCCCGCGAGCTCCCAGACGTAACATGGACTCGACTAATGTCTGAAGTAGTGCTGGAGGGAATTGACGCCACGAATCCTGCAGAGCTCTCGATAAATCTGTAAGAGCGCGAGGGGGTGGAGATCTCTTCTGAACAGCACGTTGCAAGGCATCTCAGATATGCTCAATAATGTTCGTGCCTGGAGAGTTTGGTGCCCATAGGAAATGTTTAAGCTCAGCGGAGTGTTCCTGGAGCCACTCTGTAGCAATTCTGGAAGTATGGGGTGTCGCATTGTCCTGCTGGAATTGCCCAAGTCCGTCGGAAAGCACAATGGACACGAATGGCTGGCTGCAGGTGATCAGACAGGATGCTCACGTACGTCGCACCTATCAGAGTCGTATCTAGACGTATCAGGGGTTCCACATCACTCCAACTGCACACGCCCTACACCATTACAGAGCCTCCACCACCTTGAACAGTTCCCTCCTGACGGTCCATGGATTGATGGCGTTGTCTCCATACCCGTACACGTCCATCCTGTTGATATAATTTGTAACGAGACTCGTCCGACCAGGCAACATGTTTCCAGTCATCAACAGTCCAATGTCGGTGTTGATGGGCCGAGGCGAGGCGGAAAGCTCCCTGTCGTGCAGTCATCTAGGATAAATGAGTGGAGCTTCGGCTCCGAAAGACCATATCGATGACGTTTCGCTGAATGCTTCGCACACTGACACTTGTTAATGGCCCAGCATCGAAATCTGCAGCAATTTACGGAAGCGTCGCACTTCTGTCGGGTTGAACGATTCTCTTCAGTCGTCGTGTCCCATTCTTGCAGGATCTGGCTGGCTCTGAGCAGTATGGGACTCAACCTCTGAGGTCATCAGTCCCCTAGAACTTAGAACTACTTAAACCTAACTAACCTAAGGACATCACACACATCCATGCCCGAGGCAGGATTCGAACCTGCGACCGTAGCGGTCTCGCAGTTCGAGACTGTAGCGCCTAGAACCGCACGGCCACTCCGGCCGGCTGCAGGATCTCTCCAGCTGATGTTTTAGCGGATCCCTGGTATTCACGATATTCAGTATGTTAAACAATGGCGAAAAAACTGTGGAAACCAGCTGTATGTTAGATGAATGGGAAATAATAAACTGGTTACAAATTGGGCTTCAACTGTACCAAAAAGTTATTATTATGAGAAAAATGATGGACAAACAGATCTGAAGGTAAAGAATTCGCTATAAAGTATCAAAATTTTTTCACAAATTGAATGGCAAATTATGACGAGATTAATTGAGGACGGAGTGAAGAATAAAATACAATTGGAGCACTACCAAATAACTAGAGGTGTAAATACTAAAAATTTAGTCATCAAACAAGTTAAAAAAGAATTCTCATTTCAGTAGAAACAAATTGTTCTATATAATTGCGACAGAATACGATATGGTTTTCAAAATTGTTAATAAATTTTTATTTTGTATACATAAAAACCACTTTGGAGAAGCTCAACAATGTGAGCAATACTAATATGTTTAAAAAGTTTATAGTGAGCTACGTGCAAATCTTTTATATAGCTTTAAAGACTGTACTTTTCATACTCTATACGGAGATAAAATATGACGAAACTCCAAATGAATGTAAAAGTATTTTGCCAGATTTGAAAATTGTTGTGAATTGGCAGGAGGCAATTCACGGAGTTTGGAGGAAGCCGAAATGCACGCGTTTAATTACACGCTGACTGGCGCGAGGTCTGGAACAGTTAAGGTTGGTTGGTTGTTTTGGGGAAGGAGACCAGACAGCGTGATCATCGGTCTCATCGGATTAGGGAAGGACGGGGAAGGAAGTCGGCCGTGCCATTTCAGAGGAACCATCCCGGCATTTGCCTGGAGAGATTTAGGGAAATCACGGAAAACCTAAATCAGGATGGCCGGACGCGGGATGGAACCGTCGTCCTACCGAATGCGAGTCCAGTGTGCTAACCACTGCGCCACCTCGCTCGGTGGAACAGTTAAGGGAATTAAGACTAGCAAAACAAGAGTAACTGGTAGAATACTTAACTTTAATCCACAATTGTAGAACATAGCTCTTGTTACTGTACAGGCTTCACAATATTAATTATCAAATGCTATGGCGCCTTGCTAGGTCGTAGCAAATGACGTAGCTGAAGGCTATACTAACTATCGTCTCGGCAAATGAGAGCGTAGTTGTCAGTGATCCATCTCTGGCTAAGTCGGCTGTACAACTGGGGCGAGTGCTAGTACGTCTCTCTAGACCTGCCGTGTGGCGGCGCTCGGTCTGCCATCACTGACAGTGGCGACACGCGGGTCCGTCGTATACTAGCGGACCGCGGCCGATTTAAAAGCTACCACCTAGCAAGTGTGGTGCCTGGCGGTGACACCACAAAAATAATTAGTAATTGGGATTTTCAGTTTTTTGAAGAAAGGAATATTAAACTGAGATATAAAGGAATGACTATACTTAAAAGTAATGATAATGAATTACTTGATTTGGAATTTTTGTTTTAATCTCGTCTTGGATGACTGTCCAACATTGAATAAAACGTAAAATATCATTTAATAATCTCATGGGCAATTACCATCCTCCATGAGGACTTGATACACCAAAATGAATTTTTTACATTAATTCTCGTGCGCGGCTGCAGCCCTAACCTAGACCACAGGCCTAAATTTGCTTCAGTTCGCGCTCAAATTCCCCAATATTATCAGTGATCAAAAATTTGTCCACATATAATGATACAGATTTTCATCATCATAATAAAACTTACAGGATTTTAAATTAATTCTACTGTGCTCAACGTACCCATTAAAAACTGACGTACAGTAATAAGTGGGTACTTGAGTGCAGTCGGAGTGTATCTAATGTACGTGTTTTTCGCGAAATAATTATTTCTGTATACTGTACCACACCGAAAATAATTATTTCGCCAAAAGAACGTACATTAGAGAAACTCCGACTGCACTCAACGTACCCGCTTATTACTGTACGTCAGTTTTCCACTTCATCATCGACTTCGTCCCTGAGATATTTTGCGAGTCGTGGAACGTTTATCGGAAAGGCAGATAAGAGGGCGTAGGAAGGGGAGTGTTCATTGCAGTTGATAAAAATATTGTTTCTGTTGAGATCGAAGTTGGGTGTGACAGTGAAGTCATCTGATAGCGTATAACAGGTGTAGGTGAAACCAAGTTGATTGCTGGATGTTTTTATCGCCCACCCGATTCCGCTACTATCAATAGCGCGTAAATACTCAGATCATGCAATACTAGTTGGAGGTGAATTTAACCTGCCTAGACTGCGACGTCTATGGATTCATTGCGGGGGGTCATGCGAAATACTTTTCAACACGTTTTCTGAAAACTACACTCCTGGAAATGGAAAAAAGAACACATTGACACCGGTGTGTCAGACCCACCATGCTTGTCCCCTTCCTGGGACAATGAATTCACGGTGTTCTTATTTCAATTTCCAGGAGTGTATCTTGAGCAGCTAGCTCGGCAGCCCACACGCAGTGGAAATATCTTGGACCTTGGACCTACAAACAGGCCGGACCTTACCGACATGTCTGTATAGAAATGGGGATTAGCGAACATGATGTCATTACAGCAACTATGATTACGAAAGTTTGCCGGCCGCGGTGGTCTAGCGGTTCAGGCGCTCAGTCCGGAACCGCGCGACTACTACGGTCGCAGGTTCGAATCCTGCCTCGGGCATGGATGTGTGTGATGTCCTTAGGTTAGTTAGGTTTAAGTAGTTCTAAGTTCTAGGGGACTGATGACCACAGATGTTAAGTCCCATAGTGCTCAGAGCCATTTGAACCATTACGAAAGTTTATGAATCAGTCAAGAAGGCTAGGAGAGTGTTTCTGCTCGACAGAGCAAATAAGCAGTTATTAAGATCTAACTTAGACAGTGAATTGGCATCGCTTACTTCCAGTAAGATGGATGTAGAGGAATTATGGGCAAAGTTTAAGCAGCTTGTAAATCAAGATCTGGATAGTTACGTGCCTAGTAAGTGGCTAAAGGATGGAAAAGACCCACCATGGTTTAATAACGAAATTTGTAAGATGCCGAGGAAGCAGACGCTGTTGTACTATCGGTTCGAAGGGGAACGGATAAATGATGAGAAGCGAAGGTTAGTAGAGATTCGTGCGTCTGTGGAAAGATCTATGTACGAAGCAATCAACACCTACCGCTGTCTCATCTTAGCAAAAGACCTGGCAGAGAACCCGAGAAAATTCCGGTCGTATGTAAAATCACTAAGCGGGTCTAAGGCTTCCATTCAGTCCCTTATTGACCAGTCGAGGAAGCTGAAGATAGCAGAACGAAAGTCGAAGTTTTAAATTTCACGTTCAAGAAATCGTTCACGCACGAGAACCGTACAAACATACCGTCATTTGACCATCGGGCAGACTCCCGTATGGACGTCATAGAAATAAGCATACCTGGCGTAGAGAAGCAACCTAAAGATTTGAAAACAAATATATCGCTTGGTCTTGAATCCCATTTCGATTTTACAAAGGACCCTCTACGGCATTAGCTCTTTACCTAGCTTGCAAAAATGGCTCTGAGCACTATGGGACTTAACTTCTGAGGTCATCAGTCCCCTAGAACTTAGAACTACTGAAACCTAACTAACCTAAGGACATCACACACATCCATGCCCGAGGCAGGATTCGGACCTGCGACCGTAGCGGTCTCGCGGTTCCAGACTGTAGCGCCTAGAACCGCTCGGCCACTCCGGCCGGCACCTAGCTTCCATTTATCGTGTATCTCTCACTCAGCACAGGGTCGCAAGCAAATGGAAAAAAAGCGCAGGTGACTTCAGTATATAAGAAAGGTAAAAGAACGGACCCACAAATTACAGATCAATATCTGTTTGCTGCAGTATTGTTGAACACATTCTCAGTTCCAATACTGTACACTTTATTGGGCTGAGAAGCTTATGAAACTTCCTGGCAGATTAAAACTGTGCCGGACCGAGACTCGAACTCGGGACCTTTGCCTTTCGCGGGCAAGTGTTCTACCATCTCAGCTACCCAAGCACGACTCACGACCCGTCCTCACAGCTTTAATTCCGCCAGTACCTTGTCTCCTACTTTCCAAACTTCACAGAAGCTCTCCTGCTAAGCTTGTAGAACTAGCACTCCTGGAAGAAAGGATATTGCGGAAACATGGCTTAGCCGCAGCCTGGGCGATGTGTCCAGAATGAGATTTTCACTCTGCAGCGGAGTGTGCGCTGATATGAAACTTCCTGTCAGATTAAAACTGTGTGCCGGACCGAGACTTCAACTCGGAACCTTTGCCTTTCCCAGGCATTTGTTCTACCATCTGAGCTACCCAAGCACGACTCACGACCCGTCCCCACAGCTTTAATTCCGCCAGTACCTCGTCGCCCACTTTCCAAACTTCAGAGAAGTTCTCCTGCTAAACTTGCAGAACTAGGAATCCTGGAAGAAAGGATATTGCGGAAACATGGCTTAGCCACAGCCTGGGGGATGTTTTCAGAATGAGATTTTCACTCTGCAGCGGAGTGAAACTGCCTGGCAGATCAAAACTGTGTTCCGAGTTCGGTCCGGCACACAGTTTTAATCTGCCAGGAAGTTTCACTTCAGCGCACACTCCGCTGCAGGGTGGAAATCTCATTCTGAGAAGCTTATGTCCACGAATCAGCATGGCTTTAGAAAGCATCGCTCGAAACTTAGCTTGTCCTTTTCTCACATGATAAGCTGAGAACTATGGAGGAAGGGAAGCAGGCAGATTCCATATTTCTAGACTTCCGGAAAGCGTTTGATACGGTGCCCATTGCAGGTTGTTAAAGGAGGTATTAGCACATGGAATTAGTTCACAGATCTGTGAGTTGCCCAGCAGTACGCTTTTGGATCACAAACAGCTCGCTCAGAAAAATTACCCTGCGTTTGAAATTTTTATCACTCTTGTTGTCCGCCCTGATAGCTGAGTGGTCAGAGTGATGGATTGCCATCCTACAGGCCCGGGTTCGATTCCCGGCTGGATTCCCGCTCAGGGATTGGGTGTTGTCTTCATCATCGTTTCATCCCTATCCGGAGAGAAGGTCGCCCAATCCGGCTCGTTGTCAACGTAGCAAGATAACAGTTCCAGAACGGAGACGTACACTCCTGGAAATTGAAATAAGAACACCGTGAATTCATTGTCCCAGGAAGGGGAAACTTTATTGACACATTCCTGGGGTCAGATACATCACATGATCACACTGACAGAACCACAGGCACATAGACACAGGCAACAGAGCATGCACAATGTCGGCACTAGTACAGTGTATATCCACCTTTCGCAGCAATGCAGGCTGCTATTCTCCCATGGAGACGATCGTAGAGATGCTGGATGTAGTCCTGTGGAACGGCTTGCCATGCCATTTCCACCTGGCGCCTCAGTTGGACCAGCGTTCGTGCTGGACGTGCAGACCGCGTGAGACGACGCTTCATCCAGTCCCAAACATGCTCAATGGGGGACAGATCCGGAGATCTTGCTGGCCAGGGTAGTTGACTTACACCTTCTAGAGCACGTTGGGTGGCACGGGATACATGCGGACGTGCATTGTCCTGTTGGAACAGCAAGTTCCCTTGCCGGTCTAGGAATGGTAGAACGATGGGTTCGATGACGGTTTGGATGTACCGTGCACTATTCAGTGTCCCCTCGACGATCACCAGTGGTGTACGGCCAGTGTAGGAGATCGCTCCCCACACCATGATGCCGGGTGTTGGCCCTGTGTGCCTCGGTCGTATGCAGTCCTGATTGTGGTGCTCACCTGCACGGCGCCAAACACGCATACGACCATCATTCGCACCAAGGCAGAAGCGACTCTCATCGCTGAAGACGACACGTCTCCATTCGTCCCTCCATTCACGCCTGTCGCGACAGCACTGGAGGCGGGCTGCACGATGTTGGGGAGTGAGCGGAAGACGCCCTAACGGTGTGCGGGACCGTAGCCCAGCTTCATGGAGACGGTTGCGAATGGTCCTCGCCGATACCCCAGGAGCAACAGTGTCCCTAATTTGCTGGGAAGTGGCGGTGCGGTCCCCTACGGCACTGCGTAGGATCCTACGGTCTTGGCGTGCATCCGTGCGTCGCTGCGGTCCGGTCCCAGGTCGACGGGCACGTGCACCTTCCGCCGACCACTGGCGACAACATCGATGTACTGTGGAGACCTCACGCCCCACGTGTTGAGCAATTCGGCGGTACGTCCACCCGGCCTCCCGCATGCCCACTATACGCCCTCGCTCAAAGTCTGTCAACTGCACATACGGTTCACGTCCACGCTGTCGCGGCATGCTACCAGTGTTAAAGACTGCGATGGAGCTCCGTATGCCACGGCAAACTGGCTGACACTGACGGCGGCGGTGCACAAATGCTGCGCAGCTAGCGCCATTCGACGGCCAACACCGCGGTTCCTGGTGTGTCCGCTGTGCCGTGCGTGTGATCATTGCTTGTACAGCCCTCTCGCAGTGTCCGGAGCAAGTATGGTGGGTCTGACACACCGGTGTCAATGTGTTCTTTTTTCCATTTCCAGGAGTGTATTTCTCGGATTCTAATAAGGAAGGAGCTAAGGCCGGTATTACACTATCAAATATCTTTGTCAAAAATCTTTGTCAAAGATATTTGATAGTGTAATAGGAACTTTGTCAAATGTCGTCCAATTTGATCAAATCTAGGGCCTCGCTGTAGATTTGATCAAAGAAACCGCTTGTCTTCTGTTCACTGTAATGTGACATGTTACCATATGGAGCGCTAGCATCGCTGCAGCGTTGTGTCGTCTGTAGTGTTTTATAACCATTGTCGGTAAATACAATTGGTGTGTACCGACAACTACAAAATTAATAGAGATGTATGATGCTGATGAGGCGCTTTACAACGGGAGGCACCCTGAATACAAAAATAGATTAAGAAGATTGGAGACCTGACCTGACCTAATCTAAGCTAACCTAACCTAACATAACATAACCCTCTCCTGTAGCAAGGAATCGGAGTGTTACAGTGACCCTGTCTTCTGAAGATGTAGCAGTTCTTAAGTGAATATTGTGCTTTGTGATATGAGGATACACTTCACTGAGCACATACAGAAATGTATACTCATCCATTCTTAAGTCATTGATGTACGACTTGACGTCTTCCACTGTAAGCTCACGTAACAAGTTTTGTTGAATGCTTTTATCGTGTCGTCGTGAAACCAACGGCTTCACCCAGATTAGATTAGTTTTTCGTTCCATAGATCCGCGCTGAGGAGATCCTCGTGGATGTAGAACATGTCAATTTTTTAAGCTGAAATAACAATACTAATAGTATTTTATAAATACAATACATCATTTGTTTCTATTAAAAATTTCGTCAATGGAGTAGAATGAGTTGGCCACTAGTAAGTCTTTCAGGCTCCTTTTAAACTGATCTTTATTTGAAACTAAATTTTTCATGTTTGCTGGCAAATTATTGAAGATGAGTGTTCCTGAGTAGTGGACCCCTTTTTGAACTAAAGTAAGTGCTTTTAAGTCCTTGTGCAGATCATTTTTGTTCCTGGTATTGTATGTATGAACTGAGCTGTTTGTTGGAAAAAGAGATATATTATTTAGGACAAATTTCATTAAGGAGTAAATGTACTGAGAGGCAGTAGTTAGTATACCCAGTTATTTGAAGAGGTTTTTGCAGGACGTTCGTGAATTTACTCAACAAATAATACGTATTACACGCTTTTGGACTCTGAAAAATTTTGTTTGACTTGAAGATTTACCCCAAAATATTATATCATATGACATTATGGAATGAAAGTATGCAAGCTTTTTCATTTTTATGTTGCCTATGTCTGCTAACACTCGAATTGCAAATACAGACTTGTTAAGGCGTTTCTGCAGTTCTGTGGTGTGCTCCTCCCAACTGAATTTATTATCAAGTTGTAATCCCAGGAATTTAAGACTGTCAACCTCGTATGTATGGTACCTTTTTCCCCCCACTTCTTTTCCGCATGTGCACACAATGCAATTGCGGTACGTTCAACTGCTGTGGTTAATAACAGGTTGTTGTCAGCCATCTTGAACTTTGACGAAAAATTTGATGACAGTGTAATACCCCTTCTAGCGCTACGTCAAAGATCTTTGTCAAATATATTTGAAGGTATATTTGATCTCCCCCCCCCCCCCCCATGAACCATGGACCTTGCCATTGGTGGGGAGGCTTGCGTGCCTCAGCGATACAGATAGCCGTACCGTAGGTACAACCACAACGGAGGGGTATCTGTTGAGAGGCCAGACAAACGTGTGGTTCCTGAAGAGGGGCAGCAGCCTTTTCAGTAGTTGCAAGGGCAACAGTCTGGATGATTGACTAATCTGGCCTTGTAACAATAACCAAAACGGCCTTGCTGTGCTGGTACTGCGAACGGCTGAAAGCAAGGGGAAACTACGGCCCTAATTTTTCCCGAGGGCATGCAGCTTTACTGTATGATTAAATGATGATGTCGTCCTCTTGGGTAAAATATTCCGGAGGTAAAATAGTCCCCCATTCGGATCTCCGGGCGGGGACTACTCAAGAGGATGTCGTTATCAGGAGAAAGAAAACTGGCGTTCTACGGATCGGAGCGTGGAATGTCAGATCCCTTAATCGGGCAGGTAGGTTAGAAAATTTAAAAAGGGAAATGGATAGGTTAAAGTTAGATATAGTGGGAATTAGTGAAGTTCGGTGGCAGGAGGAACAAGACTTCTGGTCAGGTGACTACAGG
Source organism: Schistocerca cancellata (assembly GCF_023864275.1). Taxonomy (NCBI): domain Eukaryota; kingdom Metazoa; phylum Arthropoda; class Insecta; order Orthoptera; family Acrididae; genus Schistocerca; species Schistocerca cancellata. Next base: position 62,793,677 of record NC_064637.1, on the reverse strand, counting down.
GTTATAAACACAAAGTCAAATAGGGGTAATGCAGGAGTAGGTTTAATAATGAATAGGAAAATAGGAATGCGGGTAAGCTACTACAAACAGCATAGTGAACGCATTATTGTGGCCAAGATAGATACGAAGCCCACACCTACTACAATAGTACAAGTTTATATGCCAACTAGCTCTGCAGATGACGAAGAAATTGAAGAAATGTATGATGAAATAAAAGAAATTATTCAGATAGTGAAGGGAGACGAAAATTTAATAGTCATGGGTGATTGGAATTCGAGTGTAGGAAAAGGGAGAGAAGGAAACGTAGTAGGTGAATATGGATTGGGGCTAAGAAATGAAAGAGGAAGCCGCCTGGTAGAATTTTGCACAGAGCACAACTTAATCATAGCTAACACTTGGTTTAAGAATCATGATAGAAGGTTGTATACATGGAAGAACCCTGGAGATACTAAAAGGTATCAGATAGATTATATAATGGTAAGACAGAGATTTAGGAACCAGGTTTTAAATTGTAAGACATTTCCAGGGGCAGATGTAGACTCTGACCACAATCTATTGGTTATGAACTGTAGATTAAAACTGAAGAAACTGCAAAAAGGTGGGAATTTAAGGAGATGGGACCTGGATAAACTTAAAGAACCAGAGGTTGTACAGAGTTTCAGGGAGAGCATAAGGGAACAATTGACAGGAATGGGGGAAAGAAATACAGTAGAAGAAGAATGGGTAGCTTTGAGGGATGAAGTAGTGAAGGCAGCAGACGATCAAGTAGGTAAAGACAAGGGCTAGTAGAAATCCTTGGGTAACAGAAGAAATATTGAATTTAATTGATGAAAGGAGAAAATATAAAAATGCGGTAAATGAAGCAGGCAAAAAGGAATACAAACGTCTCAAAAATGAGATCGACAGGAAGTGCAAAATGGCTAAGCAGGGATGGCTAGAGGACAAATGTAAGGATGTAGAGGCTTATCTCACTATAGGGAAGATAGATACTGCCTACAGGAAAATTAAAGAGACCTTTGGAGATAAGAGAACCACATGTATGAACATCAAGAGCTCAGATGGAAACCCAGTTCTAAGCAAAGACGGGAAAGCAGAAAGGTGGAAGGAGTATATAGAGGGTCTATACAAGGGCGATGTACTTGAGGACAATATAATGGAAATGGAAGAGGATGTAGATGAAGATGAAATGGGAGATACGATACTGCGTGAAGAGTTTGACAGAGCACTGAAAGACCTGAGTCGAAACAAGGCCCCTGGAGTAGACAACATTCCATTGGAACTACTGACGGCCTTGGGAGAGCCAGTCCTGACAAAACTCTACCATCTGGTGAGCAAGATGTATGAAACAGTCGAAATACCCTCAGACTTCAAGAAGAATATAATAATTCCAATCCCAAAGAAAGCGGGTGTTGACAGATGTGAAAATTACCGAACAATCAGTTTAATAAGCCAGAGCTGCAAAATACTAACACGAATTCTTTACAGACGAATGGAAAAACTAGTAGAAGCCGACCTCGCGGAAGATCAGTTTGGATTCCGTAGAAATACTGGAACACGTGAGGCAATACTGACCTTACGACTTATCTTAGAAGAAAGATTAAGGAAAGGCAAACCTACGTTTCTAGCATTTGTAGACTTAGAGAAAGCTTTTGACAATGTTGACTGGAATACTCTCGTACAAATTCTAAAGGTGGCAGGGGTAAAATACAGGGAGCGAAAGGCTATTTACAATTTGTACAGAAACCAGATGGCAGTTATAAGAGTCGAGGGACATGAAAGGGAAGCAGTGGTTGGGAAGGGAGTGAGACAGGGTTGTAGCCTCTCCCCGATGTTATTCAATCTGTATATTGAGCAAGCAGTAAAGGAAACAAAAGAAAAATTCGGAGTAGGTATTAAAATCCATGGAGAAGAAATGAAAACTTTGAGGTTCGCCGATGACATTGTAATTCTGTCAGAGACAGCAAAGGACTTGGAAGAGCAGTTGAATGGAATGGATGGTGTCTTGAAGGTAGGATATAAGATCAACATCAACAAAAGCAAAACGAGGATAATGGAATGTAGTCGAATTAAGTCGGGTGATGTTGAGGGTATTAGATTAGGAAATGAGACACTTAAAGTAGTAAAAGAGTTTTGGTATTTGGGGAGCAAAATAACTGATGATGGTCGAAGTAGAGAGGATATAAAATGTAGACTGGCAATGGCAAGGAAAGCGTTTCTGAAGAAGAGAAATTTGTTAACATCGAGTATAGATTTAAGTGTCAGGAAGTCATTTCTGAAAGTATTTGTATGGAGTGTAGCCATGTATGGAAGTGAAACATGGACGGTAAATAGTTTGGACAAGAAGAGAATAGAAGCTTTCGAAATGTGGTGCTACAGAAGAATGCTGAAGATTAGATGGGTCGACCACATAACTAATGAGGAAGTATTGAATAGGATTGGGGAGAAGAGAAGTTTGTGGCACAACTTGACTAGAAGAAGGGATCGGTTGGTAGGACATGTTCTGAGGCATCAAGGGATCACCAATTTAGTATTGGAGGGCAGCGTGGAGGGTAAAAATCGTAGGGGGAGACCAAGAGATGAATACACTAAGCAGATTCAGAAGGATGTAGGTTGCAGTAGATACTGGGAGATGAAGAAGCTTGCACAGGATAGAGTAGCATGGAGAGCTGCATCAAACCAGTCTCAGGACTGAAGACCACAACAACAAACATTTGATCACATCTTTGATCAAATCGTTGACAAAGAAATTTGATAGTGTAATACCGGCCTGAGAGATTACGAGAGGACTGACTGTAATAATACTTCAGTGGCTTCAATTTATTGAACAGTACGGTGAAATTTTAAATTATAGAACCCAGTATGTTGTCTTCGACGGCGGGTGTCCATCAGAGCCAAGGGTACCGCCAGGAGTGCCCCAGGGAAGTGTGATAGGACCGGTGTTGTTCTCTATACAGATAAATTATTTGGCACATATAACTTTCCGGTCTGCCGAGAGCTGTTGGCAAGCGGGGTGTGCTCAGCCCTTGTCAGGCAAACTGAGGAGCTATTTGATTGAGATGTAGCGACTCCGGTGTCGTAAACTGATGTACGGCCGGGAGAGCGGTGTGCTGACCACATGCCCCTCCATATTCTCACCCAGTGACGCCTATGGCCTGAGGATGACACGGCGGTCGGTCGGTACCGTTTGGCCTTCCAAGGCCTGTTCGGACAGAGCTAGCTACTTTGGCACATAGGGTAAACAGCTATCTACAGTTGTTTCCTGATGATGCCGTGGTGTACAGTAAAGTGTCGAAGTTGAGTGAGTGTAGAAAGGTACAAAACGAGCTAGAGAATATTTCCAGTTGGTATGATGAATGGCAGGTAGACCTAAATGTGGAAAAATATAAGTTAATGCGGATAAGTAGGAAGAACAAACCTGTAATGTTGGATACAGTACTAGTAATGTCCACCTTGACAGAGTTCAGTCGTTTAAATACCTGGGCGTAACAATGCAAAGCGATATGGGATGGAACGAGTATGTGAAAACTGTGGTAGGGGAGGTGTGGTCGACTTCGGTTTCTTGGGAGAATTTTAGGAGAGAGTGGTTCACCTGTAAAGGTGGTGGTTAGTGTTTAACGTCCCGTCGACAACGAGGTCATTAGAGACGGACCTGTAAAGGAGACGGCATATAGGGCGCTGGTGCAACCTATTCCTGAGTACTGCTCGAGTGTTTGGGATACGTACCAGGTCGGATTGCAGGAAGACATCGAAGCAATTCGGCGACGGGCTGCTAGATTCGTTACCGGTAGGTTCGAACGAAAGGTACTGTGTTTCGGAGATACTTCGGGAACTCAAGTCGGAGGGGAGTCAGCGTTACTTTCGGGAAACACTATTCAGAAAATTGAGAGAACCGGCATTTGAAGCTGACTGCCGAACGATTCCGCTCCCGCCAACATTGTATTGTACTGTATTGTATGTTAACCGGGGACCTAGAAACGACGGAGAGGCTTCGTCCCCGCCGCAGCCGCAGAGGTCCACAACCCCACGACGACTACCGCAGTCCATTTCACCCCTCCGCCGCCCCACACCGAACCCAGGGTTATTGTGCGGTTCGGCCCCCGGTGGACCTCCCCAGGGAACGTCTCACACCAGACGAATGTAACCCCTATGTTTGCGTGGTAGAGTATTGGTGGTGTACGCGTACGTGGAGAACTTGTTTCCGTAGCAAATAGTGTAACTGAGGCGTAATAAGGGGAACCAGCCTGCATTCGCCGAGGCAGATGGAAAACCACCTAAAAACCATCCATAGACTGGTCGGTTCACCGGACCTCGACACAAATCCGCCGGGCGGATTCGTGCCGGGGACCAGGCGCTCCTTCCCGCCCGGTAAGCCGTGCGTTAGACCGCATGGCCAACCGGGCGGGCTCCCGCCAACATACATCACGCGTAAGGCCCACGAAAATGGAAATAAAATGAGCGTTTGGCGTCATTGGCCGGGAGGCCCCTTACGGGGCAGGTCCGGCCGCCTTGGTGCAGGTCTTATTACATTCGACGCCACATTGGGCGACCTGCGCGCCGGATGCGGATGAAATGATTATGAAGACAACACCCAGTGCCTGAGCGGAGAAAATCCCGACCCAGCCGGGAATCGAACCCGGGCCCGTAGGACGGCAATCCGTCACGCTGTCCACTCAGCTATCGGAGCGGACAGGACCACGAAGATAAGATAAGAGAAATTAGGGCTGATACGGATGCAAAGAACAGTCGGCCTTCCCTCGCTCTAGCCGGCCGGGGTGGCCGAGCGGTTCTAGGCGCTGCAGTCTGGAACCGCGCGACCGCTACGGTAGCAGGTTCGAATTCTGCCTCGGGTATGGATATGTGTGATGTCCTTAGGTTAGTTAGATTTAAGTAGTTCCAAGTTCTATGGGACTGATGACCTTACAAGTTAAGTCCCATAGTGCTCAGAGCCATTTGAACCCTCGCTCCATATGCGAGTGAAACAGGAGACGAAGCAACTATACTCTGCTCATCATAAGAAAAAACGTGATATAAACTGTTCGCCATGTATTCTTACGCGTTTCCTTGAATGTCATTGGATTTCGTTTCGCGTGGAGCGGAAGTCAAGCTGCGAATAGTACAGTCAAGTACGATCATGAGGATACTTTTTATGCTGCGCTTACGCAATAACGCCCGACAACATCTTTACCGGCGCATTAAACTGCAACAGTACTGCCCAGCCAGCGTTCCAACTAGCCTGCAATGGTGTGAGCAGTTGCAGTTCAGACGTAAAAAATAGACGACCAAAGAAACAATGTAGCTTCGAATATAATTTAATTTTTAAAAGGAATGAAATAATATTCGGCGAAATTCCAGCACTACCGCGCGCTTCTTAGGAGACCAGACGTAAAGCATAAAATGCTCGCGTTCGCAACTGACATATCCTAATTACGAACAAAAGTGATGAAAATTCCTAACTTAAACGCAGGGTAATTTTTCTGAGCGAGCTGTGTGTGATCCAAAAGCGTACTGCAGGGATTTCTCCGTACGTTTGAATACTGAGGCCACTGAAGGTATTATGACAGTCTGGTAATCTCTTAGCCCCTTCCTTATCCCAATCGGAGAAATACGTTTCCGTTCTGGAACTGTCATCTGCTACGTTGATAACGAGTCGAGCAACAACAGAATCCACGAAGCCACCCAGGCTTCGCATTTTCTCTTCTTCTTTTATGAGCAGCTCTTCCTAATCCTGCCAGTATTCGGCAGTGACACATGAAAAAACTGCGTGCGTCAATTCCAGTACGCATGGCATCTCAACAGTCTTATCATTTCTCTGGCCAGACCGTTTAAAGTGGCTCCAGATCAGTTTCGTTGGGTTCATATTGTAATGGAACAGTATCAAATGCAAAAATGCAGCATTTGTATGGTGTGCTCGATTCTGTGATAATGTTTTCCATGTCTCTACAACACTTATCTGCATCTGTGGTATAAAACAATGAACATGGTCCATATGAAGAGTATTTGGTTTTTCATTTTTACCTTCAACAGTTAAACTGTTATATTTTCTTACTTTAAGCGACTTTTGTTAACAGTATTTAATAAAATATCGATATTTAAGAATTTACATTTGAAATGAAAACAGGAATTTCACGTTAGCACTCCGTCTTCAGGCCACGAGTGGCCTACCGGGTCCATCCGACCGCCGTGACATCCTAGGGGAGGATGCGGATAGGAGGGGCGTGGGGTCAGCACACCGCTCCCCTGGTCGTTGTGATGGTATTCTTGACCGAAGCCGCTACCATTCTGTCGAGTAGGTCCTCAATCCGCATCACGAGGCTGAGTGCACCCCGAAAAATGGCAACAGCGCTTGACGCCTGGATGGTCACCCACGCAAGTGCTGGCCACGCCCAACAGTGCAATATGTAATTGCAAACAAGAGGACGTGCATAACATAATGATGGTGATGAATCTTACAATTACGAGATGTAGGTATTTCAAGTTGAACGAGGAAAAAAAAAATCACACAGGCAAGACTTGAACCAGCGAACCATGGACTGAGACAAACTTACAATCTCTCTTCTTTTTGTTGTTTTTGTAATTTTTTAAGGAATAGAAGGAATGATCTCAGGGACAAAGTTGGCAAGGATCATTGTTCGAGGCCTGGCCACGACGTCTCCACCGCGAAACATGGAACATAAAGAAGGGGTAAATGGCCATAGGAGAATATTCATTTACTTATTGCCGAAAAATAAATCCGCTACTCCCATGACTTGTCTCTGAAAGAAAGTCCAGCCGGCACAGCCCCTGCGACTAACTCCCGCTCAAGGTCACGCGCAAAGCATGTATAAGGGAATCAACACTTTTTGTTTAAAAAATGGGAGGGATAGTGGAAGGAGATATGAAACATGGCAGAGATATATTATTGTCTATAATAAAACATACATTGCTGGCCATTAAAATTGCTACACCACGAAGATGACGTGTTACAGATGCGAAATTTAACCGATAAAGAAAAAAATGCTGTGATATGCAAATGATTAGCTTTTCAGAGCATCCACACAAGGTTGGCGCCGGTGGCGACACCTACATCGTTCTGACATAACGAAAGTTTCCAACCGATTTCTCATACACAAACAGCAGTTGACCGGCATTGGCTGGTGAAACGTTGTTGTGATGCCTCGTGTAAGGAGGAGAAATGCGTACCATTACATTTGATAAAGGTCGGATTTTAGCCTAACGCGATTGCGGTTTATTGTATCACGACATTGCTGCTCGCGTTGGTCGAGACCCAATGGCTGTTAGCAGAATATGGAATCGGTGGGTTCAGAAGGGTAATACGGAACGCCGGGCTGGATCCCAACGGCCTCGTATCACTAGCAGTCGAGATGACAGGTATCTTATCCGCATGGCTGTAACGGATCGTGCAGCCACGTCTCGATCCCTGAGTCAACATATGGGGGCGTTTGCAAGGAAACAACCATCTGCACGAACAGTTCGACGACGTTTGCAGCAGCATGGACTATCAGCTCGGCGACCGTGGCTGCGGTTACTCTTGACGCTGCATCACAGACAGGAGCGCCTGCGATGGTGTACTCGACGACTAACCTGGGTGCACGAATGGCAAAACGTTATTTCCTCGGGTGAATCCAGGTTCTGTTTACAGCATCATGATGGTCGCATCCGTGTTTAGCGACATCGCGGTGAACGCACATTGGGAGCGTGTATTCGTCATCGCCATACTGGCGTATCACCCGGCGTGATGGTATGAGGTGCCATCAGTTACACGTCTCGGTCACCTCCTGTTCGCATTGACGGCACTTTGAACAGTGGACGTTACATTTCAGATGTTTTACGACCCGTGGCTCTACCCTTCATTCGATCCCTGCGAAACCCTACATTTCAGCAGGATAATGCATGACCACATGTTGCAGGTCCTGTACGGGCCTTTCTGGATACAGAGAATGTTCGGCTGCTGCTCTAGCCAGCACATTCTCCAGATCTCTCACCAATTGAAAACGTCTGATCAGTGGTGGCCGAGCAACAATACGCCAGTCACTACTCTTGATGAACTGTGGTATCGTGTTGAAGCTGCATGGGCAACTGTGCCTGTACACGCAATGAGATATCCAAGCTCTGTTTGACTCAATGTCCAGGCGTATCAAGGCCGTTATTACGGCCAGAGGTAGTTTTTCTGGGTTCTCATTTCTCAGGATCTACGCACCCAAATTGCATGAAAATGTAATAACATGTCAGTTCTAGTATAATATATTTATCCAATGAATACTCGTTTATCATCTGCATTTATTCTTGGTGTAGTAATTTTAATGGCCAGTAGCGTAGTACATCTCTTACATAAGTAGGAACTACTTCCAAGAGCGTAACAACACCAATGAACATGTGCTACGGCTTCTGTCCAGCCATCGCGTTTCTGTTTGTTTACATCAGGTTCATTCTTATGATGAACCGAGTATAGTAGCGGTGCGGGGTACCCTCCGCTACGTGCCGTAAGGTGGATTGCGAAGTATCGATATAGATATAGATACGGATTACGAGCTGGCCGTTGTGACCGAGCGGTTGTGGCACTTCAGTCCGGAACCGCGCTGTTGCTACGGTAGCAGGTTCGAATCCTGCCGCGGGCTTGGATGTGTGTGCTATCCTTAGCTTAGTTAGGTTTAAGTAGTTCTAAGTTTAGGGGACTGATGACCTCAGTCCCATAGAGCTCAGAGCCATTTGAACTACTACGAATGAAGCTCGTCATGGAGCATGTTTTACTTCCAATAAATGTTTTTCACACCGACTGTCCATTATCACTGTCAACAGCCGATGTATTCAACCTATTGTTTGCCTCTTCCACAGCTCGGACTTGGCCTACTGTAGACTAATTATATTTCAATATGTTCGGCATTTTACGCAGTGGGTTTCTCGGATCGCACAAGCACCTGTGATAATGCTGTCAGCAACGTACATCCTCTTCCGACCACTCTAGGCCTCACGAAAGTCGTATCAACAAAGGAAATAGTCCGCAAGCAGCACCCGATTAGACAGGATACGAAACTTGCTTCGAAGACTGAAAGCCAGTTGAAAGCAGGTTGGCACCTGCGAGTTCTAACCGAATGCTCTTCAGTCCAGCCCGCCTGTCTTTCGCAGCAGAGCGAATTCTCGTTCGCCGGTATTAAGCCGTCGGCACACGGACCGTGCATCCGAACGTTGAGCGATGAGCGTGCCGAGTTTCTGACGTCATAGCGTGGAATAGCACGTTCGGGAGTCTTTCCGAACGTGCAGAGCGATATCTGGCACGTCAGATATTCTGAGCGTGCGTCTGAGCGTTGACCAATGAGATATCACAACGCCGCCTACGTCACAAGCACGCCGCCTCCCTTCAGTATTGAGTTATGAGGCGCCATATTGGCATTCATTTCAAGCCTATATGTTGTTGTTGTTGTGGTCTTGAGTCCCAGGACTGGTTTGATGCAGCTCTCCATGCTACTCTATCCTGCGCAAGCTTCTTCATCTCCCAATACCTACTGCAGCCTACATCCTTCTGAATCTGTTTAGTGTATTCATCTCTTGGTCTCCCTCTACGATTTTTACCCTCCACGCTGCCCTCCAGTACTAAATTGGTGATCCCTTGATGCCTCAGAACATGTCCTACCAACCGATCCCTTCTTCTGGTCAAGTTGTGCCGCAAACTTCTCTTCTCCCCAATCCTATTCAATACCTCCTCATTAGTTATGTGATCTACCCATCTAATCTTCAGCATTCTTCTGTAGCACCACATTTCGAAAGCTTCTATTCTCTTCTTGTCCAAACTATTTACCGTCCATGTTTCACTTCCATACATGGCTACACTCCATACAAATACTTTCAGAAATGACTTCCTGACACTTAAATCTATACTCGATGTTAACAAATTTCTCTTCTTCAGAAACGCTTTCCTTGCCATTGCCAGTCTACATTTTATATCCTCTCTACTTCGACCATCATCAGTTATTTGGCTCCCCAAATAGCAACACTCCTTTACTACTTTAAGTATTATATGGCATTTCTGAGCACCAGCAAATTGAGAATCATTGGAAAATCCGTTGTTAACTGTGTGATTCGTTCCAATAAAATAATGAGAAACATCATATTCGTGGCAAAAGAATTACTGTAACATGCGTATTATGAGAGCAGGCTATTTGAAGGCAGAGACACACTGAAGATCCACCCAAAACGCTTTGTTCTTGGTACAGTTTGTTATAATTAAATTTCAATTAGTAACATAATTATCTACGATTAACGTTTTCAGTAAGGTGTAAGATAATATGATTAAATATAAGTAGCATGTTGGTTTAGCTCCGGCGCCGTAGATCAGCGTGTTCGGTCAGAGGGTTCGCTGCCCTCTGTAATAAAAAAAACTGAGTTAATGGATCAACGACGAAATGAAACGGGTGTCTTGCGACGTCTGCCCCGAGCAGACACAACGAACGAAAACAAACAACAATGAGATTAAAAAAAAGGGGTTAGCTTCCACTGTGATAAAAAAAACTGAGGTAATCGATCAACAACGAACTTAAACGGATGTCTTAAGACGTCCGCACCGAGCAGATGCAACGAACAAAACGAAAAAAAAAGCGTAATGAGTAGCGTCTGTGTCCGCTAATGAGTTTTTATTGAGGCAGTGATTCGCGTCTTAACACTTCCAATTTTTTTTCCCTAACATTCGCGTTTTTATTAGGTTCTGGTACTTTATTATTAGTTTAATATGAGTATATGCTATAATATTTGATGTTATGTAAATATAAGATCACTTTTTTTTGAGGGGTGACTGTTCGATTGGCTTAAACTACAGGACAGTTTGCGCTACTTGTATAAATATATTTTTCTCCTTTTTCTTTTACGCTTCGCAATTCACGTGTTGCAAAGATTCTGCTACTGGCTAGGAACAGTGATCAAGTAAGACTGATCTTGGGGTTTTACTAAAATGTGGGAATGATGAAATAATGTTTATCTTATACGGAGAAGTACTCCAGATTTGTACCGCACTGTTTGTAATGGAACTTTTATAAGCCTGTGTCCTTATTGATTGGACATGGTACTTTCCTTTTCGCGGACGATGGAGGAAATGTGCGTTTTAATAGAGCTAACGTGGGAATTTGAAGCGCGCCCGTTGACTAAACTGTGTGATTTACGAACTACGAACGTCGCTCAACTGCCGCTGGAGTGCGTTGCGATCGCGTATACCACGCTGGGGCCGTCGTACCGTATGCACGAGCAGCATCGTTCCTGAGCGTTCAGCGGCACGTTGAACTTGGCACGCTCAGCGTTAACGTTCGACAGCACGGTCCGTGTGCCGACGGCTTTTGCTCCGGTGCACGCGAGGCTTTCTGGGAGGAAGCTGCCGCCATCTCTCGTGACTCATCGCCGCAGCCACCTGCCATGACGTCATAGGCAGCGTGGCGTGCTGATGAATCACGGATGATGACCGGCGGGACAACTCCCCCTCCCCCCCCACCCCACCCCCTCCGCCCACTGGTCTGGCGGCGAAAATCCTGCTCAACTCGCCGCGCTCTTCACAAGTCCGACGTGGAATGCGAGCACTGCATCCATTCCAGACGGATAGCTTCAACTGTAAACTGCCGCCTTCGTCATAACATAAATTATACATAATATGTACTGGTTCTGCGGTAGCGCAACGGACACTGTTGTTGTTGTTGTGGTCTTCAGTCCTGACACTGGTTTGATCCAGCTCTCCATGCTACTCTATCCTGTGCAAGTTTCTTGATCTCCCAGTACTCACTGCAACCTACATCCCTCTGAATCTACTTAGTGTATTCATCTCTTGGTCTCCCTCTACGATTTTTACCCTCCACGCTGCCCTCCAACACTAAATTAGTCTTCCCTTGATGCCTCAGAACATGTCCTACCAACCGATCCCTTCTTCTTGTCAAGTTGTGCCACGAACTCCTCCCCAATTCTATTCAATACCTCATCATTAGTTATGTGATCTACCCATCTAATCTTCAGCATTCTTCTGTAGCACCACATTTCGAAAGCTTCTATTCTCTTCTTGTCCAAACTATTTATCGTCCATGTTTCACTTCCATACATGGCTACACTCCATACAAATACTTTCAGAAACGACTTCCTGACACTTAAATCTATACTCGATGTTAACAAATTTCTCTTCTTCAGAAACGCTTGCCTTGCCATTGCCAGTCTACATTATATATCCTCTCTACTTCGACCATCATCAGTTATTTTGCTCCCCAAATAGCAAAACTCCTTTACTACTTTAAGTGTTTCATTTCCTAATCTAATTCCCTCAGCATCACCCGACTTAATTCGACTACATTCCATTATCCTCGTTTTGCTTTTGTTGATGTTCATCTTATATCCTCCTTTCAAGGCACTGTCCATTCCGTTCAACTGCTCTTCCAAGTCCTTTGCTGTCTATGACAGAATTACAATGTCATCGGCGAACCTAAGAGTATTTATTTCTTGTCCATGGATTTTAATTCCTACTCCGAACTTTTCCTTTGTTTCCTTTACTGCTTGCTCAATGTACAGATTGAATAGCATCGGGGAGAGGCTACAACCCTGTCTCACTCCCTTCCCAACCACTGCTTCCCTTTCATGTCCCTCGACTCTTATAACTGCCATCTGGTTTCTGTATAAATTGTAAATAGCCTTTCGCTCCCTGTATTTTATCCCTGCCACCTTTAAAATTTGAAAGAGAGTATTCCACTATTCTTAAAACTGGCAGTCCCTTTCCGTGCGGCAGATCGTTTTTTTCTCGATTCTTGTCTTCGTATTCGGTTTGTCTTTCAGAAATAATTCACAGCTGTAGTGAGATTCACTGAAAGTCAGAAGCAGCTCTCATTCGTAACGAGATAACAGGTTTTTCTTTTTTTTTTAATGCGGTGATGCGGTGGTATGGGCTCTACGGTGTGCGGACATTTGCCACGGTTTTACCTGCTTCGAAGGGTTGGGTCTCTTGTCTCTCCCTCATCGCTGTCGCGCAGTAAAGGTACTTACTGAGCCTTTCCGCTGGTTTACTTAACATAGAACCAGAATCTCTTTGGATTTTCCGCCACATTTCTAGAGAGACTTTCGTTGTGGAAACTGTTAAATACATCTCGCATTGAAATCCGCACCAAATTTCGAGGCTCAGTAAAACTTCGCCAATCTTGGAGATTTTGCGTTCGTCTAAATTATACGTGCCTTTTTCGGTGCTCCTGCAGCAGCTTTCTGTCGTGTTGTACTATGTGGGATCAGTTCCGTCTCTTATTAATTTATTTGGTATGAATCCCTCGAGTGCTGTTGATACTATTTCTTTGGACTTGAGCCACATATGGTCTTCACTTACATAGTTTGGAAGTATTGGAGACTGTCTCTTAGAAAGACGTCAACCGAGTTTTTAGCTGCTTTTATAAATAGATATATTTCGCGTTTAGTTTTGGTAAATTTCTTTTTACGGAATTGAGCCTCGCTCGACTATGTGTTCACTAATCCATGTATCCGTCGTGATGCTCAGGATTATTTGCGGCTAAGAGATCAAGTGTGTTTTCGTAACCATTTTCAATTTGAATGCCCTCGTGAACTAATTGTTCAAAAGAATTTAAAAAAAGCATTTAGAACAGTTACGGAAGTTGTTTTCTAACTACAATAGGGTCTCAAAATGTATTTTTCTCAACAGACGGAAGGTAGATTGAAGTCACTGACAACTATAATTGTATGAATAGCGTATCTACTTGTGATGAGACTCAAGTTTTCTTTGAACTGTTCAGCAACTGTTTCATCTGAGACCGCAATATGTACTGGTTCTGAGGTAGCGCGACGGACACTATACAAAGCTGCTTAAAACTGGTTGTCCCCTTCCTTGCTGCAGATCGTTTTTTGTTTCGATCATGTCTTCGTATTCGGTTTCTCTTTCATAAATAATTGACAGCTGTACTGATGCTCACTCCACAAGGTTTTCGACACCGTTCCTCACAAGCGTCTTCTAACCAAACTGCGTTCCTACGGAGTATCACCTCAGTTGTGCGACTGGATTCGTGATTTCCTGTCATAAAGGTCACAGTTCGTAGTAATAGACGGACAGTCATCGAGTAAAACAGAAGTAATATCCGACGTTCCCCAAGGAAGTGTCCTAGGCGCTCTATTGTTCCTGATCTACATTAACGACATATGAGACAATCTGATTAGCCCTCTTACATTGTTTGCAAATGATACTGTCATTTACTGTCTTCTAAAGTCATCAGATGACAAAAAGAATTGCAAAATGAAATAGATAAGATATTAGTATGATGCGAAATGTGGCAGTTGACCCTGAATAAAGAAAAGTGTGAAGCTATTGACGTGAGTACTGAAAGATATCCGCTAAATTTCGATTACGCGATAAGTCACACAAATGTGAAGGCTGTAAATTCAACTAAATACTTAGGGATTACAATTACAAATAACCTGAACTGGAACGATCATATAGATAATATTGTGGGAAGAGCAAACCAAAGACAGCGATTCATTGGCAGAATACTTAGAAGGTGCAACAGGTCTACTAAAGAGACTGCTTGCCCCACGCTTGTCCGCCCTATTCTGGAGTATTGCTGTGCGGTGTGGGATCCGCATTAGGTGGGACTGACGTATGACATCGAAAAGTACAAAGAAGGGCAGCTCGTTTTGTATTATCGCGAAATTAGGGGAGATAGCGTCACAGACATGATAACGTGAATTCGAGTGGCAATCATTGAAACAAAGGCGTGTTTCGTTGCGACGGGATCTTCTCATGAAATTTCAATCACCAGTTTTCTCCTCCGATTGCGAAAACATTCAGTTGGTACCCACCTACATAGGGAGAAATGATCGTCTCGATAAAATAAGAGAAATCAGGGCTCGCACGGAAAAATTTAAGTGCTCGTTTTTCCCGCGTGCCGTTCGAGAGTGGAACGGTAGAGAGACGTCTTGAAGGTGGTTCATTGAACCCTCTGCCAGCCCCTTTATTGTGATTAGTTTCTTTTCTTTTTTCTTTTTGCGCTGGCTAGGGCTCTACCTTCGGTGGAGGGTGGTCCCTCAACTGTAGGGGGTAGGGTTGCTTATTGAGGACCCATTTATTTGCATAAAATGGGGCATCATCTTGAACTTTTGAGGGCCTTTGGGCGTTAATATTATCCTTGAGGCACTCATTCCTGGTTTAATTCAGGGGTTCCTCTTACTCTTGATTTTTAAAGTGCTCCTAACTTATTCGTATCCTTATTCTTGGTTTTTGAAGTGATTCTAACTTGCTCGTTCTCTAATACTGCCATTGCTACTCTTACTTCGTGCCAGGGTGCTGGTTGCACAGTTGCTAAGTCCTGGAGTTGGTTGCAAGTAGGTCTGAGCCTACCTACCTTTTCAAAACGTCTTCTTGTTACCTGGATGATTTGACTTTCCACTGTGGGCATGGCGAGTTCTGCATCAATTAGGTCAGTGTTTGACCACCATGGTGCATTTAATACAAGTTTAAGGCATCTGTTTTGGAGCACTTGCAGCGGTCTTTCAATTGACTTGCTTGTAATCAATACTAGAAATAAGAATAATTTTCACAAGGATTTAAAGTCACTTACTCTTGTACAAAAAGGTGTGTATTATTCAGTAACACACATTTTCAATAACTTGCCAGCAGCCATAAAAAGCTTAACAACCAATGAAATTCAGTTTAAGAGAAGCCTAACGGATTTATTGGTGGCCAAATCCCTCTACTCCATTGATGAATTTGTCAGTAGAACCAACTGATTTGTGTGTGTGTGTGTGTGTGACTGTGTGTGTGTGTGTGTGTGTGTGTGTGTGTGTTTGTGTGAGTGTGTGTGTGTGTAAGTACAATCTAACTTCCGCACCATTTCAGTGCAGTAATGTGTTCATTGTAAATAAGTATTATAGTAGTTCTATTACATGTTTATTACCTTATAAATAAAAAAAACCTTTTTTTATTTTAAATTCAGTGCATTAGTGTTTGTAAAATACTTTTTTCATATCGTGTTCATTAAAAAAATGATGATCATTCCACTTGGGGCCTGTGGAAGGTACATTAGCTTATTTGCTTCAGTTGTAAATATTTGTCATGTATTATTGTTTATCTGACATGTTCTACATCCTGGAGGACCTCCTCACTACGGATCAACTGGAATGAACGTAAATCTAATCTAATCTAATTTCCCATGATGAGCATCCATACAACATCATGGGATGGATGATGGCCTTGTGTATGTTTAGTTTTGTGGTTCATTTCCTTGCTTGCAAGCAGAGGACATATGGCGTCAATTGTTCGTGATATTCGTAGTCTTTTGTCCTCAATCTGTGGTTTGATGAGCATCTTGCTATCAATCGGTATTCCCAGGTACTTTACGCTGGTCGTCCATTCTAGGTGTCTGCCATGTGCTTCAGTTCGGTCGTGAAGTATCGTACGCCGACGGGTGAACCTAACTGCCGTTGTTTTTTCTGCGTTGATCTTTATTCTATTGAGGTTCCTGTGGAAGCACTATTTGTGTCTTTGTTGTTGTTGTTGTGAGACAGACTGGGCAGAGTTGTGTGTTCGCTGTGCACACCTCTCTACCTCCGAATAACTGCGGAAAATCTGCCTCCACTTCAGGCAACCTGCTCTTTCTCCCTCTACAGTTTGTACATCTGATACCCCACTCGAATACTAAAATTATGTTCCCTTCGCGTAGTTGTATGTATTACACTACAATTATTTACTCTACAACAGGTAGGCCACGAACGGTTCCAGGATAAGGAAAAGTAACGCCAACTCAACAATCTAAAATAACGATGCACGACATGCCAGCCATGACGTGGCTCCACCTCACAAGTGCCCTCCACCGACTGCCTTCTCTTACGGCAGGTTGACCATATATTACCAACTGGAAAAGAGTACATATCAATTGAATTGTTCAAAGATGTAATATTTATTTGTTCCTTTAAAAATACATACACTACTGGCCATTAAAATTGCTACACCACGCAGATAACGTGCCCACAATCGCGAAATTTAACCGACAGGAAGATGATACTGTGATATGCAAATGATTAGCTTTTCAGAGCATTCACACAAGGTTGTGTCAGCACATTGTGTGTACAATGTGCTGACATGCCTGGTGAAACGTTGTTGTGATGCCTCGTGTAAGGAGGGGAAATGCGTACCATCACGTTTCTGACTTTGATAACTAATGGTCGTATTGTAGCCTATCGCTATTGCGGTTTATGGTATCGCGACATTGCTGCTCGCGTTGGTCGAGATCCAATGACTGTTAGCAGAATATGGAATCGGTGGGTTCTTGAGGGCAATACGGAACGCCGTGCTGGATCCCAACGGCTTCGCATCACTAGCAGTCGAGATGGCAGGCATCTTATCCGCACGGCTGTAACGGACCGTGCATCCACGTCTCGATCCCTGAGTCAACAGATGGGGACGTTTGCAAGACAACAACCATCTGCACGAACAGTTCGACGACGTTTGCAGCAGCATGGACTATCAGCTCGGAGACCGTGGCTGCGATTACCCATGACGCTGCATCACAGACAGGAGCGCCTGCGATGGTGTACTCCACGACGAACCTGGGTGCACGAATGGCAAAACGTCATTTTTTCGGATGAATCCAGGTTCCGTTTACAGCTTCATGATGGTCGCATCCGTCTTTGGCGACATCGCGGTGAACGGACATTGCAAGCGTGTATTCGTCATCGGCATAGTGGTGTATCACCCGGCGTGATGGTATGGGGAGCCATCGGTTACACTTCTTGGTCACCTGTTGTTCGCATTGACGGCACTTTGAACAATGGACGTTACATTTCAGATGTTTTACGACCCGTGGCTCTACCCTTCATTCGATCCCTGCGAAACCCTACAGTTCAGCAGGATAATGCACGACCGCATGTTGCAGGTCCTGTAGGGGCCTTTCTGGATACAGAAAATGTTCCACTGCTGCCCTGGCCAGCACATTCTCCAGATCTCTCACCGATTGAAAACGTCTGGTCAATGGTGGCCGAGCAACTGGCTCGTCACATTACGCCAGTCACTAGTCTTGATGAACTGTGGTATCGTGTTGAAGGTGCATGGGCAGCTGTACCTGTACACGCCATCCGAGCTCTGTTTGACTCAATGCCGAGGCGTATCAAGGCCGTTATTACGGCCAGAGGTGGTTGTTCTGGGTACTGATTTCTCAGGATCTATGCACCCAAATTGCGTGAAAATGTAATCACATGTCAGTTCTAGTATAATATATTTGTCCAATGAATACCCGTTTGTCATCTGCATTTCTTCTTGGTGTAGCAATTTTAATGGCCAGCAGTGTACATTTAACATCGTCTTCTCTGATTATAACATATGAACACTTATGACTGTTGTGCGCTGCAGCTTGGTCCCTCCTTATTATATTTTTCTGAGATTCCCACTTTTTCGAAAAGGGAGGTCTCTTTTCTCGTGACATCCCAAAACTTCTAGCAGTTGTGGTCAGAGTTAGACACTTTCCGTTGTCTCTGCTGAAAGCCAAGATTTTTCAGCTGACCAATAGTTTGAGATAACACTGAAGACTCCTTCACAGACTGCATAGGTTTCTGGAACAGCAAAAATGGATTCCACGAACCTTTTAAATTCTTCATTTAAATCACAGCTATCCTTCATACATTATTGTAGGGCGATATTCCATTTTCCTGAAGACACACATTATTGACACTCCAGGATTCCACGTATTCTTCAGTTACTCGCTTTATGGCGCAGGACATATCAAAAATAATGTTTTCGTCACCATGGTATTCAGTTACATTTTCGTACATTTCAAAGCAGGATTTAAATTCTTCGTATGTTACGAGAGATATTATACACACAAATAAGTGATGGTACTGATCCCCAATGGTAAACGAAACGGATCAGATCGCTGTTGCAGAAGCAACGAAAAAGCATGCCAAATTTAAAAGAACGCAAAATCCCGAAGATTGGCAAAGTTTTTCAGATGTTCGAAATATAGCGCGTGCTTTAATGAGAGAGGCTTTTAATAATTTCCACAACGAAACTCTGTCTCGGAATCTCGCAGAAAACCCAAAGCAAACAGGAAGCACACCAGTGGCAAGACGCAACAATACCTTCACTGCGCGATAACAACGCTGACGTCACAGATGATAGTGCCACTAAAGCAGAGTTATTAAACACAGTTTCCGAAATTCCTTCTCCAAAGAAGACCAAGTAAATATTCCTGAATTCCAATCAAGAACAACTGCTAGGATGAGAAGCTTAAATCACTTAATAAAGGCAAGCCCTCCGGTCCAAATTGTATACCAGTCAGGTTCTTTTCAGAGTATGCTGATACAATAGCTCCATATTTAGCAATTATATACAACCGCTCGCTCAGAGGAAGATCCGTACCTAAGGACTGGAAAATTGCTCAAGTCACACCAATACCCAAAAAGGGAAATAGTAGTAATCCGCTGAATTACAGGTCCATATCACTAACTTCGATTTGCAGTAGGGTTTTGGAACATATACTGTGTTCGAACATTATTAAATACCTCGAAAGAAAGCATTTACTGACACATAGCCAGCACGGCTTTAGAAAATATCGTTCCTGCCGAACACAACTAGCTCTTTATACTCATGAAGTAATGAGTGCTATCGACAGGGGCTGTCAAATTGACTTCATATTTTTAGATTTTCAGAAGGCTTTCGACACCGTTCCTCACAAGCGTATTCCAACCAAACTGCGTGCCTATGGAATATCGCCTCAGTTGTGCCACTGGATTCGTGATTTCCTGTCAGAAAGGTCACAGTTCGTAGTAATAGACGGAAAGTCATTGAGTAAAACAGAAGTAATATCCGGCGTTCCCCAAGGAAGTGTTATAGGCCCTCTATTGTTCCTGATCTATGTTAACGACATAGGAGACAATCTAACAAGGGAACCTCCCCATCGCACCCCCCTCAGATTTAGTTATAAGTTGGCACAATGGATAGGCCTTGAAAAACTGAACACAGATCAATCGAGTAAACAGGAAGAAGTTGTGTGGAACTATGAAAAAATAAGCAAAATATACAAACTGGGTCGTCCATGCGTAAGATAGGCAATATTAATGGCAATGTGAGGTGAGGAGCGCCGTGGTCCTGTGGTTAGTGTGAACAGCTGCGGAACGAGAAGTCCTTGGTTCAAATCTGCCCTCCACTGAAAATTTTGCTTTCTTTATTTTCGCAAAGTTATGATCTGTCCGTTCGTTCATTGACGTCTCTGTTCACTGTAATAAGTTTAGTGTCTGTGTCTTGCGACCGCACCGCAAAACCGTGTGATTAGTTGACGAAAGAACGTGCCTCTCCAATGGGAACCGAAAACATTTGATCGCGAGGTCATAGGTCAACCGATTCCTCCACAGGAAAACACGTCTGCTATTTTGTATACGACACTGGTGACAGCATGTGCGTCACATGACAGGAATATGTTGTCGACCCACCTAACTAGTACACTTGGCGAATGGGTGAAAAGTTTCTTCTACCTTGCCCGATTTAGGTTTTCTTGTGGATGTAATAATCACTCCAAAAAAAGTGATGAAAACATAAGAGTTTTTCACATAAACTGAAAATAAAAAGTTAAAATTTTCGGTCGAGGGTAGATTTGGACGAAGGACCTCTCGTTCCGCAGCTGTTCACGCTAACCACGGGACCACGGCGCTCCTCGCCCCACATTGCCATTAATATTGCCTATCTTACGCATGGACGACCCAGTTTGTATATTTTGCTTATTTTTTCATAGTTCCACACAACTTCTTCCTGTTTTCTCGATTGATCTGTATTCAGTTTTTCAAGGCCTATCCATTGTGCCAACTTATAACTAAATCTGAGGGGGGTGCGATGGGGATGTTCCCTTGTAAGTAGACCTCTTAGATTGTTTGCAGATTATGCTGCCATTTACCGTCTTGTAAAGTCATCAGATGCCCAAAACAAATTGCAGAATGATTTAGATACCTACGTGGTGCGAAAATTGGCAATTGACCCTGAATAAAGAAAAGTTTGAAGTTATTCACATGAGATCTAAAAGAAATCCGCTAAATTTCCATTACGCGATAAGTCACACAAATCTGAAGGCTGTAAATTCAACTAAATACTTAGGGATTACAATTACAAATAACCTGAACTGGAACGATCATATAGATAATATTGTGGGAAGAGCAAACCAAAGACAGCGATTCATTGGCAGAATACTTAGAAGGTGCAACAGGTCTACTAAAGAGACTGCTTGCCCCACGCTTGTCCGCCCTATTCTGGAGTATTGCTGTGCGGTGTGGGATCCGCATTAGGTGGGACTGACGTATGACATCGAAAAGTACAAAGAAGGGCAGCTCGTTTTGTATTATCGCGAAATTAGGGGAGATAGCGTCACAGACATGATAACGTGAATTCGAGTGGCAATCATTGAAACAAAGGCGTGTTTCGTTGCGACGGGATCTTCTCATGAAATTTCAATCACCAGTTTTCTCCTCCGATTGCGAAAACATTCAGTTGGTACCCACCTACATAGGGAGAAATGATCGTCTCGATAAAATAAGAGAAATCAGGGCTCGCACGGAAAAATTTAAGTGCTCGTTTTTCCCGCGTGCCGTTCGAGAGTGGAACGGTAGAGAGACATCTTGAAGGTGGTTCATTGAACCCTCTGCCAGCCCCTTTATTGTGATTAGTTTCTTTTCTTTTTTCTTTTTGCGCTGGCTAGGGCTCTACCTTCGGTGGAGGGTGGTCCCTCAACTGTAGGGGGTAGGGTTGCTTATTGAGGACCCATTTATTTGCATAAAATGGGGCATCATCTTGAACTTTTGAGGGCCTTTGGGCGTTAATATTATCCTTGAGGCACTCATTCCTGGTTTAATTCAGGGGTTCCTCTTACTCTTGATTTTTAAAGTGCTCCTAACTTATTCGTATCCTTATTCTTGGTTTTTGAAGTGATTCTAACTT
Source organism: Schistocerca cancellata (assembly GCF_023864275.1). Lineage (NCBI taxonomy): Eukaryota > Metazoa > Arthropoda > Insecta > Orthoptera > Acrididae > Schistocerca > Schistocerca cancellata. The sequence goes on along the minus strand of NC_064637.1, from coordinate 62,771,764 downwards.
GCTCGTTCTCTAATACTGCCATTGCTACTCTTACTTCGTGCCAGGGTGCTGGTTGCACAGTTGCTAAGTCCTGGAGTTGGTTGCAAGTAGGTCTGAGCCTACCTACCTTTTCAAAACGTCTTCTTGTTACCTGGATGATTTGACTTTCCACTGTGGGCATGGCGAGTTCTGCATCAATTAGGTCAGTGTTTGACCACCATGGTGCATTTAATACAAGTTTAAGGCATCTGTTTTGGAGCACTTGCAGCGGTCTTTCAATTGACTTGCTTGTAATCAATACTAGAAATAAGAATAATTTTCACAAGGATTTAAAGTCACTTACTCTTGTACAAAAAGGTGTGTATTATTCAGTAACACACATTTTCAATAACTTGCCAGCAGCCATAAAAAGCTTAACAACCAATGAAATTCAGTTTAAGAGAAGCCTAACGGATTTATTGGTGGCCAAATCCCTCTACTCCATTGATGAATTTGTCAGTAGAACCAACTGATTTGTGTGTGTGTGTGTGTGTGTGTCTGTGTGTGTGTGTGTGTGTGTGTGTGTGTTTGTGTGAGTGTGTGTGTGTGTGTGTGTAAGTACAATCTAACTTCCGCACCATTTCAGTGCAGTAATGTGTTCATTGTAAATAAGTATTATAGTAGTTCTATTACATGTTTATTACCTTATAAATAAAAAAAACCTTTTTTTATTTTAAATTCAGTGCATTAGTGTTTGTAAAATACTTTTTTCATATCGTGTTCATTAAAAAAATGATGATCATTCCACTTGGGGCCTGTGGAAGGTACATTAGCTTATTTGCTTCAGTTGTAAATATTTGTCATGTATTATTGTTTATCTGACATGTTCTACATCCTGGAGGACCTCCTCACTACGGATCAACTGGAATGAACGTAAATCTAATCTAATCTAATTTCCCATGATGAGCATCCATACAACATCATGGGATGGATGATGGCCTTGTGTATGTTTAGTTTTGTGGTTCATTTCCTTGCTTGCAAGCAGAGGACATATGGCGTCAATTGTTCGTGATATTCGTAGTCTTTTGTCCTCAATCTGTGGTTTGATGAGCATCTTGCTATCAATCGGTATTCCCAGGTACTTTACGCTGGTCGTCCATTCTAGGTGTCTGCCATGTGCTTCAGTTCGGTCGTGAAGTATCGTACGCCGACGGGTGAACCTAACTGCCGTTGTTTTTTCTGCGTTGATCTTTATTCTATTGAGGTTCCTGTGGAAGCACTATTTGTGTCTTTGTTGTTGTTGTTGTGAGACAGACTGGGCAGAGTTGTGTGTTCGCTGTGCACACCTCTCTACCTCCGAATAACTGCGGAAAATCTGCCTCCACTTCAGGCAACCTGCTCTTTCTCCCTCTACAGTTTGTACATCTGATACCCCACTCGAATACTAAAATTATGTTCCCTTCGCGTAGTTGTATGTATTACACTACAATTATTTACTCTACAACAGGTAGGCCACGAACGGTTCCAGGATAAGGAAAAGTAACGCCAACTCAACAATCTAAAATAACGATGCACGACATGCCAGCCATGACGTGGCTCCACCTCACAAGTGCCCTCCACCGACTGCCTTCTCTTACGGCAGGTTGACCATATATTACCAACTGGAAAAGAGTACATATCAATTGAATTGTTCAAAGATGTAATATTTATTTGTTCCTTTAAAAATACATACACTACTGGCCATTAAAATTGCTACACCACGCAGATAACGTGCCCACAATCGCGAAATTTAACCGACAGGAAGATGATACTGTGATATGCAAATGATTAGCTTTTCAGAGCATTCACACAAGGTTGTGTCAGCACATTGTGTGTACAATGTGCTGACATGCCTGGTGAAACGTTGTTGTGATGCCTCGTGTAAGGAGGGGAAATGCGTACCATCACGTTTCTGACTTTGATAACTAATGGTCGTATTGTAGCCTATCGCTATTGCGGTTTATGGTATCGCGACATTGCTGCTCGCGTTGGTCGAGATCCAATGACTGTTAGCAGAATATGGAATCGGTGGGTTCTTGAGGGCAATACGGAACGCCGTGCTGGATCCCAACGGCTTCGCATCACTAGCAGTCGAGATGGCAGGCATCTTATCCGCACGGCTGTAACGGACCGTGCATCCACGTCTCGATCCCTGAGTCAACAGATGGGGACGTTTGCAAGACAACAACCATCTGCACGAACAGTTCGACGACGTTTGCAGCAGCATGGACTATCAGCTCGGAGACCGTGGCTGCGATTACCCATGACGCTGCATCACAGACAGGAGCGCCTGCGATGGTGTACTCCACGACGAACCTGGGTGCACGAATGGCAAAACGTCATTTTTTCGGATGAATCCAGGTTCCGTTTACAGCTTCATGATGGTCGCATCCGTCTTTGGCGACATCGCGGTGAACGGACATTGCAAGCGTGTATTCGTCATCGGCATAGTGGTGTATCACCCGGCGTGATGGTATGGGGAGCCATCGGTTACACTTCTTGGTCACCTGTTGTTCGCATTGACGGCACTTTGAACAATGGACGTTACATTTCAGATGTTTTACGACCCGTGGCTCTACCCTTCATTCGATCCCTGCGAAACCCTACAGTTCAGCAGGATAATGCACGACCGCATGTTGCAGGTCCTGTAGGGGCCTTTCTGGATACAGAAAATGTTCCACTGCTGCCCTGGCCAGCACATTCTCCAGATCTCTCACCGATTGAAAACGTCTGGTCAATGGTGGCCGAGCAACTGGCTCGTCACATTACGCCAGTCACTAGTCTTGATGAACTGTGGTATCGTGTTGAAGGTGCATGGGCAGCTGTACCTGTACACGCCATCCGAGCTCTGTTTGACTCAATGCCGAGGCGTATCAAGGCCGTTATTACGGCCAGAGGTGGTTGTTCTGGGTACTGATTTCTCAGGATCTATGCACCCAAATTGCGTGAAAATGTAATCACATGTCAGTTCTAGTATAATATATTTGTCCAATGAATACCCGTTTGTCATCTGCATTTCTTCTTGGTGTAGCAATTTTAATGGCCAGCAGTGTACATTTAACATCGTCTTCTCTGATTATAACATATGAACACTTATGACTGTTGTGCGCTGCAGCTTGGTCCCTCCTTATTATATTTTTCTGAGATTCCCACTTTTTCGAAAAGGGAGGTCTCTTTTCTCGTGACATCCCAAAACTTCTAGCAGTTGTGGTCAGAGTTAGACACTTTCCGTTGTCTCTGCTGAAAGCCAAGATTTTTCAGCTGACCAATAGTTTGAGATAACACTGAAGACTCCTTCACAGACTGCATAGGTTTCTGGAACAGCAAAAATGGATTCCACGAACCTTTTAAATTCTTCATTTAAATCACAGCTATCCTTCATACATTATTGTAGGGCGATATTCCATTTTCCTGAAGACACACATTATTGACACTCCAGGATTCCACGTATTCTTCAGTTACTCGCTTTATGGCGCAGGACATATCAAAAATAATGTTTTCGTCACCATGGTATTCAGTTACATTTTCGTACATTTCAAAGCAGGATTTAAATTCTTCGTATGTTACGAGAGATATTATACACACAAATAAGTGATGGTACTGATCCCCAATGGTAAACGAAACGGATCAGATCGCTGTTGCAGAAGCAACGAAAAAGCATGCCAAATTTAAAAGAACGCAAAATCCCGAAGATTGGCAAAGTTTTTCAGATGTTCGAAATATAGCGCGTGCTTTAATGAGAGAGGCTTTTAATAATTTCCACAACGAAACTCTGTCTCGGAATCTCGCAGAAAACCCAAAGCAAACAGGAAGCACACCAGTGGCAAGACGCAACAATACCTTCACTGCGCGATAACAACGCTGACGTCACAGATGATAGTGCCACTAAAGCAGAGTTATTAAACACAGTTTCCGAAATTCCTTCTCCAAAGAAGACCAAGTAAATATTCCTGAATTCCAATCAAGAACAACTGCTAGGATGAGAAGCTTAAATCACTTAATAAAGGCAAGCCCTCCGGTCCAAATTGTATACCAGTCAGGTTCTTTTCAGAGTATGCTGATACAATAGCTCCATATTTAGCAATTATATACAACCGCTCGCTCAGAGGAAGATCCGTACCTAAGGACTGGAAAATTGCTCAAGTCACACCAATACCCAAAAAGGGAAATAGTAGTAATCCGCTGAATTACAGGTCCATATCACTAACTTCGATTTGCAGTAGGGTTTTGGAACATATACTGTGTTCGAACATTATTAAATACCTCGAAAGAAAGCATTTACTGACACATAGCCAGCACGGCTTTAGAAAATATCGTTCCTGCCGAACACAACTAGCTCTTTATACTCATGAAGTAATGAGTGCTATCGACAGGGGCTGTCAAATTGACTTCATATTTTTAGATTTTCAGAAGGCTTTCGACACCGTTCCTCACAAGCGTATTCCAACCAAACTGCGTGCCTATGGAATATCGCCTCAGTTGTGCCACTGGATTCGTGATTTCCTGTCAGAAAGGTCACAGTTCGTAGTAATAGACGGAAAGTCATTGAGTAAAACAGAAGTAATATCCGGCGTTCCCCAAGGAAGTGTTATAGGCCCTCTATTGTTCCTGATCTATGTTAACGACATAGGAGACAATCTAACAAGGGAACCTCCCCATCGCACCCCCCTCAGATTTAGTTATAAGTTGGCACAATGGATAGGCCTTGAAAAACTGAACACAGATCAATCGAGTAAACAGGAAGAAGTTGTGTGGAACTATGAAAAAATAAGCAAAATATACAAACTGGGTCGTCCATGCGTAAGATAGGCAATATTAATGGCAATGTGAGGTGAGGAGCGCCGTGGTCCTGTGGTTAGTGTGAACAGCTGCGGAACGAGAAGTCCTTGGTTCAAATCTGCCCTCCACTGAAAATTTTGCTTTCTTTATTTTCGCAAAGTTATGATCTGTCCGTTCGTTCATTGACGTCTCTGTTCACTGTAATAAGTTTAGTGTCTGTGTCTTGCGACCGCACCGCAAAACCGTGTGATTAGTTGACGAAAGAACGTGCCTCTCCAATGGGAACCGAAAACATTTGATCGCGAGGTCATAGGTCAACCGATTCCTCCACAGGAAAACACGTCTGCTATTTTGTATACGACACTGGTGACAGCATGTGCGTCACATGACAGGAATATGTTGTCGACCCACCTAACTAGTACACTTGGCGAATGGGTGAAAAGTTTCTTCTACCTTGCCCGATTTAGGTTTTCTTGTGGATGTAATAATCACTCCAAAAAAAGTGATGAAAACATAAGAGTTTTTCACATAAACTGAAAATAAAAAGTTAAAATTTTCGGTCGAGGGTAGATTTGGACGAAGGACCTCTCGTTCCGCAGCTGTTCACGCTAACCACGGGACCACGGCGCTCCTCGCCCCACATTGCCATTAATATTGCCTATCTTACGCATGGACGACCCAGTTTGTATATTTTGCTTATTTTTTCATAGTTCCACACAACTTCTTCCTGTTTTCTCGATTGATCTGTATTCAGTTTTTCAAGGCCTATCCATTGTGCCAACTTATAACTAAATCTGAGGGGGGTGCGATGGGGATGTTCCCTTGTAAGTAGCCCTCTTAGATTGTTTGCAGATTATGCTGCCATTTACCGTCTTGTAAAGTCATCAGATGCCCAAAACAAATTGCAGAATGATTTAGATACCTACGTGGTGCGAAAATTGGCAATTGACCCTGAATAAAGAAAAGTTTGAAGTTATTCACATGAGATCTAAAAGAAATCCGCTAAATTTCCATTACGCGATAAGTCACACAAATCTGAAGGCTGTAAATTCAACTAAATACTTAGGGATTACAATTACAAATAACCTGAACTGGAACGATCATATAGATAATATTGTGGGAAGAGCAAACCAAAGACAGCGATTCATTGGCAGAATACTTAGAAGGTGCAACAGGTCTACTAAAGAGACTGCTTGCCCCACGCTTGTCCGCCCTATTCTGGAGTATTGCTGTGCGGTGTGGGATCCGCATTAGGTGGGACTGACGTATGACATCGAAAAGTACAAAGAAGGGCAGCTCGTTTTGTATTATCGCGAAATTAGGGGAGATAGCGTCACAGACATGATAACGTGAATTCGAGTGGCAATCATTGAAACAAAGGCGTGTTTCGTTGCGACGGGATCTTCTCATGAAATTTCAATCACCAGTTTTCTCCTCCGATTGCGAAAACATTCAGTTGGTACCCACCTACATAGGGAGAAATGATCGTCTCGATAAAATAAGAGAAATCAGGGCTCGCACGGAAAAATTTAAGTGCTCGTTTTTCCCGCGTGCCGTTCGAGAGTGGAACGGTAGAGAGACGTCTTGAAGGTGGTTCATTGAACCCTCTGCCAGCCCCTTTATTGTGATTAGTTTCTTTTCTTTTTTCTTTTTGCGCTGGCTAGGGCTCTACCTTCGGTGGAGGGTGGTCCCTCAACTGTAGGGGGTAGGGTTGCTTATTGAGGACCCATTTATTTGCATAAAATGGGGCATCATCTTGAACTTTTGAGGGCCTTTGGGCGTTAATATTATCCTTGAGGCACTCATTCCTGGTTTAATTCAGGGGTTCCTCTTACTCTTGATTTTTAAAGTGCTCCTAACTTATTCGTATCCTTATTCTTGGTTTTTGAAGTGATTCTAACTTGCTCGTTCTCTAATACTGCCATTGCTACTCTTACTTCGTGCCAGGGTGCTGGTTGCACAGTTGCTAAGTCCTGGAGTTGGTTGCAAGTAGGTCTGAGCCTACCTACCTTTTCAAAACGTCTTCTTGTTACCTGGATGATTTGACTTTCCACTGTGGGCATGGCGAGTTCTGCATCAATTAGGTCAGTGTTTGACCACCATGGTGCATTTAATACAAGTTTAAGGCATCTGTTTTGGAGCACTTGCAGCGGTCTTTCAATTGACTTGCTTGTAATCAATACTAGAAATAAGAATAATTTTCACAAGGATTTAAAGTCACTTACTCTTGTACAAAAAGGTGTGTATTATTCAGTAACACACATTTTCAATAACTTGCCAGCAGCCATAAAAAGCTTAACAACCAATGAAATTCAGTTTAAGAGAAGCCTAACGGATTTATTGGTGGCCAAATCCCTCTACTCCATTGATGAATTTGTCAGTAGAACCAACTGATTTGTGTGTGTGTGTGTGTGTGACTGTGTGTGTGTGTGTGTGTGTGTGTGTGTGTGTTTGTGTGAGTGTGTGTGTGTGTAAGTACAATCTAACTTCCGCACCATTTCAGTGCAGTAATGTGTTCATTGTAAATAAGTATTATAGTAGTTCTATTACATGTTTATTACCTTATAAATAAAAAAAACCTTTTTTTATTTTAAATTCAGTGCATTAGTGTTTGTAAAATACTTTTTTCATATCGTGTTCATTAAAAAAATGATGATCATTCCACTTGGGGCCTGTGGAAGGTACATTAGCTTATTTGCTTCAGTTGTAAATATTTGTCATGTATTATTGTTTATCTGACATGTTCTACATCCTGGAGGACCTCCTCACTACGGATCAACTGGAATGAACGTAAATCTAATCTAATCTAATTTCCCATGATGAGCATCCATACAACATCATGGGATGGATGATGGCCTTGTGTATGTTTAGTTTTGTGGTTCATTTCCTTGCTTGCAAGCAGAGGACATATGGCGTCAATTGTTCGTGATATTCGTAGTCTTTTGTCCTCAATCTGTGGTTTGATGAGCATCTTGCTATCAATCGGTATTCCCAGGTACTTTACGCTGGTCGTCCATTCTAGGTGTCTGCCATGTGCTTCAGTTCGGTCGTGAAGTATCGTACGCCGACGGGTGAACCTAACTGCCGTTGTTTTTTCTGCGTTGATCTTTATTCTATTGAGGTTCCTGTGGAAGCACTATTTGTGTCTTTGTTGTTGTTGTTGTGAGACAGACTGGGCAGAGTTGTGTGTTCGCTGTGCACACCTCTCTACCTCCGAATAACTGCGGAAAATCTGCCTCCACTTCAGGCAACCTGCTCTTTCTCCCTCTACAGTTTGTACATCTGATACCCCACTCGAATACTAAAATTATGTTCCCTTCGCGTAGTTGTATGTATTACACTACAATTATTTACTCTACAACAGGTAGGCCACGAACGGTTCCAGGATAAGGAAAAGTAACGCCAACTCAACAATCTAAAATAACGATGCACGACATGCCAGCCATGACGTGGCTCCACCTCACAAGTGCCCTCCACCGACTGCCTTCTCTTACGGCAGGTTGACCATATATTACCAACTGGAAAAGAGTACATATCAATTGAATTGTTCAAAGATGTAATATTTATTTGTTCCTTTAAAAATACATACACTACTGGCCATTAAAATTGCTACACCACGCAGATAACGTGCCCACAATCGCGAAATTTAACCGACAGGAAGATGATACTGTGATATGCAAATGATTAGCTTTTCAGAGCATTCACACAAGGTTGTGTCAGCACATTGTGTGTACAATGTGCTGACATGCCTGGTGAAACGTTGTTGTGATGCCTCGTGTAAGGAGGGGAAATGCGTACCATCACGTTTCTGACTTTGATAACTAATGGTCGTATTGTAGCCTATCGCTATTGCGGTTTATGGTATCGCGACATTGCTGCTCGCGTTGGTCGAGATCCAATGACTGTTAGCAGAATATGGAATCGGTGGGTTCTTGAGGGCAATACGGAACGCCGTGCTGGATCCCAACGGCTTCGCATCACTAGCAGTCGAGATGGCAGGCATCTTATCCGCACGGCTGTAACGGACCGTGCATCCACGTCTCGATCCCTGAGTCAACAGATGGGGACGTTTGCAAGACAACAACCATCTGCACGAACAGTTCGACGACGTTTGCAGCAGCATGGACTATCAGCTCGGAGACCGTGGCTGCGATTACCCATGACGCTGCATCACAGACAGGAGCGCCTGCGATGGTGTACTCCACGACGAACCTGGGTGCACGAATGGCAAAACGTCATTTTTTCGGATGAATCCAGGTTCCGTTTACAGCTTCATGATGGTCGCATCCGTCTTTGGCGACATCGCGGTGAACGGACATTGCAAGCGTGTATTCGTCATCGGCATAGTGGTGTATCACCCGGCGTGATGGTATGGGGAGCCATCGGTTACACTTCTTGGTCACCTGTTGTTCGCATTGACGGCACTTTGAACAATGGACGTTACATTTCAGATGTTTTACGACCCGTGGCTCTACCCTTCATTCGATCCCTGCGAAACCCTACAGTTCAGCAGGATAATGCACGACCGCATGTTGCAGGTCCTGTAGGGGCCTTTCTGGATACAGAAAATGTTCCACTGCTGCCCTGGCCAGCACATTCTCCAGATCTCTCACCGATTGAAAACGTCTGGTCAATGGTGGCCGAGCAACTGGCTCGTCACATTACGCCAGTCACTAGTCTTGATGAACTGTGGTATCGTGTTGAAGGTGCATGGGCAGCTGTACCTGTACACGCCATCCGAGCTCTGTTTGACTCAATGCCGAGGCGTATCAAGGCCGTTATTACGGCCAGAGGTGGTTGTTCTGGGTACTGATTTCTCAGGATCTATGCACCCAAATTGCGTGAAAATGTAATCACATGTCAGTTCTAGTATAATATATTTGTCCAATGAATACCCGTTTGTCATCTGCATTTCTTCTTGGTGTAGCAATTTTAATGGCCAGCAGTGTACATTTAACATCGTCTTCTCTGATTATAACATATGAACACTTATGACTGTTGTGCGCTGCAGCTTGGTCCCTCCTTATTATATTTTTCTGAGATTCCCACTTTTTCGAAAAGGGAGGTCTCTTTTCTCGTGACATCCCAAAACTTCTAGCAGTTGTGGTCAGAGTTAGACACTTTCCGTTGTCTCTGCTGAAAGCCAAGATTTTTCAGCTGACCAATAGTTTGAGATAACACTGAAGACTCCTTCACAGACTGCATAGGTTTCTGGAACAGCAAAAATGGATTCCACGAACCTTTTAAATTCTTCATTTAAATCACAGCTATCCTTCATACATTATTGTAGGGCGATATTCCATTTTCCTGAAGACACACATTATTGACACTCCAGGATTCCACGTATTCTTCAGTTACTCGCTTTATGGCGCAGGACATATCAAAAATAATGTTTTCGTCACCATGGTATTCAGTTACATTTTCGTACATTTCAAAGCAGGATTTAAATTCTTCGTATGTTACGAGAGATATTATACACACAAATAAGTGATGGTACTGATCCCCAATGGTAAACGAAACGGATCAGATCGCTGTTGCAGAAGCAACGAAAAAGCATGCCAAATTTAAAAGAACGCAAAATCCCGAAGATTGGCAAAGTTTTTCAGATGTTCGAAATATAGCGCGTGCTTTAATGAGAGAGGCTTTTAATAATTTCCACAACGAAACTCTGTCTCGGAATCTCGCAGAAAACCCAAAGCAAACAGGAAGCACACCAGTGGCAAGACGCAACAATACCTTCACTGCGCGATAACAACGCTGACGTCACAGATGATAGTGCCACTAAAGCAGAGTTATTAAACACAGTTTCCGAAATTCCTTCTCCAAAGAAGACCAAGTAAATATTCCTGAATTCCAATCAAGAACAACTGCTAGGATGAGAAGCTTAAATCACTTAATAAAGGCAAGCCCTCCGGTCCAAATTGTATACCAGTCAGGTTCTTTTCAGAGTATGCTGATACAATAGCTCCATATTTAGCAATTATATACAACCGCTCGCTCAGAGGAAGATCCGTACCTAAGGACTGGAAAATTGCTCAAGTCACACCAATACCCAAAAAGGGAAATAGTAGTAATCCGCTGAATTACAGGTCCATATCACTAACTTCGATTTGCAGTAGGGTTTTGGAACATATACTGTGTTCGAACATTATGAAATACCTCGAAAGAAAGCATTTACTGACACATAGCCAGCACGGCTTTAGAAAATATCGTTCCTGCCGAACACAACTAGCTCTTTATACTCATGAAGTAATGAGTGCTATCGACAGGGGCTGTCAAATTGACTTCATATTTTTAGATTTTCAGAAGGCTTTCGACACCGTTCCTCACAAGCGTATTCCAACCAAACTGCGTGCCTATGGAATATCGCCTCAGTTGTGCCACTGGATTCGTGATTTCCTGTCAGAAAGGTCACAGTTCGTAGTAATAGACGGAAAGTCATTGAGTAAAACAGAAGTAATATCCGGCGTTCCCCAAGGAAGTGTTATAGGCCCTCTATTGTTCCTGATCTATGTTAACGACATAGGAGACAATCTAACAAGGGAACCTCCCCATCGCACCCCCCTCAGATTTAGTTATAAGTTGGCACAATGGATAGGCCTTGAAAAACTGAACACAGATCAATCGAGTAAACAGGAAGAAGTTGTGTGGAACTATGAAAAAATAAGCAAAATATACAAACTGGATCGTCCATGCGTAAGATAGGCAATATTAATGGCAATGTGAGGTGAGGAGCGCCGTGGTCCTGTGGTTAGCGTGAACAGCTGCGGAACGAGAAGTCCTTGGTTCAAATCTGCCCTCCACTGAAAATTTTGCTTTCTTTATTTTCGCAAAGTTATGATCTGTCCGTTCGTTCATTGACGTCTCTGTTCACTGTAATAAGTTTAGTGTCTGTGTCTTGCGACCGCACCGCAAAACCGTGTGATTAGTTGACGAAAGAACGTGCCTCTCCAATGGGAACCGAAAACATTTGATCGCGAGGTCATAGGTCAACCGATTCCTCCACAGGAAAACACGTCTGCTATTTTGTATACGACACTGGTGACAGCATGTGCGTCACATGACAGGAATATGTTGTCGACCCACCTAACTAGTACACTTGGCGAATGGGTGAAAAGTTTCTTCTACCTTGCCCGATTTAGGTTTTCTTGTGGATGTAATAATCACTCCAAAAAAAGTGATGAAAACATAAGAGTTTTTCACATAAACTGAAAATAAAAAGTTAAAATTTTCGGTCGAGGGTAGATTTGGACGAAGGACCTCTCGTTCCGCAGCTGTTCACGCTAACCACGGGACCACGGCGCTCCTCGCCCCACATTGCCATTAATATTGCCTATCTTACGCATGGACGACCCAGTTTGTATATTTTGCTTATTTTTTCATAGTTCCACACAACTTCTTCCTGTTTTCTCGATTGATCTGTATTCAGTTTTTCAAGGCCTATCCATTGTGCCAACTTATAACTAAATCTGAGGGGGGTGCGATGGGGATGTTCCCTTGTAAGTAGCCCTCTTAGATTGTTTGCAGATTATGCTGCCATTTACCGTCTTGTAAAGTCATCAGATGCCCAAAACAAATTGCAGAATGATTTAGATACCTACGTGGTGCGAAAATTGGCAATTGACCCTGAATAAAGAAAAGTTTGAAGTTATTCACATGAGATCTAAAAGAAATCCGCTAAATTTCCATTACGCGATAAGTCACACAAATCTGAAGGCTGTAAATTCAACTAAATACTTAGGGATTACAATTGCAAATAACCTAAGTTGGAACGATCACATAGCTGATGTTGTGGGTAGAGACCACCAAAGACTGCGATTCATTGGCAGAACACTTAAAAGGTGCAACAGATCTACTTAAGAGACTGCTTACACTACACTTGTCCGCGCTTTTCCGGAGTATTGCTGTGCGGTGTGGGATCCGTATCAGGTAGGACTGACGGATAATATTGGAAAAGTTCAAAGAAGGGCGGTTCGTTTTGTATTATCTCGAAATAGGAGAGATAGTGTCACAGACATGATACGTGAATTGGAGTGGCAATCATTGAAACAAAGGCGTTTTTCGTTGTGGGAGGATCTCTATTGAAATATCAATCACCAATTTTCTCCTACGATTGCGAAAACATTCTGTTGGCACCTACGTACATAGGGAGAAATGATCATGACGGTAAAATAAGACAAATCAGGGCTCGCACAGAACAATTTAAGTGCTCGTTTTCCCGTGCGCCGTTCGAGAGTGGAACGGTAGAGAGCTTGAAGGTGGTTCATTGAACCCTCTGCCAGGCACTTAACTGTGAATAGCAGACTAATCACGTAGATGTAGATTTAGATGACAGGATTTAACAGCAACTTCCTTAGTTCAAGCACATCTTCAATAAATCGTTTAGACCAATTTTTTAGGTATATATTACACACTCGTAGTAAAATGTCCTGACAGTTTCCTGAAACTGAATTTTGTTTAGAACACCATTATTTGCTAATGTGAACTGCAGTCTCATTACTGTAGGCGACTGTCTTCTAACTTCTGAAGTAGATTGTTATATTCTGTTGCTGTAGTAATATCTTACCTCTGAATTGTTGCACGACAATGACTGAATAAATTAAGTTGTACATGCATAAACAGAAACCACGGTTCTAGAGATGGGCAAACTGAAACACGTAACTGTTTCGAAACAAATGAAACAGTACAATGTAATGTTTCGATGCGCTGTTTCGAAACAGTGAAACAGTTTGTGATTTGTAATCTAATAAACCTACACATTTTATCATCTTGAATGTCTACTGTATAAGTATGCCCATATAAACACAAATGAGGTGCGAGAGCACTAATCATATCGGAGAAAGTATGAAACTCTCACTTACGCGTCTTGGCAGTTTCGTATTTCCTGCAGCAAATGCGCTGCTTTCGTGTCGTGTGAATTTCATACTTTTCAATTGGTTGAGGACAGCCATAGCTGAAGACAGAAGAACCACCACGAACGGAACTGGAGATGGGAGCAGACTGCAGAAACAACGGATATGCTACTGGGATTCCCACATTCCGTTAGTATGGATAATATACCCATCCTGATAATTTCCACGCACACTAAGGGAATCATTGTGGATAATAGGCACAGTGACTGTAGACTCACAAATAACGCCAAATAATTCGAATAAATAACAAAATATAACAGAAAAAACTTTGTCTTGCAAGGTGTTTCGAACCGTTACTATAAATTCACCATGCTTCCCAGCCCTTCCCGTTCACCATTGCTCTATCAGTGATATTTCAAACAGATTGCTTGCAATTATACCTTCATCAAATTTATGTATATGTCTAATAATTGTCACTCTACGCCTTTTTTTATTCAAGATGTTGTAGGCTTACTTGCGTTTCTTAATATGATTACTGTACATGAACAGAGAAGCGTATGTTATAAAAAAGGGTAATTTAACTGAATGATTTTCACATATTTATTATTTTGAATGTGATTAGTATGCGTTGTTTTATTGTTTGGTTAGTGTGTATAAAGCAGATGTTACGTCATTTCGTAATAGGACAGTTAGCTAGAAACGAAGCTTTATTTTCGGATATCTTAAACTTCATGCTATTGCTTGTCAAAAAGATTGCGACACTCTTGAAAGTGTTTCATGAAGTGGTATGTTGTGTTTCAGTACCTGTGCCGAGCCCGAATCTCGTCCGACACAGAGCGGAATGAAACATTAGTGTTTCGATACAATTAGTCCGTTCCAAGCACAGGTGTACTGAAACAGCCTTATTTTGAAACAACGATACAGTTTCTGTGTCTGGCTCGATATCGAATCCGGTCCGAGACAGGGGCGGAATGAAACACCACTGTTTCGAAACAGTGAACCACAGCCGTTCCGAAACACTGAAACAGTTCCATGTATCGGTACACTGTATCGAAACATAGAAACAGTGGCCAAGTCTACACGGTTCACTATCTTTTTGTTCAAAGGACTTTTTTGAAGTTACTGGAGAGGCCGTATTACTTAAAAAAAGTGGTTCAAACAATTTTAGGATACGCTCCACCACAGGGAAGAGAGACACCCAGCGAGTCTTACAATGCTGCAGCACTTGCTGATAATGGATTTCAATGAAGTCACAGAATTCCTTCAGCTCATTGACACGTGCTGTGTAAATGTCGAAGTGATGGTATGTCTCGTACATATATTGTTTATGTCAAGAGGTATCGTCTTTGCCATTGCAGATTCCAGTGTATCATAAACAATATGTGCAGTACACCCTGCTGTCAGTATCTTCGTCCTACAGGTCGTTTCCAGTATAGAGCGTACGTTGTTACCTTGAACTGTATTTACCAGAGACCCAAAACTGACAGGTTCATTATCTGCGACATAACCAATAATTCTTTCTTCCAGCACATAACACCTTCACATAGATTGAACAACAGTCTCAGCAGTCCCGTTTGGAAGACTGCAAACTCGCAGAAGCCTCAATTTTACATTTATATTCGTGTTGTCAGGTACGCTTAAAAATTTGCAAAATCTCATCAGAACAGGAAGCATCTTCTTGTATTTCCTATTCGATGCCACTACGACCTAATCTCTACTTTTATTCTTTCTTCAAACCTGTTATACAGGGTGGTCCATTGATCGTGACCGGGCCAAACATTTCACCAAATAAGCGTCAAACGAAAAAACTACAAAGAACGAAACTTGTCTAGCTTGAAGGGGGAAACCAGATGGTGCTATGGTTGGCCCGCTAGATGGCGCTGCTACGGGTCAAACGGATATCAACTGCGTTGTGTGGGTTCCTGTAGTCATGTCCTAGTTCATGAACCACGGGCAACGTATGAGTGGCCAAGTAAGTGGTCCCGACAGTCGGGATACCAGTTACTTTGGAATAAGGCTGGGCATCTCGGACATATTCTGAGTCGTGGTCACCTTTGTGCTCATACGGCAAAGACTACCAAATCCACCGGTTAGTCCCTCAACCGTTAGGGGTAAAACCCAATGGGACTCGGGGCAAGTAAGGCTAGCAACCTGCTTCCCTGGTACTTTAAATATGATGCTGGCAACAATCAGAGCAAAATGCTTCGGACCTTTGGAGGTGACGGAGTCCCACCTCTAACTGACAAACCAGGGACTCCTAAGATACGACTTGGCAAACAAATGGTAATGAGATGGGGAGCTATTAATATCAATGGGGGCTACTCTGGGAAGAAGGTAGAGCTGGCAGAGGCTGCAAGTAAGATGGGGCTGGACGTTTTAGAAATGGAACCCAGTGTAGTTGCAATAAGGTATGTAAACGAACGACTGATGTGGATAGATTTGACACTGTCTAGCAAGAAAATTAGGATTGTGTCACTATATTCGCATTGTGAAGGGACAGATCAAGATAAGATGGATAGTTTTTATGAGGCACTCAGTGATGTAGTTGTTAGAGTAAAGGGCAAGGACAGTGTTCTGCTCATGGGTGATTTTAACGCCAGGATTGGAAATCGAACAGAAGGGTATGAAAAGGTTATGGGTAAATTTGGAGAGGATATGGAGGCCAACAGGAACGGGAAACAACTCTTGGATTTCTGTGCCAGTATGGGCTTAGTGATCACAAACTCCTTTTTTAAACATAAGAACATTCACCGGTATACTTGGGAAGGCAGGGGAACCAGATCTGTCATTGACTATATAATAACAGATCAGGAATTCAGGAAGGCTGTGAGGGACACACGTGTATTCAGGGGGTTCTTTGATGACACTGATCATTATTTAATATGCAGTGAAATTGGGATTGTGAGGCCGAAAGTGCAGGAGGTCAGGTCCATATGTAGGAGGATAAGAGTGGAGAAACTTCAGGATAAGGAAATCAGGCACAAGTACATAACAGCGATCTCAGAAAGGTACCAGTTAGTTGAATGTAGTCAATTACAGTCATTGTAAAAGGAATGGACAAGGTACAGGGACACAGTACTAGAAGTGGCTAAAGAATGTCTTGGAACAGTAGTGTGTAAAAGTAGGATGAAGCAAACAGCTTGGTGGAATGATACAGTCAAGGCAGCCTGTAAAAGGAAAAAGAAGGCGTATCAAAAATGGCTACATACCAGAACCCAGGTAGACAGAGAAAGTTATGTTGAAGAAAGAAACAAAGCCAAACAGATAATTGCAGCATCCAAGAAGAAATCGTGGGAAGACTTTGGAAACAGGTTGGAGACTTTGGGTCAAGCTGCTGGAAAACCATTCTGGAGTGTAATTAGCAGTCTTCGAAAGGGAGGTAAGAAGGAAATGACAAGTATTTTGGACAGGTCAGGAAAACTGCTGGTGAATCCTGTGGATGCCTTGGGCAGATGGAGGGAATATTTTGAAGAGTTGCTCAATGTAGGTGTAAATGCGGTCAGTAATGTTTCAGATTTCGAGGTAGAATGGGATAGGAATGATGATGGAAATAGGATCACATTTGAGGAAGTGGAAAAAATGGTCAATAGATTGCAGTGCAATAAAGCGGCTGGGATGGATGAAATTAAGTCGGAACTCATCAAATACAGTGGAATGTCAGGTCTTAAATGGCTACACAGGATAATTGAAATGGCCTGGGAGTCGGGACAGGTTCCATCAGACTGGACAAAAGCAGTAATCACACCAATCTTTAAACATGGAAACAGAAAAGATTGTAACAACTACAGAGGTATCTCTTTAATCAGCGTTGTGGGTAAAATCTTCGCAGGTATTGTTGAAAGGAAAGTGCGAGTATTAGTTGAGGACCAATTGGATGAAAATCAGTGTGGGTTTAGGCCTCTTAGAGGTTGTCAGGACCAGATCTTTAGCTTACGGCAAATAATGGAGAAGTGTTATGAGTGGAACAGGGAATTGTATCTATGCTTTATAAATCTAGAAAAGGCATATGACCGGGTTTCTAGGAGGAAGTTATTGTCTGTTCTACAAGATTATGGAATAGGAGGCAAACTTTTGCAAGCAATTAAAGGTCTTTACATGGATAGTCAGGCAGCAGTTAGAGTTGACGGTAAATTGAGTTCATGGTTCAGAGTAGTTTCAGGGGTAAGACAAGGCTGCAACCTGTCTCCACTGTTGTTCATATTATTTATGGATCATATGTTGAAAACAATAGACTGGCTGGGTGAGATTAAGATATGTGAACACAAAATAAGCAGTCTTGCATATGCGGATGACTTAGTTGTGATGGCAGATTCGATTGAAAGTTTACAAAGTAATATTTCAGAGCTAGATCAGAAATGTGAGGACTATGGTATGAAGATTAGCATCGCCAAAACGAAAGTAATGTCAGTAGGAAAGAAATATAAACGGATTGAGTGCCAAATAGGAGGAACAAAGTTAGAACAGGTGGACGGTTTCAAGTACTTAGGATGCATATTCTCACAGGATGGCAACATGGTGAAAGAACTGGAAGCGAGGTGTAGCAAAGCTAATGCAGTGAGCGCTCAGCTACGATCTACTCTCTTCTGCAAGAAGGAAGTCAGTACCAAGACTAAGTTATCTGTGCACCGTTCAATCTTTCGACCAACTTTGTTGTATGGGAGCGAAAGCTGGGTGGATTCAGGTTACCTTATCAACAAGGTTGAGGTTACGGATATGAAAGTAGCTAGGATGATTGCAGGTACTAGTAGATGGGAACAATGGCAGGAGGGTGTCCACAATGAGGAAATCAAAGAAAAACTGGGAATGAACTCTATAGATGTAGCAGTCAGGGCGAACAGGCTTAGATGGTGGGGTCATGTTACACGCATGGGAGAAGCAAGGTTACCCAAGAGACTCATGGATTCAGCAGTAGAGGGTAGGAGGAGTCGGGGCAGACCGAGGAGAAGGTACCTGGATTCGGTTAAGAATGATTTTGAAGTAATAGGCTTAACATCAGAAGAGGCACCAATGTTAGCACTGAATAGGGGATCATGGAGGAACTGTATAAGGGGGGCTATGCTCCAGACTGAACGCTGAAAGGCATAATCAGTCTTAAATGATGATGATGATGATGATGATGATGAATAGGAACCCCCATTTTTATTACATATTCGTGTAGTACGTAGAGAAATATGAATGTTTTAGTTGGAACATTTTTTTCGCTTTCTGGTAGATGGCCCTGTAATAGTCACAAACATGGCTCACAACTTTAGACGAACCGTTGGTAACAGGTAGGTTTTTTAAATTAAAATACAGAACGTAGGTACGTTTGAACATTTTATTTCGGTTTTTCCAATGTAATACATGTACCTTTGGGAACCTCTCATTTATGAGAACTCATGCTGTTACAGCGTGATTACCTGTAGATACCACGTTAATGCAATAAATTCTCAAAATGATGTTAATCAACCGCAATGCATTTTGCAATACGTGTAGCGACATTCCTCCCAACAGCGAGTAGTTCGCCTTTCGTAATGTTCGCACATGCACTGACAATGCGCTGACGCATGTTATCAGGCGTTGTCGGTGGATCACGATAGCAAATATCCTTCAACTTTCCCCACAGAAAGAAATCCAGGGACGTCAGATCCGGTGAACGTGCGGGCCATGGTATGGTGCTTCGACGACCATTCCACCTGTCACGAAATATGCTATTCAATACCGCTTGAACTGCACGCGAGCTATGTGCCGGACATCCATCATGTTGGAAGTACATCGCCATTCTGTCATGCAGTGAAACATCTTGTAGTAACATCGGTAGAACATTACGTAGGAAATCAGCATACATTGCACCATTTAGATTGCCATCGATAAAATTGGGGCCAATTATCCTTCCTCCCATAATGCCGCACCATACATTAACCCACCAAGGTCGCTGATGTTCCACTTGTCGCAGCCATCGTGGATTTACAGTTGCCCCATAGTGCATATTTTACCGGTTTACGTTACCGCTGTCGCTGAATGAGGCTTCGTCGCTAAATAGAACGCGTGCAAAAATTCTGTCATCGTCTCGTAATTTCTCTTGTGCCCAGTGGCAGAACTGTACATGACGTTCAAAGTAGTCGCCATGCAATTCCTGGTGCATAGAAATATGGTACGGGTGCAATCGATGTTGATGTAGCATTCTCAACACCGACGTGTTTCAGATTCCCGATTCTCGCGCAATTTGTCTGCTACTGATGTGCGGATTAGCCGCGACAGCAGCTAAAACACCTACTTGGGCATCATCATTTCTTGCAGGTCGTGGTTGACGTTTGACATGTGGCTAAACACTTCCTGTTTCCTTAAATAACGTAACTATCCGGCGAACGGTCCGGACACTTGGATGATATCATCCAGGATACCGAGCAGCATACGTAGCACACGCCCGATGGGCTTTTTGATCGCAATACCCATACATCAATACGATATCTACCTCTTCCGCAATTGGTGTATGGTCCATTTTAACACGGGTAATGTATCACGAAGCAAATACCGTCCGCACTGGAGGAATGTTACGTAATACCACGTACTTATACGTTTGTGACTATTAGAGCCATCTATCACAAAGCGAAAAAAGTGGTCCAACTAAAACATCCATATTTCTTTACGTACTACACGAATATGTAATAAAAAATGGGGTTCATGTTGAAAAAGACGCAGTTGATATCCGTTTGACCTATGGCAGCGCCATCTAGCGGGCCAATATAGCGCCATGTGGGTTTCCCCCTTCAAGCTAAACGAGTTTCGTTCTTTGTAGTATTTTCGTTTGATGCTTATTTCGTAAGATATTTGGCCCGGTCGCTATCGATGGACCACCCTGTATAGAACATTCGTAAGAATAGCTTTTGGTTTAGTTCTTGCAACAGAAATTCGCTGATCACATTACTTTTTGGAAAGAGTGCTTGTAGAGTCCATACTTCTAAACGATTGATTATATGCTGCATTATGGTATGACCACACGCGTTAGATGTGACGCAGTTTCGGTGCCTCTGCTGTGGTCGAAAGAACATTTCTAACGTAGATTTGGAACCCGAACTTTGGTTTACTTTTAAGTTGTGCAGTGGCGTATTTAAATGTTGTTTTGAATTGACAAAATTACATTTCGGGTAACACGTTTTGCCTTGCAGTCGTCATCTTTAAATCGCTTTATGCCAGGATAGACACTTTCAAAACGATCTTGAAATTTACATTTTCGATGTGTCACTTCAGTTTTTCCACAGTTCTTGTTAAGCAGCTGTTCAAAAAAATGGTTCAAATGGCTCTGAGCACTATGGGACTTTAACATCTGAGGTCATCAGTCCCCTAGAACTTAGAACTACTTAAACCTAACGAACCTAAGGACATCACACACATCCATGCCCGAGGCAGGATTCGAACCTGCGACCGTAGCAGTCGCTCGGTTCCGGACTTAGCGCCTAGAACCGCTCGGCCACCACGGCCGGCAGCAGTTGTTCAATAATTGATCATACTCCGTCCACAGTGAGGTAACTAATGCAAACTAATTCAGCAAAGACCCACATTGACTTGCGCATGTACAACAACGTGCGCTAAATAACTCTGCAGGTAAGTTTGCTGACGGCTAGACAATGGTGGGGGCTGCGTTGCAAGTTGGCGTCTGCTCAACAAAGGCATCTCCACTGTAACTTAGACGGCTTCTGCCTGCATTTAACGAAATGGTCTCATCCTGCAACAGTATACCCGCGATACATCATAAACTAACATTAGTGCTGCCAACTTTGAACCCAAAGCATTTTAGATTATGTGAGACAGAGAAGCTCAAAAAGAGTACAGAATGTGTAAATAAAGGGAAAATGTAGAGTACATAGAGAAGAAGACGAAAAGGGTACTCGCACTCTATTTAGAGTTTGTTTGGTCACACTGAGATACGAAGTCTCTATTCTTTCTACTTACTCTACCTTTGTCATGAAGCTACACACTGGCTACGGTCTGTCAGCTGGTTCTCAGGCTTCGTTTTAAGTTGAAATCGTCACTCTACTCTTGCTTGGAGAGCTTGTAACGCCGGAAATGTATATCCTCCTATTTCCATCTATTGTACTATAATTTTTTTCCTTGCTTTGTTACCTCAAGATATGACATTTCTGTCTCTTTATATATTTTAATTGTTTTACTGTTTGTATATATATATTTATGCATTTATGTTTGTTTGTTTTGTGAATATTATTTGTATTTTTACGCTGAGTCTTGCCTAGGGAAAACTGCTATCGAACGATTACATCGATAGGTCGTGTGAAGAATCAAAGTGTGTAGGATCTTTGGGAGTCTTAACTGTCGCGTGGAGCGCGGGCAGAAGAGAGAGTCTGGCTGGAGTAGCGAGTGGAGCAGGTGTGTTGTGTGAAGCTCCCGCGAGTTGCCGCGCTTTCGGGGTTTGGCAGCATGTAATTGCACGTGACTTGCGATGATAGTTTCTGACATGGTGTCGCGGACGGAAAGCATTAGCTGGCGCACATCAAGAGCCCGTTTCGTCTGGTGACCGTGTCGAGAAGAAGGCGCGCCAACATCCAGCTTCTGCAACAGCGACGGTCGACAATGAGTGACTGTCGCCACCTCCTCGATCGACGGCTTCAAACCTTCAATCAACCAACAAGGAAGACTGGAAGCACGTAAAGTTTTAGAACTGTATGGCAGACCTCAGCTTTTAAAACTTTTAAAATTGTTGCATCACAAAATTACAGCAACTTAGCATGAACTTTTGTTGCTCATTGTCCCAATCGCATTACCAAGCAGGGTCCCTTCCTTTTCCTAAATGAACCCGAGTGTCGTTGAAATTCAGACGCCAGCATTAAAGTACAATATAATTCAATTTCGCTGCTTTAATTTCAAAGTTCAGTAAAAGTATTCATAGCTGGCTACAATATTTAGATTACACAAGGACGAATTAAGAGTGGGAGTTTTGTTACCGTATTTTAGCTTACCTGTGACTGCAGCTCAGCTTGGTACATACTAAATTTTACTATTGTTAATTGTTCAGAATCATTTAATTCAAGTTCAAAGTTAAATCTCTTATTTCTAAATTGTGTAGATTCAAGTAGCTTTTGAAATGTTGAGGTAGTCCAAGACTAACCGCATTTTACTGAATTTCGTTGTGCTTCAGAAACAAAGCTCACTGTTAATTTCAGTCACTAAATTAACTTTCAATTTCCGGTTATATTAATTCTTTTGCTAAATTAAGTCAGAGTGTAGCGAAATTTATTACTTCTGACAAACTTTCAGTTTTCACACTACACTTGTCAACTTCAGTTGCCACGCTTCTAGTGCTAATTATATGTGTAATAATCTTTCTTTTTCAGTTACTATAGTAATTGTCCTTAGGACTGGCGACCGTAATTTCCCCAAATCTCAAATATCTAATTACCGCTAGTTAATTGTTAACGCAACAGCCGCACATTTACTTTCTTTATTAACTTTACCCCTTTTCAAAATTAATTTCCACCAGTTTCATTTGCATTTTTCCTTTCATTTAGATGTAACCATTTCCTCCCTCTTTACCGACAGATTAACTTCGGTGACGATTGCTTTTCCCAAATTTCCATTAGGTACACGCGGTTTAATTTTTCACTGTTATTAGGGTCGGTAAGTGAGGGGGAGGTTACAAGCTGACAATCAAGTAGCATAGCAAAAGGGGCTCCGAAAAAAATTAAAAGATGGATGTTGGAGTCAGTTGAAGAGATGCACACATATGCGGAAATCTGTAGTGTTCTGGCTGGGATAGGAAGGCACTTAAGTTCAAATACCGGAGCAAGCACAGAATTTTAACTTCCCCCATATGATGATCATACAGCACCTTCCATCCCATATGCTGGATCCTTTAAATGTACTACAGTTTTCATTCGTCTTGATCTGCATCTACATACGTACTCTGCAAGTCACGAGATGGTGCATGGCGGAGGGTACTGTGTACCACTACTAGCCGTTTCCTGTGCTAATCATTTCCTTGTCTGTTCCACTCACAAACAGAGCAAGGGGAAAACGAATGTGTGTATGTCTGCCCGTACGAGCCCTGATCTCTCTGATCATACACTATGTGATCAAAAGTATCCAGACAGCCCCAAAAACATACGTTTTTCATATAAGATGCATTGTGCTGCTGCCTACTGCCAGGTACTCCACATCAACGGCCTCAGCAGTCATTAGACCTCGTGAGAGAGCAGAATGGGGCGCTCCGCGGAACTCACGGACTTCGAACGTGGTCAGGTGATTGGCTGTCACTTGTGTCATACGTTTGAGCGAGAGATTTCCACACTCGTGAACATCCATAGGTCTACTGTTTCCGATGTTATAGTGACGTGGAAACGTGAAAGGACACGTACAGCACAAAAGCGTACAAGCTGATCTCGTCTGTTGACTGACAGAGACTGCCGACAGTTGAAGAGGCTCGTAATGTGTAATAGGCAGACATCTGTCCAGACCATCACAAAGGAATTCCAGACTGCATCAGCGTCAACTGCAAGTACAGGGTTATTACAAATGATTCAAGCGATTTCACAGCTCTACAACAACTTTATTATTTGAGATATTTTCAAAATGCTTTGCACACACATACAAAAACTCAAAAAAGTTTTTTTAGGCATTCACAAATGTTCGATACGCGCCCCTTTAGTGATTCGGCAGACATCAAACCGATAATCAAGTTTCTCTCACACTTGGTGCAGCATGTCCCCATCAATGAGTTCGAAAGCATCGTTGACGCGAGCTCGCAGTTCTGGCACGTTTCTTGGTAGAGGAGGTTTAAACACTGAATCTTTCACATAACCCCACAGAAAGAAATCGCATGGGGTTAAGTCGGGAGAGCGTGGAGGCCGTGACATGAATTGCTGATCATGATCTCCACCACGACCGATCCATCGGTTTTCCAATCTCCTGTTTAAGAAATGCCGAACATCGTGATGGAAGTGCGTTGGAGCACCATCCTGTTGAAAGATGAAGTCGGCGCTGTCGGTCTCCAGTTGTGGCATGAGCCAATTTTCCGCAGGCTACGCGTGAAACTTGCCCGCACGCGTTCAGCCGTTTCTTCGCTCACTGCAGGCCGACCCGTTGATTTCCCCTTAGAGAGGCATCCAGAAGCTTTAAACTGCGCATACCATCGCCGAATGGAGTTAGCAGTTGGTGGATCTTTGTTGAACTTCGTCCTGAAGTGTCGTTGCACTGTTATGACTGACTGATGTGAGTGCATTTCAAGCACGACATACGCTTTCTCGGCTCCTGTCGCCATTTTGTCTCACTGCGCTCTCGAGCGCTCTGACGGCAGAAACCTGAAGTGCGGCTTCAGCCGAACAAAAGTTTTTCTACGTATCTGTAGTGTGTCGTGACCATATGTCAATGAATGGAGCTACAGTGAATTTATGAAATCGCTTCAATCATTTGTAATAGCCCTGTACTACGACAGCTAGGGAGGAGGTGAGAAAACTTGGTTTTCACGATCGAGCGACTGCTCATAAGCCACTCACGCCGGTGAATGCCAAACGACGACCCGCTTGGTATAAGGAGCGTAAACATTGGACGACTGAACAGTGGAAAAACTTTGTGTAGTGACGAATCACGGTACACAATGTGGCGATACGAAGGCAGGGTATGAGTATGTCGAATGCCTGGTGAACATCATCTGCCAGCGTCTGCAGTGCCAACAGTAAAATTCGGAGGCCGTGATGTCATGGTGTGGTCGTGTTTTTCATGGAGGAGGCTTGCACCCCTTGTTGTTTTGCGTGGCAGTATCACAGCACAGGCCTACATTGATGTTTTAAGCACCTTCTTGCTTCCCACTGTTGAAGAGCAATTCGGGGATGGCGACTGCATCTTTCAAGACGATCGAGCACCTGTTCATAATTGGCGGCCTGTGGCGGAGTGGTTACACGACAACAACATCCCTGTAATGGACTGGCCTGCACAGAGTCCTGACCTGAATCCTATAGAACATCTTTGGGATGTTTTGGAACGCCGAGTTCGTGCCAGGCCTCACCGACCGACATCAATACCTCTCGTCAGTGCAGCACTCCCTGAAGAATGGGCTGCCATTCCCCAAGAAACCTTCCAGCACCTGATTGAACGTATGCCTGCGAGAGTGGAAGCTGTTGGGTTGGGTTGTTTGGGGGAGGAGACCAGACAGCGAGGTCATCAGTCGCATTGGATTAGGGAAGGACGGGGTAGGAAGTCGGCCGTGCCCTTTCAAATGAACCAGCCCGGCATTTTCCTGGAGCGATTTAGGGAAATCACGGAAAACCTAAATCGGGATGGCCGGACGCGGGATTGAACTGTCGTCCTCCCGAACGCGAGTCCACTGCGTGGAAGCTGTCATCAAGGATAAGACCATATTGAATTCCAGTGTTAGCGATGGAGGGCGCCACGAACTTGTAAGTCGTTCTTAGCCAGGTGTCCGGATACTTTTGATCACATAGTATATCTTCAAGGTCCTTACGTGAAATGTACGTTTCCGACAGTAAAATTGCTCTGTAGGCAGCCTCAGATGCTGGCTCTCAAAATTTTCTCAATAGCGCTCCTTGAATGTTCCTTCCCTCTAGTGATTCTCAAGTGAGTTCCCGAAGCATCTTTGTAATACTTGCATACTACCTATCGGTAACAAATCTAGCAGCCTACCTCTGAGAAGAAATAAAAACCTTGAGGTTCGCCGATGACACTGTAATTCTGTCAGAGACAGCAAAGGACTTGGAAGAGCAGTTGAACGGAATGGACAGTGTCTTGAAAGGAGGGTATAAGATGAACATCAACAAAAGCAAAACGAGGATAATGGAATGTAGTCGAATTAAGTAGGGTGATGCCGAGGGAATTAGATTAGGAAAAGACACACTTAAAGTAGTAAAGGAGTTTTGCTATTTAGGGAGCAAAATAACTGATGATGGTCGAAGTAGAGAGGATATAAAATGTAGACTGGCAATGGCAGGGAAAGCGTTTCTAAAGAAGAGAAATTTGTTAACATCGAGTATTTATGTAAGTGTCAGGAAGTCGTTTCTGAAAGTATTTGTATGGAGTGTAGCCATGTATGGAAGTGAAACATGGACGATAAATAATTTAGACAAATGTGGTGCTACAGAAGAATGCTGAAGATTAAATGGGTAGATCACATAACTAATGAGGAGGTATTGGATAGAATTGGGAGGAAGAGGACTTTGTGGCAAAACTTGACAAGAAGAAGGGACCAGTTGGTAGGACATGTTCTGAGGCATCAAGGGATCACAAATTTAGCATTGGAGGGCAGCGTGGAGGGTAAAAATCGTAGAGGGAGACCAAGAGGTGAATACACTAAGCAGATTCAGAGGGATGTAGGTTGCAGTAAGTACTGGGAGATGAAGAAGCTTGCACAGGATAGGGTAGCATGGAGAGCTGCATCAAACCAGTCTCAGGACTGAAGACCTCAACAACAACAACAACAACAACAACCTCTGAATTGCTTCGAGTCTTTCTTTGAACCGACCTGGAGTTGCTCCCAAACACTCTAACAGTACTCACCGCTGCACGAAGCCAAAGTGATGAAGGGTTCACTCTCATTGGGAAAGTGGGAGAAGGCGTGAAGTTGAACTGTCGGAGCAATAGCCAAAAGTGAACTCCAGGAGGTAACAGAGAAGAGAGATACGTCTCATACTGGCAATCAAAGGAGCCATCCAAGAAGGCAGTTTAGGATGGATGGCTAGGCATGGCAGACAAACGGCATGTGTATCTTCTTAGAAGAAAATCATGGCGGTATGACAGTGGAAGTTTGTCAGCTTCTGCCAAACCAGCTACTGTAAAATGTGCCAGAGGCGAAATGGATGCCACGTCAGTGGATAGTATTGAGACAGCATAAGGTGGACGAACGTGGAGAGGCATGAATGAAGCACCCATAGTCTAGTTTCGAATGGACAAGGGACCAGAACAAATGGAGGAGGGTGGTCCAGTCCGCTCCCCAGGAAGTACCGCTGAGGACATGTTGGACACTGAGGGACCGCATACAGCGGGCAGCCAGATAAGACACATGAGAGGACCAACAAAGTTTCCTACCGAGCATGAGAACAGGAATTTCGTAGTTTCAACGAAAGAGCAGCAGGCCCAAGATCTAAAGACGGTGGAAGAAACCAACTGCGTCGCCAGAATTTCATACAAACGGCTTTGTCAATGGAAAAGCGAAAGCCATTGTCGATGCTCCACGAATGAAGACGAACGAGGCAACTCTAAAGACGTTGCTCATGGAGACAATTACGTGGAGAACTGCAATAGATGGCAAAATCGTCAACAAAAAGCGTGCTGGAGATGCTGATCAGGAGACAGACCACAATAGGGTTAATGGCAATGGCAAAGATGTGATCGGAAGCCTGAGGTACACTGTTTTCCTCGATAAAGGTGTCCGACAAGGCAAAACCCACATGTACTTTGAGACTTTTGCGTTTTAAAAATTCCTGAAGAAAACTGGGCACGCGGCCTTGGAAGCCCCACATGTAGAGAGTATGAAGGATACCAGCCATCCGGCAGACTTTCTCCAAGTCGAAAAACATGGCCACACTCTAGTGTTTCTGTAGAAAACCATTCATGACATGGGTTGACAAAGTAACAAGATAGTCAACTGCAGAACGGCGTGCTCGAAACCACATTGTGCAGTGGTTAATAAATTGCAAGACTCGAGCCACCATATCAGCCGTGCATGAGTCATACATTCCATCACCTTGCAAACACAGCTGGCGAGAGAAATGGGGCGATAGCCAGAAGGAAGGTGTTTGTCCTTATTGGGGTTAGACATGGTCATGACAGTGGCCTCACACCAGCATCTGGGAAACGTGCCCTCTGCCCGGATGCGATTGTACGTATGAAAGAGAAAGTGCTTGCCCACAAGAGAAAGGTTCTGCAATATTTGAATTTGAACATCGTCCGTCCCTGGGGTGGAGGACTGGAATGAAATAAGAGCATGATATATCTCCGTCATAGTAAAGGTGGCATTGTCGCACTCACAATTCTGAGAAGAGAAGGGTATGGCTCTGAGCACTATGGGACTTAACATCTATGGTCATCAGAACTTAGAACTACTTAAACCTAACTAACCTAAGGACATCACACAACACCCAGTCATCACGAGGCAGAGAAAATCCCTGACCCCGCCGGGAATCGAACCCGGGCGTGGGAAGCGAGAACGCTACCGCACGACCACGAGCTGCGGACGAAGAGAAGGGTGTCGCCTGAGCCACCTGTGCTCGTTTCAAATGGAGAAAGGCAGGGTGATAGTGGGTGGAGCTCGAAATCTCCGAAAAATAGAGGTCAAAGTGTTGGAGATAGCGATAGGGACCCCTATCACATTTGTTATGGCCAGGCCGGAAATTGGGGAATGGACCATGGTCCCAGAGAGCCGTCATAGGTTGGCCCACATGATGGAAGAGGGAGTGGAACTGTTAAAAGAACTAGTAAATGAAATCCAGCTAACTTTTTTGCTATCCCGAAGAACGTTACAACATGAAGTGCCAGGAATGGAATGTTCGGCGGCAGTAAGGATATCATTGGTAAGATATTCTACCTGGTCATCGCAGCTGGGGAAATGTGGTTTGTAGAAGGTCGCCAAGTGGAGTAAAGCCTCCAGTCAGCCTTAGAAAGCTGCCATTTGGGTTTACATGTAGGTGGGGTCGGAGTCAGCAAATAGCACACGGGAAATGCTTGCTCAAGTACGTGTCAGGGAGAACAGACCGCTTGAGACAATGGGCAAGCTGTGCAGTGCAGAAGGAGAGATCCAAATGGGAACAGGTGCGTGTGGAGTCTGAAAGGAACATGGGTGCTCCCGTGTTAAGATAAATGAGTTTAAGTTGACTGGGAAGGTCAGCCAAGGCCGCACCTCTCGGACAGGTTCTGTGAGAACCCATAAGGGGATGGTGCACATTAAAGTCATCAAGCAGCAGAGAGCAAGGGAGTTGCCCAATAAACTGGAGGAAGTCTGCTCTGGTGACATCGAATGATGGAGGGATGTAAATGGTACAAAGGGAAAAGGTGAGTTGAGGAAGGAAAATGCGTACAACATGAGCCCCCATGAGATGGAATGCTGTCCTTGGGGGGGGGGGGGGGGGGGGGGGGGGAAGGTCAAAGCAGATTAGAATGAAATGCAAGAGATGAAAGTGATCATGAGGATGCAATTTTGTTTCCTGTAAGGAAAGAACAAGTGTACACAGCGATTCCAAGAGCATCCCTAATTCCTCTTGGTTGGATCTAAGGCTGTGAACATTCAATTGGAGGAGAGTCAGGACAAGGAAAGGGGAGGAGGGAAAAAATGAAAGGGTGTCAACCTTGGCGGCTGCTCAGTGCCAGCCTTTGAAGACTCACTGCTACAGGGCGCAGAGTCTGGAGGATCCCACTCCATGAGATCTACAGGCACATCAGCATTCTCCTTCAGAGTCTGGGGCAGAAAAATGGTTGGCATTTCGCACTGGTGACACAGAGCTTAGCCAGGAGAGGGTACCATGTGGCGACACTGGAAAGGATCTCTGAGTTGGTAAACGAGAAGACTGTTTGCATCTGCTTGGTTTCCTGGAGCCTTTGCATGTTGTTGTTGTTGTTGTTGTGGTCTTCAGTCCTGAGACTGGTTTGATGCAGCTCTCCATGCTACTCTATCCTGTGCAAGCTTCTTCATCTCCCAGTACTTACTGCAACCTACATCCTTCTGAATCTGCTTAATGTATTCATCTCTTGGTCCCCCTCTGCGATTTTTACCCTCCACACTGCCCTCCAATGCTAAATTTGTGATCTCTTGATGCCTCAGAACATGTCCTACCAACCGGTCCCTTCTTCTTGTCAAGTTGTGGCACAAACTCCTCTTCTCCCCAATTCTATTCAATACCTCCTCATTAGTTATGTGATCTACCCATCTAATCTTCAGCATTCTTCTGTAGCACCATATTTCGAAAGCTTCTATTCTCTTCTTGTCCAAACTATTTATCGTCCATGTTTCACTTCCATACATGGCTACACTCCATACAAATACTTTCAGAAACGACTTCCTGACACTTAAATCAATACTCGATGCTAACAAATTTCTCTTCTTCAGAAACGCTTTCCCTGCCATTGCCAGTCTACATTTTATACCCTCTCTACTTCGACCATCATCAGTTATTTTGCTCCCCAAATAGCAAAACTCCTTTACTACTTTAAGTGTGTCTTTTCCTAATCTAATTCCCTCGGCATCACCCGACTTAATTCGACTACATTCCATTATCCTCGTTTTACTTTTGT
This sequence comes from Schistocerca cancellata, assembly GCF_023864275.1. Taxonomy (NCBI): domain Eukaryota; kingdom Metazoa; phylum Arthropoda; class Insecta; order Orthoptera; family Acrididae; genus Schistocerca; species Schistocerca cancellata. The sequence continues at coordinate 62,740,910 of NC_064637.1, read as the reverse complement.
TGATCTTCATCTTATATCCTCCTCTCAAGACACTGTCCATTCCGTTCAACTGCTCTTCCAAGTCCTTTGCTGTCTCTGACAGAATTACAATGTCATCGGCGAACCTCAAAGTTTTTATTTCTTCTCCTTGGATTTTAATACCTACTCCAAATTTTTCTTTTGTTTCCTTTACTGCTTGCTCAATATACTGACTGAATAACATCAAGGATAAGCTACATCCCTGTCTCACTCCCTTCTCAACTACTGCTTCCCTTTCATGTCTCTCGACTCTTGTTAAGTCATCCAGTTTCTGTGCAAATTGTAAACAGTCCTTCACTCCCTGTATTTTACTCCTGCCTTCTTCAGATTTTTAAACAAAGTCAACATTGTGAAAAGCTTTCTACAAATGCTAGAAATGTAGGTTTGCCCTTGCTTAACCAATGTTCTAAGATAAGTGTTATGGTCAGTATTGTTTCGTGTGTTCCAACATTTCTACGGAATCCAAACTGACCTTCCCTGAGGTTGGCTTCAAGTTTTTTCCATTGTCTGTGAAGAATTCGTGTTAGTATTTTACAGCCGTGACTTATTAAAACTGACATTTCAGTAATTTCCACAGCTGCTATCTTTGGGGTTGGAATTATTACACTCTTCTCGAAGCCTGAGGGTATTTCGGTTGTCCCATACATCTTGCTCACCAGTTAGTCGATTTTTATCACGGCCAACTCTCCCAAGGCTGTCAGTAGTTCTAATGGAATATTGTCTACTCCCGGGGTCTTGTTTTGACTTAGGTCTTTCAGTGCTCTGTCAAATTCTTCACGCAGTATCATATATCCAATTTCATCTTCATCCTTTCACCTTTCTGCTTTCCCTTCAGTGTGTGTGTGTGTGTGTGTGTGTGTGTGTGTGTGTGTGTGTGTGTGTGTGATGGGCGCCCAACGGTGAGGTCATCAGTGCCCTTACACTTATGAAAACAAACAAATGTAGAGATGAACTAAATGTGTTGTGCACGCGTGCACTCGAAAGGACCACACAGTAACTCAGTATCATATACACTAAAACCAATTAGGAGGGAAGAGAGCTAACCAATGAATTAAGACATAGAGAAAACAAAACACAGAACTAAAAAAAAACCACAGGGAATTGTTACTCCTGACCACTTACAAAAAACTAGGGCGAGTCATCCACTCTTTGACACATTAAGAACATCTCCTTAAAATCTTGTTAAAAACGTTGGACAATTCACAAAACTTTAAAACCCTAACCACATTCGTTTGATGATTACATAAAATAGACAACATCCGTCGGCAAGGAAAATCTGCCGCAGTCCACTGTTCGGCAAATAAAATGCAGTCCTAATAACATGTGGCGCACCGTAATCTGCACGCCACAAGCACCACACATTGGAGGGTCCTCTCGCCGTAGTAAGAATCCATGTGTTATAGGGCTACCCTTCTCTGCTTAGGACTGGTTTCCCATCTGACCTCTTGATATTCATACAGGTGGTCCTGTCTTCTCGAAAGGTCTCTCTAATTTGTCTGCGGGCAGTATCTATCTTACCCCTAGTGATATATGCGTCTACAGCCTTACATTTGTCCTCTAGCCATCCCTGCTTAGCCAATTTTCACTTCCTGTTGATCGCATTTTTTAGACGTGGCTGCTTCATTTACAGCATTTTTGCATTTTCTCCTTTCTTCAATTAAATTCAATATCTCTTCTGTCACCCAAAGATTTCTACTAGCCCTCATATTTTAACCTACTTGATCCTCTGCTGCCTTCACTATTTCATCTCTCACAGCTACCCATTCTTTTCCAACTGTATTTCTTTCCCTTGTTCCTGCCATCCATTACCTAATGCTCTCACTGAAACTCTCTGCAACCTCTGTTTCTTTCAGTTTATCCAAGTCCTGTCTCCTTAAATTCCTGCCTTTTTGCAGTTTCTATCTAAAGTTCATAACCAATAAATTGTGGTCAGAGTCCATATCTGCCCTTGCGAATGTCTTACAATTTAAAACCTGGTTCCTAAATTTGTTTTACCATTATATAATCAATCTGAAACCTTTCTGTATCTCCAGGTCTCTTCTATGTACACAAACCTCCTTTCATGATTCTTAAAACAAGTGCTAGTGATGATTAAGTTACAATCTGTGCAAAATTCTACCACACTGCTTACTCTTTCATTCCATGCCCCCACCTACTACTTTTTGTTCTCTCCGTTTTCCTACTATCAAACTTCAGTCGCCCCACACTATAAAATTTTCGTCTCCCTTAACTATCTGAATAATTTCTTTGCATCATACACTTCTTCAATCTGTTCATCATCTGCGGAGCTAGTTGGGATATAAACTTGTACCACTATGGTACGCATGGGCTTCGTGTCTATCCTTACTACAACAATGTGTTCACTATGCTGTTTGTAGTAGCTTATCTGTGCTCCAGTTTTTTTCTTTTAATTCATTATTTAACCTACTCCTGCATCACCAATATTTGATTTTGTATTTATAGCCGTGTATACACCTGACCAGAAGTCTTGTTCCTCCTGCCACTGAACCTCACTAATTCCTGCTATATCTAACTTTAACCTATCCATTTCCTTTTTTAAATTTTCTAACCTACCTGGCGGATTGAGGGATCTGACATTACAAGCTGCAATTCAGTTTTCTTTCTCCTGATAACATCGTCGTCCTGAGTAGTCCCCGAATGGAGATCCCAATGGGGGACTATTTTGCCTCCGGAAAGCCGCATGCCCCCGGGGAAAAATTACGGCTGTAGTTTCCTCTTGCTTTCAGCCGTTTGCAGTACCAGCACAGCAAGGGTGCTTTGATTGAGTTTCAAGGTTGGATCAGTCAATCATCCAGACTGTTGCCCCTGCAACTACTGAAAAGGCTGTTGCCCCTCTTCAGGAACCACACATTTGTCTGGCGTCACAACAGATACCCCTCCATTGTCGTAGCACCTACAGTACGGCTATTTGTATTGCTGAGGCACGCAAGCCTCCCCACCACTGGCATGGTCCAGGGTTCATGTTGAAATCTGCCATAAAAAAAATCGAGAAATGTTCTATAACTTGTGAGCACGGTGGATGGAAACAGAATTCGTGGTTCAAACACAGCCAAACAGGCATCTCTGACCAGGTAGAATAGTTGTATACCATAAGGTAGGCTTGAGACACGAAAATAAAGCTTTTTTCCCCCTTGAACCAGTTGAAGGAAAATTTCTGTGGCAGTTGAACAACTAGCCTTCAATCATACCAGGTTATGATAAATGTTCTCAATGCTTGTTTACCAAGACAACATAACCGATAGGCACAACAAAAAGACCCACACAATTAAAGCTTTTGGCCATTGGCCTTTGTCAACAATAGACGCACACACTCACAGAAACGCAACTCACACACACGACTGCAGTCTCACCACACTACAGTGTGGTTTCACTTGCCTGATACCGCAGTCGTGTGTGTGTGTGTGTGTGTGTGTGTGTGTGTGTGTGTGTGTGTGTGCGCGCGTGCAACTGTATGACCTTCATATGATGATGTGTGTGTGTTATGTTTCAGGCTAAAATATGTAAAAAGAAATTAATTTGTTAGTACTCTGTATGTACAGTTAAAATTGCTCTTCTTTTAAAAATATTTGAAATTATGAAATTTCTGTATATTTAAAATTCATATTATAATTGCACAATCTAATGGTAATTATTAAATTTAATTTTGAATTCATTTATAAAATAATGGTATAAATTAGTAAAGATTATTTTCGTGCCAAGAAAGTTTGTAAACTGTTTTGCCTCATAAACTCTTTGGAATACTGTTAGTACAGCAGAAAATTAGTAGTGGTGGTCATGTCTCTCATGGAAACAGACGTGTATTGTAATTTGTGGAGTGATAGAAGTGAAAATTGTAAAGTCGGTGTGATTTAGAAGAATGGGATAATATAATAAGATATTCATCGCAACAGGCAAATCTTCATTAGTTATTCAGTTATCAGGAACCAGTTAAATCAAAATTTCAGCCATAAGGATGTACCCCTAGTTACAACAATAATTACAGCCAACAACAAGAAGAAGATAATGAAGATAAGTAATTTTATTATTATTATTATTTTTTACACCTCTTGAAGCTTTCAAAATTTGTGCAAAGACAGAGAATTTTAATAGCGATATGTGGAAGGGTAAAATTTTTGTGTGTGTGTGTGTGTGTCTGCTGTTGATATTGGCCAATGGGCCAAAAGCTTTAATTGTCAGAGTCTTTTTGTTGTGCCTATCTGCGACTCAGCATCTCCACTATATAGTGAGTAGCAACTTTCCTTCTCACAATATTGTTACGTTTCATTCTGGATTTTCCGTTGTTTGAAGAGAACATCGCCTATTCTTATGCTAGTAAATACAGCAGCTGCTAAAAGTCCTACAGAGTCCCATATCTCCTGCAATACCTGTGAACTTCGAACCAGTATTTTATGCAAATTAAACTTCACTACCTGTTAGGTGGCTCTATTACACCACATTTGCACCTAATTCCGTCTTATGATCAAACCTGCTCTCAATGACATAATACATCTATCTGAATGTCAGCTCAGTACAGGTAATTTAACTTCTTTCAAATGTAAAATGCTTTTTTATTCCCGTCTCTGATCACAAATGAATTCTTTCAAATGTATTTCATCACTACAATTACCTCTGGTCACATGAGTCACAGTTCATTAACAAAATGTTGTGTATTATTGTTAAAGTTTTGAAATCAATATTCACAACCTGCATAGCCCTGGAGATGAATCAAAATTATTTAAGACTCAAGTTTTCAGATATACAGTACACTGCACCTTTGGAAATATAATTATAAGTGACTGATTTAAAAAACTGCATACTGATCAAGAACTATTATTGCAACTGCACGTGTTTGTTGTGGTGGTGCTGTGGTGTACATATGTAAGAATTTTGCAAGCAACACCAAAATTTGGTGACTTGAAGTCTTGGTGTGTGTGTGTGTGTGTGTGTGTGTGTGTGTGTGTGTGTGTGTGTGTGTGTGTGTGTGCGCGCGTGTGTGTGTGGAAACACTAGATCTGACACTAAATATTCTGTCAGTTGTTATAAACAGAAATGCCATATCCACAAGCAATAACATTTTAGTTTTTTTCACTTGCTTTAAATTTTTCTGTTAAACACATCCAGTTAGAATAATATTTCCTGTCATGGACAACTCAACAGCCGGCACTGTCAAGTCCCTTCTCGTGAGCTGTTTCTTCACTCGTGGTCCCCCTCAACCTACAGGCATCTACAGTAGCACTTAGCAAACTTCTGTAGTGTGAACAGCAAGGGTGCTTAATACCACTTTTTGCCCCCCCCCCTTTCCTGTCCCACATACAGACGACATATATGTCACAGACTATCACATTACTACGACCCTCCCAAAAGACTTTCAGATGAAGTTACAGGGTCCCATGAATTTCTGTTACAAGAATTTTGGCAGTTCTCTATGAACCATGATGACATTTGTAACATTGTTTCACTGACTGAACAAGCCAGTTACTAACCTACCAGCACACCTTTGACCGCCTACTCTCAACTCAACATGATGACGATCCTAAATACTCGAGGGTACGTTGTACACGGGTCTTGTATACTTTCTTTTGCAGCTGGATCAAGTTTTTTAGAATACTTCCAACAATTTTATGTTAATTCCACTGTGTAGCACTACCACTATTTAATCAATCAATTAGCTCAACAAAACACTGCACTCAAAAGCTACTGAGCATTCCTTTTCACATGCAAGATCTCAAGTTTTGCACCATCTAAGGCTACAGCTATTAAAAGATGAAACTTTATTGTAGACAACTGCACCACAAGCCAACTCACTATGTAACACAGTTATCATCCACCACAACAGTGTAATGTCAGCGCATTCTGTCTAATCTATGACATAGTATTAAATTATCTTTGTTCTCCGATTTGACATTTGCCGTGTATCTCTTTTTTTAGTCCAGCTTGGTGCGACTGGATTCAGTGCTACATTTTCATTTTACTTGAATATTCAGTCTGTACAGTTCCCACACACATCATGCACACAGTTAAATTTTTGTCAATAATAAGTGCATTCAAGAGTTTGCCTCTTAATTTACAAGAGCCAAACCTTTCTGTGTGTTCAAATACAAAATACATTGCACATGATTCACTGCTCTAACTCTTCTTGTCACTAATACCATTAGAACTTGTTAATGGAACAATAGTGTTTTTCAACTCAATTGTAGTACAATTGTTTGTCACTACACATAATGAATAGGAAAATAGGAACGCGGGTAAGCTACTACAAACAGCATAGTGAACGCATTATTGTGGCCAAGATAGATACGAAGCCCACACCTACTACAGTAGTACAAGTTTATATGCCAACTAGCTCTGCAGATGACGAAGAAATTGAAGAAATGTATGATGAAATAAAAGAAATTATTCAGATAGTGAAGGGAGACGAAAATTTGATAGTCATGGGTGACTGGAATTCGAGTGTAGGAAAAGGGAGAGAAGGAAACGTAGTAGGTGAATATGGATTGGGGCTAAGAAATGAAAGAGGAAGCCGCCTGGTAGAATTTTGCACAGAGCACAACTTAATCATAGCTAACACTTGGTTTAAGAATCATGATAGAAGGTTGTATACATGGAAGAACCCTGGAGATACTAAAAGGTATCAGATAGATTATATAATGGTAAGACAGAGATTTAGGAACCAGGTTTTAAATTGTAAGACATTTCCAGGGGCAGATGTGGACTCTGACCACAATCTATTGGTTATGACCTGTAGATTAAAACTGAAGAAACTGCAAAAAGGTGGGAATTTAAGGAGATGGGACCTGGATAAACTGAAAGAACCAGAGGTTGTACAGAGTTTCAGGGAGAGCATAAGGGAACAATTGACAGGAATGGGGGAAAGAAATACAGTAGAAGAAGAATGGGTAGCTTTGAGGGATGAAGTAGTGAAGGCAGCAGAGGATCAAGTAGGTAAAGACGAGGGCTAGTAGAAATCCTTGGGTAACAGAAGAAATACTGAATTTAATTGATGAAAGGAGAAAATATAAAAATGCAGTAAATGAAGCAGGCAAAAAGGAATACAAACGTCTCAAAAATGACATTGACAGGAAGTGCAAAATGGCTAAACAGGGATGGCTAGAGGACAAATGTAAGGATGTAGAGGCTTATCTCACTAGGGGTAAGATAGATACAGCCTACAGGAAAATTAAAGAGACCTTTGGAGATAAGAGAACCACTTGTATGAACATAAAGAGCTCAGATGGAAACCCAGTTCTAAGCAAAGAAGGGAAAGCCGAAAGGTGGAAGGAGTATATAGAGGGTCTATACAAGGGCGATGTACTTGAGGACAATATTATGGAAATGGAAGAGGATGTAGATGAAGATGAAATGGGAGATACGATACTGCGTGAAGAGTTTGACAGAGCACTGAAAGACCTGAGTCGAAACAAGGCCCCGGGAGTAGACAACATTCCATTGGAACTACTGACGGCCTTGGGAGAGCCAGTCCTAACAAAACTCTACCATCTGGTGAGCAAGATGTATGAGACAGGCAAAATACCCTCAGACTTCAAGAAGAATATAATAATTCCAATCCCAAAGAAGGCAGGTATTGACAGATGTGAGAATTACCGAACAATCAGTTTAATAAGCCACAGCTGCAAAATACTAACACGAATTCTTTACAGACAAATGGAAAAACTAGTAGAAGCCGACCTCGGGGAAGATCAGTTTGGATTCCGTAGAAATACTGGAACACGTGAGGCAATACTGACCTTACGACTTATCTTACAAGAAAGATTAAGGAAACGCAAACCTACGTTTCTAGCATTTGTAGACTTAGAGAAAGCTTTTGACAATGTTGACTGGAATACTCTCTTTCAAATTCTGAAGGTGGCAGGGGTAAAGTACAGGGAGCGAAAGGCTATTTGCAATTTGTACAGAAAGCAGATGGCAGTTATAAGAATCGAGGGACATGAAAGGGAAGCAGTGGTTGGGAAGGGACTAAGACAGGGTTGTAGCCTCTCCCCGATGTTATTCAATCTGTATATTGAGCAAGCAGTAAAGGAAACAAAAGAAAAATTCGGAGTAGGTATTAAAATCCATGGAGAAGAAATAAAAACTTTGAGGTTCGCCAATGACATTGTAATTCTGTCAGAGACAGCAAAGGACTTGGAAGAGCAGTTGAACGGAATGGATGGTGTCTTGAAGGGAGGATATAAGATGAACATCAACGAAAGCAAAACGAGGATAATGGAATGTAGTCGAATTAAGTCGGGTGATGTTGAGGGTATTAGATTAGGAAATGAGACACTTAAAGTAGTAAAGGAGTTTTGCTATTTGGGGAGCAAAATAACTGATGATGGTCGAAGTAGAGAGGATATAAAATGTAGACTGGCAATGGCAAGGAAAGCGTTTCTGAAGAAGAGAAATTTGTTAACATCGAGTATAGATTTAAGTGTTAGGAAGTCATTTCTGAAAGTATTTGTATGGAGTGTAGCCATGTATGGAAGTGAAACATGGACGATAAATAGTTTGGACAAGAAGGGAATAGAATCTTTCGAAATGTGGTGCTACAGAAGAATGCTGAAGATTAGATGGGTAGATCACATAACTAATGAGGAGGTACTGAATAGGATTGGGGAGAAGAGGAGTTTGTGGCACAACTTGACCAGAAGAAGGGATCGTTTGGTAGGACATGTTCTGAGGCATCAAGGGATCACCAATTTAGTATTGGAGGGCAGCGTGGAGGGTAAAAATCGTAGGGGGAGACCAAGAGATGAATACACTAAGCAGATTCAGAAGGATGTAGGTTGCAGTAGGTACTGGGAGATGAAGAAGCTTGCACAGGATAGAGTAGCATGGAGAGCTGCATCAAACCAGTCTCAGGACTGAAGACCACAACAACAACAACAACAACACATGCAAGCCCAGAATTATGTTTTGATTTTGCCTGTGTACATCATTCTGTCTTAAATAAAATAAAAGTTGATGACACTGCTAATTTTTCTTTAAACTACAGCTGCACGATTTTACAATAAAGTAGGACCTAAACATCATCATATATTTTTGGTCTCTCAATACAGGAAATGCTTATTGGTGTCAGATGGAAAAAAACTATAAATAATATTTCAAATGTATATTTATTACAAAATATAAACTGAAAATAAATCACATGTATACTACTAAAATATAAGACACAACATATGTATAACTGAATTAATAGCTGCCATAATTTGCCGATGCTTCGGCGATGTGATTCACCAAAATAACAAATATATACAACTACTTGACAAAATAAAAATTAAGAAATAAAATATTTAAATTTCTTCAACTCCAGCATCATAAATTGCATAACGTTATCACAAGTTCCAAAGGCCATGACAAGTCTTAAAATATGCATGTCACATTAGCAAGGCAATGCTCTGTTACACACAGAATTAATACTTCCTATCCCTATTTGTGAAGGACTAAAATTACCTTCCAGTAACTTATTTTTATTCATTTTCTCTAAATAAAATACTGTAAGTTCTAACAAAGCAATATTTAATTTAAATCTGTGACACAAACCATTGAATGCAGAGTGTACTTTAAACAAATACAGTGTCTTCACTGTTCTTTTTCCACATAAAAAAATATATCTGAGATTATTCAGAGCTGCAGCCTACAAGTAACTTCAAAACACTAAATGAGATTCCTTTCTTACAGATTGCACTTATAATAAAAAATAAAAAAGTGAAGTACTGGATTCTTCTAAAAATCACCACATACTTGCCATATTCAGAAATAGTGGTAGAAACTGGTTCCATTACAATAAAATAAGAAACTTCCCTTATTTTAACAATGTATTTTCTAGAATTTCAGTCACAACAGTGGTTTTCATCCTAAGCTCATTTTCTACAAACAGCATCACAGATTTGTTCCACTATAATTACCACATACAAGTGATACTGTTAATATTTTTCTTTGAGCCAAAGATCTGAGTAAGCACTCTGGACAAATAATCTCGTACCATTACTGAAGGACCTCTTAAACACTTGGTGAATGACATAATTTGCATGTCTTTCTCTCATGACGCAAAACTATTATTGTTTTTTTGGTTTGTGCCACATTATCAACCACTGAAAATAATGTTACAACTGGCTGAAGAGAAAATTGTTTCAATGTACGAATTTTAAAAATTGCATGCACATGTTCCACAACAACCATCAGACACTAATAAACTCTGAAAAAGTGCTTGCCTACCTTTCTCAAAATCAGCAGGCTTACTCTTACTTGTGTAGATTAATTAGACATTTAAATATAAGAAACAAAAGAGGTGGCAGATAATACTTTCTCAGAACATTTATATTAAATAAAATACCTTTTAAATCTATAAAATATTATAATGCCTTAGTAATAACACAGTCGAACACATACAGTCATTACACTCCAGCTAAATTTTGCTATAAACTGTGACAGCAGCACTCCAAGCGGAGAGTAAGCTACAATGTCAAACACGATATTTGACAAATATGAATAGTATCGTTTATATTGATTTGTAAAACAATTTTTTACTAAAGGGGGTGTAGTACTGCCATAAAAATTCTTCCAAGACATTTTCTTCTGAAGCAAAAGTAATTACAATTATGAAAATATTCATGTATTAGGAATGTGCGAATCATTAGACTCTATACAAAATTGTTTTGTGTTGAGTTAAGTGTCAATCACAATAAGAAAGGACAACAACAGAAATATATGCTTCTCATGGACGAAATATATGTTTACACTCACTTGTTTTCAGCTGAGTAAGCTGCAATTATGCAAGCATTTGAGAGTATTTCTTCATGAACAAATTGTAGATTATGTCACTGAATCTGTCAGATTGAGCTGTTTTTGCTTTATTTTATGACAATTCACGTCTCTTGATAATTAAGTAATGCTCAGAAAGCAAAAATATAGCAATCACTTCATTAATTAAATAGAAAAAGAACAAACAACAAACTCTGATCCAATCCTGGGATTTCCTGCCACTGGGGGAGCTAGTCTTGTTTCGGCTACCAGACAGTAACAACTTTCACAGCCGTGAATGTTATGACTGCATGCGTTAGACTGTGGTAATAATATCTGCTTATTGCTCTGGGAAATACTGAAAAAATTAAGTGCAATCATTAATACACAACCACACAAAGTGTAATAAAAATTTTACAGTATAAATCTCTAACAGTGACTTTAGTCACAGAGATACAAAGGCATGCTCACACAGCACACTCAGGTCAAATATTTCACCTCTGTTGTGGCTACAAATTACAGTTCTGAGCAACAGGTTAGTTTTTAGTGGCAGTGGATGAAAAGGTTATCTTTTTTTTAATCAAATTGGAGTTTTTTCACAAAAGTTTATTAAAATCTGGATATGTAAAAATCTTTAATTTAGGGGGGAAAAGGATAGGTTGTAAAGTACATAAAATGGAGGCAGCTGCCACAACCAAACTATACAAGTTACTACAAAACACTGCATTTTACTCAGCAAAATTTACAGCAGCATTCTGACTGCTTTGTCATTTACTAAATCTGTAGAAACAAAGTAAAAAGAATCTTCTACCTACAGACTGTTTTAGCAGATGACCACAATTTCTTATTACTCAAATAGGTACTGTCAGTCTATAAGGTCCATAATGACAAGGTTGTTTGAACAAATTACCTTCTCTTTTTACTTTTGGTATGGAAACTTTAACTGATATGTAGTAGCAAAAGTTTCAATTCCCAAAAAAAGTACTCTTTTGTTATAAAATGTATACCTGAGGAAACACCAGCCAGTTGCAAATAACTCTACCTCTACACTGCAGCCCAGTACAGAATTCGCCATACAAAACTTTGCACTTTGTCTCTGAAATAAAGCTTGCGATAAAGCAGATATCTTTCACCGACGCTGACTGAATTCGATATAACTCCCTTTTCACTCAAAAGTTTTGGTGTGATTTCTTTGTGAGATTTCTTCTTGTGAACATTAATAGCGTGCACCTACTACTCCCACACAACTAAGAGCACGGGTCGCATTTGACACAACATAATGACAAACTTCAGAGTCTGCCACTGTCACTACGTGGAACCTGTTTCACTTCAAATAAACCACTCCTTCCTCTTCTCTACTTGGTGGCCTGTCGCCGACTGGACAACAGCCTGATCCGGGTCGAGCGCATCGTCTGCTCCCTTGTCCTCTTGTGTCAAATATTCACCCTTATGTCTGGCCAGGTATCGGCCAATCAGAACAGCCATCAGCACCAAGGCCAAGAAAATTATTGCAAGGACACCTTAAAAAAAAAAAAAAAAAAAAGTATAATTATTTTAACTGAAGTTCACTAAATAAACAGTCTGGTAAAACTTTAGCAAACATTCAGAACCAATAAGAGATATCGGCATATATTATATATAAGAATAAACCTCATGTAAACATTACACTATGTATTCTTCCGCGTTTGCTGGCATGTCATTAGATTCTGGTTGACGTGGAGCACAAGCCAAGCTGTCTCGAGTACTGCCAAGTACGATAATGAGGATATGTTTTATGCTGTGCATTACGTGTACATCGACTCAGCAAAAATACGGGACAACAGCTTTATCGGGGCATATAACTTGGAAGGCACTGGCCAGCAATCTGGTCCAACAAACCTGCAGTGATATAAACAGTTGTAGGAAAGACACATAAAGAGACAAGTAGTGAACAATATAGCCCTGAACGTCATTTAATAGCCTTGAATGTCATTCAGTTTTTGAACAGAAGAAAATAATGGTAAAACTCAGGCGATACGCTTCTTAGGTGAGCTGATGAAAAACATTACATGCTCTCAATCTTGGCTAACACAGTACTATAATTAAACACGAGAGTGATGAAAATTCCTGACTTTAACAAGGGTAATTTTTCTGCACTAGTGACGTGAGGCGTAAGAGCGCAGTGCTGAGATTTCACTATGTAGCTAAATATTGAAGCCACTGAAAGTATTACAGTCATTAATCTGGTAATCACTGAACTTCTTTCATATTGGACTCCGAGGATTGTGGTACATTTCAGTACTGCTACGTTGACAACGAGATGATCAGCAACAGAATCCCAAGCCACACGTCCACATTTCCTCCCCTCTTCTTTTATGACGCACTGTACTGCATTTCACCGTCGCTCAGCAGTGACATGTCACAAAGCTTCGTGCATTAGTTCCAGTAAGTTTGGCAGCTTCAATGTCATGTTATTTCTCGTGGCTAATCCCCTAACATGGCTCCAGACTGATTCGGCTGGGTTCAGAATGCAGTGTTCAGGTGACCACTGCAAAAATGCATAATTTGCAGTGTTTGTTTGACACTGTGAAAATTGTTTTCTATGTTTCTATGGCACTTATCACTCTGGCTCGTGTGAGACCACATCTGTCCTATAAAACAACGGGCATATTCAAACAAAGAGTATTTGATTTTTCAATTTTCTCCAAAAAATTTAACTGTGTAATGTTTTCATAAATTCAAAATCTTTAACAATTTTTTTAGTTATTCAAACCGAACAAACAAAACAAAATATATTGTACGTCATAACGGGTAACGAACCTCTGCCCACCCAATTATCAATCTGCAACACACGCCACAAATATGTCCGAAATATCATTCCTAATATTTATTACATAATGTTTCTTGAAAAATGTCAAAGATGATTTGTTTCTGCAGTGTTGTGAAAAACATTAACAACAACTTGTTTCTAGCCATTAATGGTGTTCTGCGTACAAGCTTCACTAGATGCAGGAAGCAGTGTCATCCATTTTTGTGGTACTATCAGAGCACGAGTACTGCTTACAGAGATTGTGACTGTACACGATTTTTGAAATAAAAATTACGTAGCTAAAGTATGATTAAGAAAAACTTTGATTGCTGTTTATACATTAGAATGTCTTAAAGTTTCGTTTACAATGACACAGTAATAAGGAATCAATACATAAAAGTTGGACCTACTTCCAAGAACAGAACACCGCCAATACGAGAGCTACGGCCGCAAACCAATCATCATGTTTGTGTCCGTTTATATCAGGTTTATTCTTATGATGAACGGAGTATATACAAGTATTTTATTTACTGCTACAAGTCATAAACTTGCCATACCATATGGGGGAGGGGGGGGGAGAAGTTATATTTTAAGAAAAATTGGTTCAAATAGCTCTGAGCACTATGGGACTTAACATCTGAGGTCATCAGTCCCCTAGAACTTAGAACTACTTAAACTTAACTAACCGAAGGACATCACACACATCCGTGCCCGAGGCAGGATTTGAACCTGAGACGGTAGCGGTCACACGGTTCCAGACAGAAGCACCTAGAACCGCTCGGCCACAGCGGCCGGCTGCAAAATACAGTATAGCGGTTGGCAGTGAGAGATGTTTACAAGATGTTGACCAACTGCATTTGTCTAACAACATTAGTGGTAGCAAGTTAAACAGTGCACAACGAATTATAAATATATATGACATGATATAGAGTGGAATGTGCAATTAAATTCAGCTGTGTTTTTAGTTGCCAATCTAACTATCACCTCAGGAAATGTGAATGGTTTCAGAGGTGCCAAATAAGTAGGAATGAAAAAGTAAATGCTGCTTCTTTCACTCACAGCAAGTAAAGCTGTTCTCTTACACAAAATAATATTCCAACAAATCCCATTTAGTTCATGTATTTTCCTGCAAGAAGCAGTACATCAGCAAAAAATTTGAAACTATACTCCAATTAAAATTATTTGGTCGATGATGTCTGTCACTTGCTGCTACAATGTTGCCACAGTGGCTACCAGCTACCACTCGGTTATAGGTGACAAACACAATGGACCAGTTCACAAATGCTGTTAATGTGCAATGCGGAGGCAGTGTCGGAAGCGCCCAATGTAACGTACGTCAGAAATGCAAGATGGACTGTTGACAACAATAAGTGACCAATGGCTGAACTGTGACAGACGAAGCATCTTGTAGACTTGAATTTAAACTCGTGGCTAGGGACCAGAAAAAACACATTTTGTGATAAACACGAAATAGATGCAGATTCAGCCTCAAAATGCAAAATTATTTAATAGACACTATTTCACAGTGAATTCTATGCATATGAACTGTTTTATCTGAGATAATATGTAACAGTTCTTTTGTCTGGATATAAATATCGAAAAAGTAACCAATTTTCAGTTACTGGTATTGTACATCATTTGGCGAAACCCAATTTGGGAAGATAATGTGCATAAGAACCTGTTTGCAGAAAAATAAAGTGTAAAAACGCAACAAGGTATCAATGCACAGTCATCTGGTGCCATGCCAAGCACAGTCATCTGGCGCCATGCCAACTGTGGACGGTTGAATGGTCTATTTAAGATACACGCCATATAATGCAACTTTGTAGTTCTCAGCCGTGGCACCTAGCATTTTGCAACCAAGAAATGCGTACGTTTTGTTTGCTTGTTAGCCAAAGCTCAAAAAATGCAGAAACCTTTAACACGGCAAATGTTTTGAACTGTGGTTTCATCGAATACCACGACAGGTCGTGCCTAAACTATGTCGTTAACAATACACTGCTAATCTCAACAAGCAATTGCGCATAGCCGTCCCCAAATGTCTTTTATCATGCGTTGCTCATTGTTTTCTTTTCTTATTTTTAAAAAAGTCAAGTGACTAATCCTGGTCTATCATGTATTTCGATTACCACCCTTACAACACCAGAAGAGATTGACAATCCCTGTAACAACTTATCAGTCCTGCTGTGGGCTGCCGCCCTGCTAATGGGAGGTGGGGCTCGTTTCCCTGCACCTCTCCTCTCCCATCTAGCAGGCAAAATTCTAGTTCTTTCTCTTTTTTTTCCTTCGTTTTTACACACTTGCGGCTGTCTGCCACTATCGCCAATAATGCGACTGCACTATAGCGACTGGGAAACTTTTGTCAGTGGGGTAACAACTAGTTGTATCTTTGGGGGCGGGGGGGGGGGGGGGGGCGTTGCACTTTATTTAAGCAATACTGAGATGACGGTTATACTGAGTAACAGAACACTACGATTTGTCTACAAAGCCAGAAAGGTTTTTGACAATATTATGACAGCATGCCATGGGAAGTATTATGTGATATTCATGCCACAGCATCACAATCCTATTCTGAAATAAAATTATAAACACAAACTGTATCTAAGGAACTAGCATAGTTGACAACAATTGTTATTACATTTCCCCAGATGCTCTGTTATATTAGCACACATACCACTCACATTACAAAATGGTGTTGTGCCTATTTCAGACCCTCATATGTAATTATTGCAGTCAACATAAAAGCTCTGTAGCACCGAAACCCAGACACTCACCTCCAAGTATGGCAGAATCCGTATGGCGATAAATCCTATCTAATACGTCACTGTCGACCATAGGTGGTGGACGAGTTTCTATAATGTCAGGTGGATGAGTCACTGGTTCAACACCACAGAAGTCCTCATTCAGTGGACCTGTTGGTAATACAAAAGAAGTAAACTATGGTCAGTTTGTGTACAGGTTTTTTTCACAACATACTGTTGTGTTTAATGCTTTCAAGAATCGTTTTCCCCAAGCTCAGAAGTGACAGACAACTTTAGCCAAGATACACTTCAAACACCTGTGTAGCAATCAAATATTTCTAAAGTGAATGTTATAAAAGTGCTGTTATTGGGTGTCATTTTACAATGCTCTACAACCTATGGGAAGAAGTACAATTTTATTTCTAATATGTCTTTCAAAGTTTCACATATTCACACTACAGCACACAACTATCACCTCTGTATACACAAATTTAAATATACCACAAATATGTAAGTCTTGCAAATATCACATTATACTGCATATAAAAAATACAGATGAGTGCAAAAATCAGAAATCACATCATCATAGAGTGACCAGCACTTGCAATAGAAAAGTTGTCATTTAAAATGTAGTAGTTGGAAAAATCACAAGCACCACTCCAATACTAACTCAGCATATTACCAGAATAAATATTTTTGAAAGCTTCAAAGTTAACAATGTTAAACTTTGTTTTAACACCACCATTATATCAACTACAATATCACTGCAATCAGGAGTGCCTCATTCAAAATAAATATACAAGCTAGTTACAAAGAAACTCAATCTCCATTATTCTATTCGTCCAAGGTTAAATTTCCTTGCGGTTAGTGTTAACAAATTTCCCAAAAACAAAATTTCTATTCTCTACACAGAAAACTACTTAAATCCTACCAAAAAGAGAGATTACACAGACAAATATTTCACAGAATCGCGACCCTCTTTATTTACATGTTGGAGAATGATGTTTAGTACACCACAAAGTATTAGTATACATGTGGAGTTCTCTACTGACTAAGCATTGTCATATGTAAGGAAATTGTTTTGTATCCTGTTAGTGGATTGGTTGAATGAAGACATTGTGTTAAATGTGTCAGCATTTTGCTGAGGGTATTTTAAATAAAAGAGAGAGGAGGATTTAATGAGTTTTCCATAACTTTCTTGACTGTCTGCACATGAGCAGTTTCGTCACTGCATCTCAAATTGGCCCGCAGGTGGGAATGCAGAACAGGCTGAGCTGCTGTATTTATTACCTCTTACCACGATTTCATGTTACGTTCTGTTCTGTTATAAGCTTCTACGTCCTCCATATTTACTTACTGATATTTCTTCTAATCATCAGATATGCTACTTATGTGAAATGGTGCTAGCTGTCTGCTCTGTACATTACACTCGGACACAAGTAAAAAAGTTAAAGTTCATTCACAGAGTGCTTGCTGCTAACTACTGAACAGTTAGCAGGAAATAAAATTGTTACAATAAAAATGTTTCACAGCAGAAGTTTCTAGTTTATTCCTGGGGGAATAATAATAATAATAATAATACTCACTTCCAAGAGACCTGACATTGGGTGGGGCATTCTCCTGGAAAAGCAGTTTGAGAGGGTAAATGTCGTCAAACTCCACACGTGATATGCAGCCAACAAAGCCCTCAGTCATGGACTCATTTCGCCCTATGTACAAGTACTGGATGTTATTGAACTGCGCATCTGCTGAGGCTTTAATGTTGAAATTATATTCTCGTGGCTCGTCATTGTCAACCTAGATTACAAAAGAAATACACTGTTAAACTGTAAGTGATAAGAATAAGCTATTGTAGGTTCTATTTAAACTTGGGCAGAAAAAAGTTTAAAACTACAAAGCCACTGCATTTATCATGAAATTCATATCATAATGTCATTTTACCTTATTTTACATCATTAAGAATTTACTGAAGAATTTTATAATCTGCAAGAATTTGCAAGGCATCTTGATGAATTTTGTGCACTGCAAGATTACCACTATTATTCATGCAACATAACATAACATAAAAACTGATGTGAAGAGTTCCATACCTGTAGGATCATTGTCGCACCTGAATTTTTTCTTGATAAGTGAACGTCGTGGTACTGACCGAGTCCAAAATGCTTCTCCAAGAAAATGATCTCTTGTCTCTCAAAGCCAAAATCAAATACGACACGCAAGTGACCTGTAAAATGAAAATTTACCAATATAATAAGTTTCAGAACACCAACGTGAACATCAGCAAAACCAAAAAACAAAGAACCTGAGCAGCCATATTCAGCAAGAACATACAAACTTGTTGCCCTATTTGTGTGTATGTGTGTGTGTGTGTGTATACACAATATCTTGAGAGATTATTAAAAATCCAATTACAGTGAATTTTCTAGACCAGTGGTTGTCAAACTGGGGCTCACGACCAAGTATTCATGTGGCCTGCAGTTCTCAGCCCCCCCCCCGCCCCCCCCCCCCCCAAAGAAGACAAAAAAAATTGCCACCCGGTTCAGATACACGAGTGAACCTGGCAGCTTGGGCATGCCAGTGAAATTTTTCCAAGTACCTCATGTGGCTGGTTGCTGCTACTGCTGCTTACACAGCCAACAGCCTCACTTCAGTAGCCAGAAGCAGGAGAAGGTATTAGTCATATGCGACTCAACTGTGCATGTGTATGAGCCCGCTTGTAACTGCTTAAATGAATCTTAATGTAAACTGTTGTGATGTCACGCTCATTGGAGGCAATTTGTCGTTATGAAGCATTGCACAGTCTTCACATTTTGCTGTTGACAGACGCTTGTACGTGCACTGCTATTTTATATGGTGCATTTCCTTTGCAATTTAAGTTTTATTTTCATTTTTTCTCTCGTTCATGTTTTAATGCTGCAGTATTATTACGCAGTAGCAGGATACGGTAATATCCTTTGTTAGAGTGTCAGTTCTCACCAGTCAAAATTACAAAAATTTAATTTGAAACTTAAACAATGAAAAAATTTCCGGGTTTTTCCTGGATCTCCTGGTTGTCCCGGATCGTATACACTCTGGAGAGGTAACACGAAGTTACGGGAAGTCTGTGACGTACCGCTGAGCAGTCACAGTTCCTTCAATTGCTACCGGCTGTGACTTAAAGTCATATACATGGCTCCTCACGACACCAGCAGCAATATTCCTGTGCCTCTCCAAAACATTGGAAGAATGGGACCTCTCCCCACATTGCTACCATAATTGCCGACAGTGGCGGTCCGGAGTAATGAAGGAGTGCAATTTGTTGCTGAACACAATGTGGCATATTCGTCAGCAGTCAGTGCTTTCCAGTCATGGCAACACTAAACACAGCAGTTTGTGTTGTGGTGTTACCAGCAGCCTACGCACGGGACGGTAATTCCCTACATCTGGTGCTGCTATTCTTCGATCAATGGTGTGTCGTAGGTAGTCCACTACCTGTTCTCAGATGGCAGGTGCAGTCGTGAAGAGCTTATGATGCACCCAATGCACAATATGTCAATCTTCCACTGTGGTGGTCAGACTCTGTCGAGTGTACCCTCATTAATGAGTATGCCTGCCCCTACGTTCTGACACAGTCCGACGACAAACTGGCCAATGGAAGACCCACAATGAGGTTCTTTCCAAAGGGTCACATGCTGATAATGCTGTCTCACACGAATACTCAACATCTTTATGTCCTGGACTGTGAGCACACAACATCTGATACTGTTTGTGTCCCTTACACGCCCTACCAGACAAAGTCACAATATTAAACACGAACAACACTAACGCACTCTGATTGCCATTCTACTAGTTACAGAGATTTTAATCATCTGTTCTTTCGGACATGGCCGAAACGACAGACATTACACATTCATATAATTGATTCACCTTGACGGGGACTCAATCCACAACCTTCAGTATGGATGTACATTTACATTTGACCTTTTGCAGGACTCTAAAATTAGTGAGCACGGAGGACACGGACGGGGAGACTGCAGAGGTAGTCCGCACATTTGCAATAAATGTTGTGTCCAGGTGGCACAGCGGTTAACACAACTACCTAGTAAGCAGGAGATCCCAGGTTCGAGTCCCTGTCCGTCACACAATTTCACTCAACTTCCTTTCAATGTCCCAATGCAGCTTATATTGTCAGTTCCTTCCCTTCCCTTCGCCCTCCCACTTCAATTTACGTAGTATCTAATCATTCACAAGCCCGACAATGGTGTGTAAGTGTATGAAGTTACATTTACAACTGACCATGTCTTCTGGGTGTTTCACTTTTTTTTTTGTCAGCCAGCGTAATTATTATTAACTGATAGCCTCACCATAATAATTATCAACATATTACACATTCAAAGATTTAACATGAACAAAACACAGAAATATGACTGTACAAATTAAACTTACAGTTTCTGCTAGGTATTGACAGGCAAACACCCAATGATAATCAATATAAATATGATATCTCACTTACCACTGTTGGAAACCATGATTGTGAGGTATTCACCAGTGATGTTGGAGAAGAAACCCAGAAGGAACCCCTTTGGGTTGGTGGTCGTGAATCCGACACGAATCTTTTCTGAAATGGTTGACCTCCAGCTACCCATGAAGTCATACTTAACGATGGAGCTAGATTTCATGACCACACCAATTTCTGAAAGAACAACCACATACTCTACAACAGATCCTTATCAACAGAGGAAGCTGACTGCCTTAAAACGAAAATTATACATCAAACTGAAATGCTGGGACAACTTTCAGTTAATACTACACAGATATAACCAGCCGTATTGCACCAGAAGAGCTTTGCCTTCTCTCTGCTGCTAGATAATGGATAAAGAAACATAATTCCTCTGCTGGCAGGTAGATCATCCAAAGTAAAAAATCAAATTCAAATATTTCTACATAATGTTTTATATGGGGGTCACTCCAAAAGAAATGCATAATGCTTTTTAGAACATCCAATTTATCTTCTACACCTTCGACATTTTTAAAGTATGTTGACACACATCATTTTTTCACTGCCTTACATCACTGTCATTGTCTTGTTCTAAGAACACAGGAACTTTTTAACAACACATTGCTTCAGACCAACATCAAGTGCAGCAGCCGTCTTCATGCAGTGCTACAACAGTGTGATTTGTGGAAACAGATTGAATTAAATTTGAATACATGCAGGAAGAATGTTTCTACGTCCTCTGTAAATACTAAAGATACAGACCAAAAGTTGAAGTTTTCAGAAAATGTTGTGCATTTCTTTTGGAGTGACCCTTGTACATTGTACAGAAATCTGTAATAAATAGGTATACAAGGTGGTGGTGCATTCTGAAAAGGTAGCAAAATACATTGTTTCAGTCCCTTGTCACACTGTCGCATTACAAACTATAATATTATGGGACAGACTGGCTGGACACAGCTGCCCTTCTTTACGATGTTCCCAAACCTAGCCCTCTTCCCGTCCAGATGATGACCTGCAATCTGGAAAACTAGTTACAGCATTTTTCAACCTTTAATGTGTCTACTGGCAGTACTTTGATTTCAACTCATAATGGTGTCACAGTCATCCATTCTGTCTCAACGTAATTTTGAAGGAAAAAAAATCTTTTGCTAGCCGGTATGGAATGGCGAAGGAAAGGGCACGCAGCCCAACTAACACCCAAGACAAAACTGTCAGCTGGCAAGGTTCTTTCAACCATTTTCTTTGATCGACAAGGCACTTGACTCATTAACATTTTGCACAAGCAATGCACAATCAGTGTTGCATGTTGCTGTGACCAGCTGCATGAGGTGATGCCTGCGTATCACCGCAAAAGACCAACCAATTCAAGAAGCTATCTTCCTCCTAGACAATATCATGCCCCATACTGCCTCTCTAATAGTCTGAAAACATCAAGAAATTCCTTGGACACAATTTGATCATAGCTTGGAACTATTGCTCTGCAATTTTAGTTTATTTTGGTCACTTAAACACACTTGAGGAAAGGCAATGATTTGAAGATGACAAGGGCATACACGAATTTGTGCACAACTGGCCCCCTACTCAACAAGCTTCATTCTATGATGCAGCGATAAAAAATTTTCCTTCTTCCTGGAAAAACTTATTTCTAAAGCAGAGAACTATGTAGAAAAATAAATTATATTTGAATTAATTTTTAAAAAATAAAATACCATTTATATTTGATCTACCTTTGTATTTTTGTATTATTAATACAAATCAATATTTGTTTTCATACGTGTGCATAAATTTAAACACAACTGTAATATTTTTTGGGATGAAATATATAAGAATACTGTACATTGCTTTTTGAATTTTTTTTATGGGAGAGTTCCGCTAAAATTAATTTTACATTTAATATCACTGTAGTAAGTAGTACATTGCAGACCAGAGTATAGTTGAAATATGGGGCTGAAGAAGACAACTGCAACAGTAGCACCAGCAGCAGCAGCCGTCCTTACCATCAGCACAGATGGGCCCTTTAAAGGCAGTCCACCTGCAGTCACACCAGTAGCTATCGTAGCCTTCGTGGCACGTCCCATTGTTCAAGCACGGACTGCTGTCGCACTTGCCAATACATCCTGGGCTTACACCTGTCAATGCAGAACACTTAGTAAAACACAGACTTGTAATATCACAGAGCACACATGCACATAAGTGTGAAAGGAACTAAAGAAACTCAGGGGGAGTAAGACAGGCGAAGGGGTTTCAAGGTGGAATCTTTTTCCACATATGGAGTAAGTCCTATCTCACAACTAAACATTATAATCAGAATGAGATTTTCACTCTGCAGCGGAGTGCACTGATATGAAACTTCCTGGCAGATTAAAACTGTGTGCCAGACCAAGACTCGAACTCGGGACCTTTGCCTTTCACGGGCACGTGCTCTACCAGCTGAGCTACCCAAGCACGGCTCATGACCCGTCCTCACAGGTTCAATTCTGCCAGTACCTCATCTCCTACTTTCCAAAATTCACAGAAGCTCTTCTGCGAACCTTGCAGAACTAGCACCCCTGGAAGAAAGGATATGCGAAGACATGGCTTAGCCACAGCCTGGAGGACGTTTCCATAATGAGATTTTCATTCTGCAGTGGAATGTGCGCTGATATGAAACTTCCTGGCAGATTAAAACTGTTGTGCCAGACCGAGACTCAAACCCGAGTTTCAAACATTATAATGACCAATAAGAACAGACCAAAAATAACAAGGGACTCTGATACCAATAGTACCATCTTCAAAATTAAAAGCTACTGGATTACAAAAGTGTAAAGTACAGTCCTTTACAATCCAAAAGAATCCTCACTCTACTAAGAAAAAACAAATTACAGACGATCAGATTTCAGGATCATAGGTCAAAACAGCAAAGAATCAGCATTTCACCCTTGCGCACACTCGCTTAGTCGTATTCTGCATTCACATGTACACAATCACAGTGCAGTGAAATATCAATAATAGTAAATGCATAGTTTGTACGATGTCAAAATTATGAGAGTTTATGGCTATTATAATTCTTAAATCAAGTTGTACTGCAGTCACTAAGTTTTCTGTGTTACCGAATTACAGTAGATCTGTTGCAGCCACATGTGAGGCAAGTGGGCAGGCACAGAGGTGTTGATATGCAGTTTCACAACTGAGCCCCTTTGCACACCACAAGACAACCGGGTTAAGGTGCGCAATTGTAGTGACATCACACAAAGGCTGCGTAATGCCCGATTGGCCTGCGGTTTATTTCCTCACCGTTGGGACACAGAGATGTTGACCAGTACGTGCCCGGAAGCAGTGTAACGGCACAACAAGGTTGCAACTAATTGCTATAAACACACTCTGCTTCTAGCCACTTACGTGCACGCTGGCAGCACCCTCCACGACATCGGGTCCACATCTATCTCCAACGTGCTACGGGCCAGTAAGCAGCTGATGCAGGTCTGGGCAGCCAGCTCCAACAGACCAGTTCACAATTCTAAGTCTGGCCCACAGACTTAGGTGACACAACAGGGAGCCGCCCCCCAGGCACCACTGAATTTCTGTCTCAGAGGGCAGCAGTTCACACCCACGGCAATACTGCTGCCGTACCTCAGAACCAGGGTGAGCTTCTAACCCAGAAGACTACAAGAATTTAGCAGACATACATGTCACTGGCAGTGCTCACTCAAGCACATGCTGCTGACTGACATGAACAGTGTCAGCAAAGCAGGACACAGACATCGACTGGCCACCCAACGCTGTGGCCTTCTGACGTCGTCGGCATCACTAGTGGACCATGTGCCTACTAAGGGCAAATCCAGGGGCATCACCGCACTCCGCCATTGTAATTTAAGATGAATAAAATATGTTGTATCTTACAGGTAAGTTTTCCTACCCCCCCCCCCCCCCCCCCCCCAGCACCACTGGCTCCACAACCCACCACCTCACCACCTCTACACCACAGCGGCCCCACTCTCCGGGTTGCTACAACACTCAAGATTTCCTTCATCATCAAAGCCGAACCCTCGGTCCTAAGCTGTGACTCATATAGTTCGTCACTTTCTCATTGTGCTGCAAAAGCTTTATATACCTGGTCAACAAATTAATACACTATGTGATCAAAGGTACCCGGACACTTGGCTGAAAATAACAAATTAATACACTATGTGATCGAAGGTACCCATACACTTGGCTGAAAATGACTTACAAGTTTGTGGCGCCCTCCGACAGTAATGCCGGAATACAATATGGTGTTGGCCCGCCCTTAGCCTTGATGACACCTTCCACTCTTGGAGGCATATGTTCAATCAGGTGCTGGAAGGTTTCTTGGGAAATGGCAGCCCATTCTTCATGGAGTGCTGCACTGAGGAGAGGTATCGATGTGTCAGTGAGGCCTGGCACGAAGACAGCGTTCCAAGACATCCGAAAGGAGTTCTATAGGATTCAGGTCAGGACTCTGTGCAGGCCAGTCCACTGCGGGGATGTTATTGTAGTGTAACCATTCAGCCACAGGCCGTGCATTATGAACAGCTCCTTGATTGTGTTGAAAGATACAATCGCCATCCCCGCATTGCTCTTCAACAGTGGGAAGCAAGAAAGTGCTTAAAACATCAATGTAGGCCTGTGCTGTGATAGTGCCACGCCAAACAACAAGGGTGCAAGCCCCCTCCGCGAAAAACACGAGCACACCATAACACCACCGCCTCCGAATTTTACTGTTGGCAATACACACGCTGGCAGATGACATTCATCGAGCATTCGCCATACCCACACCCTGCCATCAGATTGCCACATTGTGTACTGTGATTCAAAACTCCACACAATGTTTTTACACTGTTCAATCATCGAATGTTTACACTCCGTACACCAAGTGACGTGACGTTTGGTACTTACTGGCGTTATGTGTGGCTTATAAGCAGCTGCTCGACCATCTAATCTGAGTTTTCTCACCTCATGCCTAACTGCCATAGTGCTTGCAGTGGATCCTGATGCAGTTTGGAATTCCTCTGTGACGGTCTGGACAGATGTCTGCCTATTACACATTATGACCCTCTTCAACTGTTGGCGGTCTCTGCCAGTCAACAGACGAGGTCAGCCTGTACGCTTTTGTGCTGCACGTGTCCCCTCGTGTTTCCACTTAACTGTCACATCAAAAACAGTGGACCTATCTATGTTTAATCTGTCACATCAAAAACAGTGGACCTATCTATGTTTAATCTCGCGTACAGACATATCACACAAGTGACACTCAATCACCTGACCAAGTTTGAAGTCCGTGAGTTCCACGGAGTGCCCCATTCTGCTCTCTCACGACGTCTAATGACTACTGAGGTCGCTGATATGGAGTACCTGGCAGTAGGTGGCAGCACAATGTACCTAACATGAAAAATATATGCTTTTGGGGGTGTCTGGATACTTTTGATCACATAGTGTAGATTATCTGATAAAAACTAACCAGAAACCTTTTAGTCAAAATTTATACGGGCTATATTTCACCTTTATCTTTATGGCATCTTGAACTCTGCTGGAAACACTTTCACTTTCAATGAGGTGTCTGAATGTCTGTGGAGGAACAGAAGTCCATTTTTCCTCAAGAGTTGAAACCAGAGATGGTAGTGATGTCGGACACCGATCTCTAGCGTGAAGCCAACGTTTTAACTTGTTCCAAAGCTCTTCCATCGAGTTCAAGTTGGTCTCTTGCCAGGCCAGCCAATTTCAGGAATGCTACTAACCACAATCCATTTCCTTACCTTACACAATGCTATGAAATGGGCGCATGTCCTTCCACATTTAGAATTTTCTTCAATGCACACCCTAACAATGAAACAAGAAACCGTACCATAACATGACGTCCTCTGTACTTCGCTGCTGGCACTTTACGAGATGGCAGACAACATTCTCGAGGTATTCACTAAACCCAAAACCTTCCCCTGGATTGCCACAAGCTATAGTGCGACTTGTCACTCCACGTCTCTCAGATCCAGCTACTCACTGCCCAGTGGTATTGCTCTTTGCACAACTTGAGAGTCACTTAGCACTGACTACAGAAATGCATTGCGTATGATGTGCTGCTACGTGGCTATACCCCACTCTTTTTAACTTACTACCAACAGACATTGCGTTAGCTGGACTGCTGGTTGCACTTCAGAACTCACGAGTGAGTTGTTCTGCTGGTATCAATGATATTTTACAATCACCCTCCTCAATGTGAAACGGTCCCTGTCCATCAGTATGTGAGGCCTGCCTGGTCTCTGTTTAGGTCTAGTTGTTCCTTCATGTTTCCATTTCACAATCGCACGCCATTTCGGAGAGAAATCGTTGAAGTGTTTGCTCCAGTCGAATGGCATTTTTTAATAGTCAGTTTCAATGCAATAAGGTTTTATCTTCAGGCACATTAATTTACAAGCAAAAAAAATTATATGCAATTTCCCTAAAAACAGACACTACATTGTCAGGTCCCTACTTATAAATAAGACAGATATTTTAATTGTTAAAAATTGTAATAAAAATGAAATCACCAACTCAGATGAAGATCCAAAAACACATCTCCTAACTAAAGATATCTTTCCCAACTGCAACCTGGCTTCTACCACTAATACCGTCCACCTTCCTGCTTCCATACTCATCAAATGGCTCAAATGGCTCTGAGCACTATGGGACTTCTGAGATCATCAGTCCCCTAGAACTTAGAACTACTTAAACCTAACTAATCTAAGGACATCACACACATTCATGCCCGAGGCAGGATTCGAACCTGCGACCGTAGCGGTCGCGCGGTTCCAGACTGTAGCGCCGAGAACCATACTCGTCAACTCAATATCAAACTCTTACACAGAAAGAAAAGCTACTATTCTAAACCAATTTTGATAGAGAAATGTCAAACACTGGCCATCTGATTTCTGTGGAATCAGCAACTCACTGGTTCGTTTACAGGTACAACAGCCTTTAAATCTCTCACCAGATAATTATAAACGTAATTGCTACCACTTAAAGACCAAAACAGCGATGCTACATACCATACAATCCCTTCTCCGCATAGCTTCGCAAGTCTACTCGCTGTCCATTGAGCAGCAAAGCTCGGATGCAGCCCGTAAATCCATCTCGGTAGTCTACAGATGCTCCTGTAAACCGCCACATAAACATTACAAAAGTATCCACATTATGTTGTATCAAATGTATGATGTCCAACAGAAAGTGTGAATCATTTTTTAAGCAATGAGGTGGCAAACATAAATGTTTTTTGAAATTATGAACTGCTGCATGCAAAATAATATAAAAAATAAAATTTACAGCCACGAAATAAAGAAATGAAGATGCAAACTAAGCACATTTCAGTAATGTTACAAGTGGATCATCATAAAATACTACTCGAGCAAATGATGCACGAAGTTGCAACAATTGAAGCAATTCTTTTGCAAGCAGTATACACAAAACTGTTTTGTACGGCAATCCCATAATATGTTTTAACTGCGACTGTAAAGCTGTCTCCTACCATTCGCCTCAGACTTGCTCGGGTGGATGTCACTGAGTACTACTGGATTTCAAGTTAAAAGTTTGTTAAAGCAGATATCACCCTTTAATTGGAACACAGCATCTAATATTGTCTAGAGACACAAGTTCCTTTTCCTTTGCATTAAAGAAGACTGTCACAGTCTTCAAGATTTTACTTTTGCTTATGGGTCTTGTGCAGCTGCTAAAACTTAGTGTTTAAGATTGCAATAACTGACGGTCTGGTAGCTTACGACGATTCCTACACCAAATTTATTTATTCACATACCCTTTACAATATCTAAATGTTCTGAAAATCTTGTGTGCTACATGATCCGAAAGCCTGTAAGTATAATTAGGTCGGTGCATAAGTTCGTAGCGTCTGTGTGATGCACGTTGGTATTCCGGTTGATACGGGTTTATTTTTCGACTGTCACATTTTATTTTTAGTTTACTGTTATTACTTGAGTTTTAAATAATATCATTTTGTCATTCGGAAATATTGAATCGAGCTGTGTACACTAGAGAATGGAATGAAGAAATCTGAACATTCCTGACATTCTTTTGTTTGGTCGAATGCAGGAGCGACAGCAACAGAGGCAACCAGAAACATTTGCACTGGGTATGGGAATAGTGCCATTGGACAGAGCACGGCAAGAAAATAATTTTCTCATTTTAAGAAGGATCTTTTTGAAATTAGGTGCTCTCCACATTCAGGAAGACCTTCAGGATTTGATGAAGATCATTTAACACATTAATCCACAATGATCCACATCAGTGTACTCAAGAACTGCAAACGTGATGAACTGTGATCAGTAGAGCATTCTGCAACATTTGCACGCAATGGGAAAAGTTAAATAATTGGGTGTACGGATACTGCACGCTCTAATCCAAAATCACAAAAATCCGCAGGTGGCCATATGTGCATCTCTGGCTCCTTATCATCAACTGGCTCACAAACAACATTGAGCATTCTTATCCCGTACTGTTACTGGTGATGACAAATGGTGTTTTGGAATGATAAGGAAAAGAAGGGAGAGAGTGAGCTCACACAAAGACCTGCATGCACCCACAAAAAAAAAGTGGTCTAATACACATTGCTTTAGTGGTGCGTAACCATCACTGCTAACATTTACTGTCAACAACTCAGACTTGTTGCAGATGCAATCCAAGAGCAATGGCAAGGAAGACTGCATGAAGTGATGCTACTCCACAACAATGCCAATTCGCAGTCTGCTTGACTGACAAAAAAATGCTGTTCAGGAGCTGAGTTGGGAAGTCATTTCCCACCCAGCTTATTCACCTGAGCTTGTCCCCTCAGATTTTCACCTTTTCTGCTCTCTAACAACCTTCATGAATAGTAAAGGAGTGTTTATAGCTGAAAACTTATTTCAATTCACTTTGTCACTTATGAAGTATTTTACATCACAGGACATCTGGCTGAAAAGATTTGCAAACCGCCTACACAAAGTTTGGGGGGGGGGGGGGGGGTGCAATAAAACACCAAGAGAACTCCATATATGGGGAGGATGACTGTGTCATATGAAGCTCCTGATGAACAAGCATTGAGTGATGAAGGGAAGAGGAGGGGGTGACACCACAATAATGACTTTCTATCCTCTCATATACCGTATTTACTCAAATCTAAGCCGCACCTTCAAAATGAGACTCGAAATAAAGGAAAAAAAAATTTCCCGAATCTAAGCTGCACCTGAAATTTGAGACTCGAAATTCAAGGGGAGATAAAAGTTTTAGGCCGCACCTCCAAATCGAAACAATGTTGGTCCATTATGATACGAGACACAATTTAGGTCGAATGAATGACGATACAGCTACAGTAGTTTGGTTCGAGTCGTAAGCTTAGCAGTTAAGCTTTACCAGGTAGCCATTGAAATGCATCAGGCGCTCCGTCTGTATTTATATGGGTACCCTTCCTTTTTCGCGTGCTTCGCCTGGTTTGGGTTGATTGCTTATTTTTCTTTGATCTGATAAGTGCCGTTATGTGTTTACGTCACTAAGCTGAAAATGCATTACTGTACTGTGTCTTGCATTGTTCGTCGCATTCTGATAATGAGTGTTTACGGCCTGTCGCCGCTCGCGGCGTGGCTTGCTCTTGTGCGAGGTTACTTACACTGCTGCTTTATTTGATAATGATCAACAAGAACCAAATAATAGACTGCATATGATGGAAGATGTTCTGAACGAGAGTTTAGCGAACATTTTTCACCGTTTGAAAATCTTTGCAGACGCCTCTTTAGTACATTATATTCTGCACAGAAATTAGAGTCATCTTAGATTTAAAAATCTAATCAATTGCCGTGCTTCATTTCTGACTGTATCACTATTAGGCATAAGAATAATACGAATATAAACATGACATGATTGTGTATTCTTCCGCGTTTGCTGTTGTCTGGCTCTAGTTTCGTAGTTTATTAGGCAGACAGTATTTAAATGAGACAGCAGCAAACACGAAAGAATACATGGCAAAATGTTTATATTCGTATTATTCTTATTGTGAAGAAAATACTGCATGTGATTCACAATTCATAAAAGTACCTAGTAGCAACCATCTCTTCTCACAGGTAGGAAATAATTCAGGACGTAGAGTTTCCCATATTGACAAACATCTCAAACAGTCTTGCCAGTCGGATTTTAGTAGTACATTGAAATGCTGCTAGAAGATGAACAATACGAAATTTCTATTTACTTCGTTGGATAATGTATGAAAGTGCAGTGGTCAAAACTCGGGGCGGAGAAAAATGCTCGTTTTCCACATTTTTTTTGAAATTTATTTACTGACGAAGAGGTTTTGGCGCTAGTATTTATCTTTGTGCCTGCAAAACATGCCTGTTGTAGCGCTACATATATTCGATGGCAGAAGTTAGTTGTGGTGGCACCTACCAACATTTTTCAGAACTTCCGTTTACTTTGCACTCGATTCTAAGCCGCAGGCGGTTTTTTGGATTACAAAAACCGGAAAAAAAGTGCGGCCTAGATTCGAGTAAATACGGTACTTGCCTTAAGCTGTTGTTTAACTGTAGTTTTTAAATATTGATATTTATAAGGAATAATATTTGTATAACTAACACATTTTGAAATATTAAGTATTTCATAATCTGTGATTCTAATTTCAATGTTGAGTTAAAAACATGGACTTCCCCGAGATTTTAAGAAATTCCTGAAATTCCTTGAGATTTCTGTGATTTTTTTTTTTTTGGTAAATAAATTCAAGGTTTTCCAGAACGCTACCCTGAATGAACTGTTAATACAAGATTTTGCTGGTGCTTAATTATGGGCACATCTTCAACTGAACTAAGTTGTTAGAAACACTTTGCAATGTAAAGAGGTCTCAACAATATTAGGGATGAGCACTAGATATTACCCTAACACTGTATTTTTGCATAATGTAAGCATTCTTCCTACAAGACAAGTTGCCCCAAACATTATTCAATGAGATGATGTTAAAGAAAACACACAAAATTGATGACTTATTGATTTGTTTCTAGCTTTTAAGAGCCATCAGTGTGTGTTTCTTCTCATTAAACTCTCATTCATGATTATGCTTCAAAACTTGTAAGGTCCTGCCAATTACACTATAGGCCTCACACCCAAAATCGAAAGAAAATAATTGAATATGACTTTTATATCTGTGGATACTGTAAGGAACATTTTGATAGAACATAAATAATTTAGGAGTGACGGACACCACTCACTGAATAGAACAGGCTTTGAGCTGTTGACAGTCGCACAGAGACAAATGAAAACTTGCTAACTTTCAAGAAAATCCTTTGAGGAGCTAGAAAACAAATGCAAATAAGTGAACACTGAAGGTCTCACATAGGCCTTCATAGACGAGCAATATCACCTCCAAAGAGATTTACTGTATCATACCCCCGCAGACCCCTAGTACTCCCATAACCCCCAAGAACCAGCTGCTAAGGAGTGGCCCTCTCGTCACCCGATATCAACCTGGACTGGAGCAACCGAATCATGTTCTTCGCCAGAGCTTTATCTAATGTTTTGCCCAGAAATTAGGGACATCCTGCCCCTGATCCTTTCCACCTTTTCTAAAGTGGTATTCGGCCAGCTCTGGAAAATACACACATCAAAAAAAGTTTTTGCATCACCACGGTTCCGGGACATGTACAGAATATAGAAATGGAAATCAACATAAACACTATTTCCACCCTTTTTATTGCTCATGAAAACCACACATTGCATGTTGTACCACCGTACAGCGAGACATTCGGAGGTGGGGGGGTCCAGATTGCTGTACACACTGGTACCTCTAATACCCAGCAGCACGTCCTATTGCATTGATGCATGCCTGTAATCGTCATGGCATACTACCCACAAGTTCATCAAGGCACTGTTGGTCCACACTGTCCCACTCCTCAACGGAGATTCGGCGTAGATTCCTCAGAGTGGTTGGTGGGTCATGTTGTCCATAAACAGCCCTTTTCAATCTATCCCAGGCATGTTCGATAGGGTTCATGATTGTAGAACATGTTGGCCACTCTAGTCGAGTGATGTCGTTATCCCGAAGGATGTCAGTCACGAGATGTGCATGATGGGGGCGTAACTTGTCGTCCATGAAGATGAATGCCTCGGCAATACGCTGCCGATATGGTTGCACTATCGGTCAGAGGGTGGCATTCACGTATCATACAGCTGTTGCGGCACCTTCCATGACCACCAGCGGCGTACGTGGGCCCCACATAATGCCACCCCAAAACAGCAGGGAACCTCCATCCTGCTGCACTTGCGGACAGTGTGTGTAAGGCATTCAGCCTGACCGGGTTGCCTTCTAAGACATCTCCGACAATTGTCTGGTTGAAGGCATATGCGACACTCACTGGTGAAGAGAATGTGATGCCAATCCTGAGCGGTCCATTCAGCATGTTGTTGAGCCCATCTGTACCGTGCTGTACGGTTTCGTGTTTGGAATGGTGGACCTCACCATGGACATTGGGAGTGAAGTTGCACATCATGCAGCCTGTTGCACACAGATTGAATCGTAACACGACGTCCTGTGGCTGCCCGAAAAGCATTATTCAACATGGTGGCATGGCTGTCTGTCAGGGTTCCTCCGAGCCATAATCCATAGGTAGTGGTCATCCACTGCAGTAGTAGCATTGGACGGTCTGAGCAAGACATGTCATCGACAGTTCCTGTCTCTCTGTATCTCCTCCTTGTCCGAACAACATCGCTTTGGTTCACTCCGAGACACCTGGAAACTTCCCTTGTTTAAAGCCCTTCCTGCCACAAAGTAACAATGCAAACGTGATCGAACTGCGGTATTGACCGCCTAGGCATGGTTGACCTATAGACAACACGAGCCTTGTACCTCTTTCCTGGTGGAATGACTGGAACTGATCGGCTGTCGGACCCCCTCCGTGTAATAGGAGCTCCTCATGCATGGTTGATTAAGGGTTTAGTGACATCTCTGAACAGTCAAAGGGACTGTGTCTGTGATAAAATATCCACAGTTAACGTCTATCTTCAGTAGTTTTGGGAACCAGGGTGACGCAAAACTTTTTCTGATATGTGTATATAAATTCTGGTCAACCCTTGCCATAAGACCTGCCAAATTCATCTACCCAGCACATCCACTACTAGTTTTGTCACAGGCTTATCCAAACAGAGGCAGGACCACCTGTGAAAGCAAAGCAGCCATATCACCTATCAACTCTCTGCAATTTATACAAAGGATTTTACATGGGTATGGCCACTGACTAGCTGCCCACCAGAATTAATTGCCACTGCCAAACTGTGGATGAGAAAAGAGTTGACCAACTAGTCATGGAACATGTTGCTGAGCTCGACACAAGTTCAACAGCTGCCTCACAACCCGTGCCATCTGATCATTTCCTCCAATACCAGCTTTTCTCAAGTATGATGACAGGAGTTAATGTCACAACACATCCTACTCTGCCATAATCCTCCTGGCCTCAACCTCCACTAACCCAATCTGTATGCACACAACCTACCCAATGGTCTCCTCTTGCCCTGTCATGTCACCCTATCCTAATCCATGTCTGCCCCATCCTAATCCATGTTGTCATTCTGTGCTGCACAATCTTATTGGCACCAGTGCCCCTGTGTCACACACCTGCTACCTCTATTCTCTCTCTCTTGGATTTTTGTCCCACATACTGGCATCCTCCAAGCTGCCAACTATCCCTCCCAACTCCCCTCATAATTCCTGGCTCTTTCTTCCTCTGCCTATCCCACCCAAGACAACCCCTCACTCCAGCCCACCTACTGAACTACTATCTCTGCACTGTGTGTTCAGCTAGCACAATGTAGTTATACAGGTGTGTGTGTGTGTGTTTTCTCTCTCTAGCTCTTTAGAGGAGATGTCTGAAAGCTAGCAAATTTCCATTCTTTACTGTGTGCTTGTCAATGACTGAAAGCTTCCACTATTTGGTGAGTGGTCTCCTTTACTTCTAAAGTAATTACATTTTATACTGCTCAATCTCTTGAAATTGTGGTTCCATATTTAGCTTCTCTTAGTAGACTGTATTTTACTAGCAGAAATAGCAAATACTGTGAAACATGAGAGTAGAGTATGCTTTTGTTTAATTAAAAATAACAATATTGAACTTTCAAGTTAGTGTAAGCAACAATATGCTGAGAACACCGACCAACGACGAGATCCGATGTCAGGTGTAAAGCTCGAACAGGTCCAGGGGGTTCTCGTACCTCCGCCTTCAGAGCCCCATCGACCACTATGCGAGCTTCTTTCCTGAAAGACAATAAACACGTGAGAAATGTACAGTATAGAAATATTTCAAGATAAGGATTACAGTTCATGAAACGATGCAACATGGTTTTGAAGAGTCTTCTAAAGATAAGAAATTGAAGGGTTAGCGAGTTAACACAGGAGAAACCCTTACAAGACAAGAGTGATGGAAGAGGATTAAAATTATACGGCATTTGTATAGAATGGAGAAGAGAAGGATGCCTAGGAATACACATGAGAAGAAGATTGAAGATAGATAGACCAAGTTAGAGGCGACCGAATGGAGAAGTCTGGACCAGGGAATCAACAGACAGGTGGTGGGAAGAACTGACAATATAGAGAGATTGTGCTCCAAACATATCCAGGCAGCGGTGGGAAACTGTACAAAATGAGAATGACGATGATCTACACATCGACACACAGTCTACTGCTGTGGCCATGCAATATGCTTTTAGTAATCTTAATTAATAGTCGTGACTACCATGGGACATTCCAGAATGTACTGTTGGCACTGAAATGTTAATTTTTTATCTTTCATAATGTCAAACATATAAGGAAAAGATAAGATAAGACTACTAATTGTCATAATGATGGCAGGTTGAGTTGCAGACAGCCGTAAGCTTTCAGCCAAAGCCTTCTTCAGAAAAGGAAACACACACACACATTCATTCATTCACACAAGCAAGTACACCTCTCACTGTCATCTCCAGCATTCCACTCTGAGCTGCCGGAGATGGCGGTTGTGTGTGTGAGGTGTTCTTACTTATGTGAATGAATGTGTGTGTGTGTTTCCTTATTGATGAGGGCTTTGGCCAAAAGCTAATGTGTAAATGTCTTTTCATTATATCTGTCTGCAGCTCAACGTGTCATCCTTATGGTGAATAGCAATCTTTTCCTTATATTGTTGGTTTTCCAACCCAGAGTTAGTTTCATAATGTCAAATATGTAAGCTGTTTTTCCTCTGTACATCACCATGCTAATTCTCTCTCTCTAAATTCATTGTGCATTTATATTATTCCTATCTCTAAACATTCCCACATGTCATTTCATTTCTAAATTATTACCTCGTTAGAACTGTCAAGATTCACTATTTCCTTCTTTCATCATCTTCATTTTCATTCCACTGTGTTGCTGTATACAATAATGTCATGCATAATTTTATTCACAGTAGAATTATTTTGCCTATATTGCTAGTATCATGCAAAGATTTGTGCTTTTCATGATATTCTAATATTTAATTTTTGTTGAAAAAATGAATCGTTTGTGGTGAAACTGTCTCTTCTTTCCAAACACCAGTTTATCTGACTTATGCGACTTTCTAATGTAAGCTAATTATTTTCACAAAACCCAAGGTTCTTTGCAACTTCTTCCCTGCACGGGATATTTGCTAGGTTCCCAACTACATGCAGCTGCAATTAGTAATCCACAAATTAATACAATTCTTTGAAGGCATTCTCAGAGCCCTTAGAATATTGCACTAGCTTTCTTTCCAATCTCAAACCACTACCTGTGCTTTTGCAATCACCTCCCCTACTCAATTCAACTTCCTTCCTCACAAATACCATGCTAGATTAATGACCATTCAATATTTGCTGTACTTCTTGTAAAACTGGCATTACACCTATACAGTCAGATTAAAAGGAAATATCCTTCCCAGTGAGACTTTTTTCTCTTTCTTTCCTTTTTTTTCTTTTTTCCTTTCACAGATGCATCACGAAGCTCTCTAATTATTGCGATATTCCGTTAATTTAAGTGATGTAAAAATGTCTTTGTATTAAAGCAACATATGCTATATTACAGTTTCATCATCATCATCATCATCATCATCATCATCATCATCATCATCATCTGCCTGATAACTTTTAAAAGCGATTCATTTCTCTCCCAACACTCTACAGGAAATAAAAGTTGTTACGGCTTATCTGATGCATTTTATGCTGTTTGTAAAAGAAAATAAGGGCTTCAAAACATTAAATTAATACACTATGTGATCAAAAGTATCTGGACACCTGGCTGAAAATGACTTACAAGTTCATGGTGCCCTCCATCGGTAATGCTGCAATTCAATATGGTGTTGGCCCACCCTTAGCCTTGACGACAGCTTCCACTCTCACAGTCATCTGTTCAGTCAGGTGTTGGAAGGTTTCTTGAGGAGTGACAGCCCATTCTTCACAGAGTGCTGCACTGAGGAGAGGTATCGATGTCGGTCAGTGACGCCTGGGATGAAGTTAGTGTTCCAAAACATCCCAAAGGTGTTCTATAGGATGCAGGTCAGGACTGTGTGCAGGCAAGTCCATTACAGGGATGTCATTGTCGTGTAACCACTCCACCACAGGCTGTGCATTATGAACAGGTGCTCAATCATGTTGAAAGATGCAATCGTCATCCCCGAACTGATCTTCAACAGTGGGAAGCAAGAAATATAGGCTTGTGCTGTAATGGTGCCACACAAAACAACAAGGGGTGCAAGCCCACCTCCATAAAAAACACGTTCATACCATCGCCTCCGAATTTTACTGTTGGCATTACACATGCTCACAGACTATGTTCATCGGGCATTCGCCATACCCTCACCCTGCCATCGGATCGCCACATTATGTACCGTGATTTGTCACTCCAGACAACGTTTTTTCACTGTTCAATCGTCCAATATTGACAAGTGAAGTGCTGTTTGGCATTTATCAGCATGATGTGTGGCTTATGAGTAGCTGCTCGACCATGAAGTCCAAGCTTTCTCACCTCCCGGCTAACTGTCATGGTACTTGCAGTGGATCCTGATGCAGTTTGGAATTACTGTGTGATGGTCTGGATAGATGACTGCCATTTACACATTTACGACCCTCTTCAACTGTCAGCGGTCTCTGCCAGTCAACAGATGAGGTCAGCCTGTACACTTTTGTGCTGTACGTGTCCCTTCACATTTCCACTTCGCTATCACACCGGAAACAGTGGACCTAGGGATGTTTAGGAATGTGGAAATATTGCATACAGATGTATGACACAAGTGACACCCAATCACCTGACCATATTCGAAGTCCGTGAGTTCCGCGGAGTTCTCCATCTGCTCTCTCATTATGCCTAATGACTACTGAGCTCACTGATATGGAGTACCTGCCAGCAGATGACAGCACAATGCACCTAATAGGCAGCACAATGCACCTAATATGAAAAACGAATGTTTTTGGGGGTGTCCCGACACTTTTAGTCACATAGTGTATACAGTACTGTAGCCATTCTTAGCACTAGTACTGAAAATATTTAGAATCCAATTTAATATTCACTCAGTATTGACCCAAAGCCTGTGATAGTTAGAAATTCATTTTGTTTTTTCATAATTTGTATCTCACTTGTATCTATGTGAAAGTAAATGAAATATATGGAGAAAGTCTTCTTACTTCATGGTAGATGACGATGGAGGTCACTCCAATTATACTAACTTGTAATGATTACCTGCCAAATGAAAGCAACTGAAGGGACATGGTGCACTCTAGTTGTTGTACTTTGATTGATCCAAGTTATTTGCCAGCAAATTTAAATGCTCGATTACTGCCACAAGTCAGATCCAAGTTCGTACTGGCCATCCCAATATAAATTTTCCGACCTTTTTCTCAACTGTTTTAGCAAATACAGGGTGGCGCACAAAATGTGTTACCAATTGTTTCTTTCACAATTTACAACGCACATTAAATATCCCGCTGGGATCTCTACAGCAGTACCAGCAGAGCTTGGAAAAACAAATGAGTCATGAAATGACGTGTAATTCACGATACTGCCGCTAGGAGACTAGTAAGCAGCAATGGCTGACAATGGAAGACTGACGACACAGCAATGATCGGCAATTGTGTTATTTTTTCATGAAATGAAAAGCCTTGTTGTGACTCAGAGGCGTTTTCGACAACAGTTTAACACACAATGGGTCTCTTGCAAGAAGACCATCCACAAGTTGTACGAAAAATTTGTACAGCAAGGAACAGTATTAGAAGTGAAGCGACCTCGGCCCAAGCCTGTTTGTTTGCCGGAAATATTGAAGCGGTACGAGTTGCTGTACAGAGAGGTCCCGGGAAATTGTGTAGAAAGGCAGCAGTGCAACTGGGAATATCCAGACGCTTCGTTCAACGCATTCTTAAAAGTGACCTCCATATGTACCCATACAAGATGACCTATGCACAGAAGCTCACTGAAGAACACAATCAGCAGAGACTACAGTCTGCTCAGTGGGCGGAGGATAGGGAAGAAACTCTCAACAACGTTTGGTTTTCAGACGAGGCGCATTTTCATTTAGAAGGTGTGGTTAACAAACAAAATGTATGCTTTCGGGCCGCTGAAAACCCACAAGTGCTTCGTGAACGACAACATTACGCTCCGAGGATTACAGCATGGGCAGTAATTTCCAGTCACGGACTTATTGGACCCTTTTTCTTTGAAGAAACTGTGAGCAGCGAGTGTTATTTGAGCATGCTTCGCAATAGCTTCATTCCACAGCTTCTTGCTACTGCCTTGCCCTTTAACACACAGTGATTCATGCAAGATGGAGCAAGGCCACATACTGCAAACACTGTGTTGGAGTTTTTACACGAGCATTTTGACATGCGGATCATTTCACTCAGGTATCCAGGTCGCTTCAATGACGGACAAAATTGGTCCCCCAATAGTCCAGACCTCAATCCATGTGACTTTTTTCTTTGGGGGTACCTAAAGGAAAAAATTTTCCCGAAACGTCCACGTGATTCAATGGAGCTCAGAAGACTTATTCTTCAAGCTTGCAGTGAAATTACGGAAGACATGTGCCGTAGGGTAATCACTAACTTCAGTGTTCGTTTGAAGGAAGTTAGGAAACGACATGGTGGACATATTGAGCATGTGCTGAGTTAGAACAAATCTCCATGGACGGCTCTTCATTGTAGTACATGTTCCTTTCAGATTGCACTGACAATAAAGTTTATATTAAAAAACAAAATGGTAACATTTCTTGCACCACTCTGTAATTGCTTATTAGGCCTAGGTTTGTTCTTCCCGGCCACTATCAAAATAAAAGCTGACAGCATCTCAAAAGAAAATACTTATGCTCAAAAGTATAAACGTAAGAAAAGCAAACATATAATTCACTAACCAGTATTATTATGAAGTTTCTGTCAAAGAATTCTCGTGAAAGATAAGTTTGGATTGCAAACAATGAGATATATTAACAGGACTTAATGTATATTATCTTGCAGCCTGCAAAGGGAACACAATGCACAAAATAATTGCAAAAAGTTACTTATCAATAGTAGCTATAAGCATCAGTACAACAACAATTTTTGACTGTCTATCATTTTGGTGGCTCACCTGTTCCTTTCCACAGAAACAGAATGCCAGTTGTTGTCAGCCAGGCGATACGAAGTCTCCACATTCACTCCCAGAGGGCCACCGCCGGCCTTGTAAATAAACTGAAGATGGTTTCCTCCTGTAAGATTAATATAAATGTACAACTACACATTACAATAGACACAATTTTAGTACAGTATTTCACATGTCTCTCTATCAGCAATTTATACATCTACAAACTGCGACATTAGTTTTCTGAAGAATGCTTTCTTTTTGGCAAACTGATTCCCATAACTACATACAATTACTGTGTGTGTGTGTGTGTGTGTGTGGTTTTTTTTTTTTCTCCAGACTTCATATTATTCCAGTCTGGAACCAAACATTTATTTTCAAGCATTTTTATGGTTCTATCAGCATCATTACAGGTAGAGATGGCTGAGAGGTTCAATGTATTATATGTATTTTTTTCAAAAGGGAAAGGTGTGAGGCAGAGAAGATAAAAGCAGAATATTGTATCGACGTAAGAAATCAAGTGAGAAAACTAAAATAAAAAGGCAACTGAATGGTTGCCCCCCTACTTACTTTCAGAAAGTGAAATTTTAAGCACTGCCAATAACACATCTTGAGGTGTAAAACCATCTAGCTGCTGAAGCTGATGGACTTGAATTAAGTCAACAACTTGTGCAGTTGCTAGAAAACAGTGCTTATCTGTGACATTCCCAAGAACAGAAAGGCGACCACCAGATGTGATTTCCAGGTTGGGAATTACAATAACAAACAACTTGCGAGAACCGATTAGCAGTGCCTGTCCTCATGATGATGATCTATGTACCAAAGCAGTAAAAGTAGTGACAATATGGCAAATGCATCAGTGCACCATAGCACTTACTTGTAGTCCATAGCAAAGGACGAGAAAGTGGGTGCCTAGTTACTATCAACTTTAAGCACAAGCAACTTAATTTAGAGCAAGCCATTGCTGCTTACTTGTTATCTCACAAACAATAGGAACACTTTCAGCCAAGACTGTCATTGGCTTTGAGTAACAGCACCTTTATTTCACAAGAAAAATAAAAGATTAGATTTGCCCCATGTAAAACTTTATTTTCCTTACAAAAACTTTGCTTGAGCACAGAAGACAATGGTCTGATTACTCAGGAAGTACCGCCTCTAACAATAAAAACAAACAATAAAAATTAAAAAATGAGAATAACCATTTTATTCAGTGTTTACTTCAATTTTAAATCATAATTATAGACACAGAAATCATAATAAATTTTTTTAAATAAAAATATCTCAAAAAGAAGCCACCATATTAATAATGTTTTCCAAGGAGCACTGATTCACCGTTGCCATACAGGTACCGGCCATATTATTACAGCCAGTTTAATGTAAATTCAGACTAAAAATCCTTTATTTCTGGAGGTTGTCTTGTATTCATTTATCCTATAAATCTACATAATGCATAGACTGGTTTGGAGTATTGTGAAAATTGTATTTCATTACTGCCCATTTCCAAACTGTATGCATTATTTTTTGAGCATATATTACAAATAACTCCACCTCACATACATGATCCTCACTGCAAATAATTCAAATGCTTCAACACAACATCTGAAGGAAAATGACGGGACATCTCATTTCAATTTTTAACGTTTAAATAACCACAAATTAACATGTTTAGTACAATTTAAATGTGTAAATCAAATCTACTTCGCAAAAGTGTTGTTAATCAATCATTGTGCATTTTGTTTTTATTTTTTAAATAACATTTAACTATTGTAAACTTCCATGTTGGAGTTTGTAACTCACCAATGATTGAAACCTTGATGTAATCTGTTGGTCCCCTGCTGTGGATGATAACAGCATTCTCTACTGTTGTCTTGAACTCAAAGTATATGTCACCACTGTGCCCCATATCAAATTTTGGCAGATTAATAGTGGCATCAGATATGCGGAAAGTGACCACATTGTCAAACAGATCTGCAAGAGAAGCATTTTAGTTCAGATAATTTGAGCTGACAAGTCCACTCTCCTAGTTTGATACATAATCATTTCCTATTTCTGTTTTTAAAAATCTTGAACATGGCTAGACGCAGAAACTTTCTGAAGGAAAAGGTGAGAAAACAGCCAAATCAGTTGCAATAGCACTAGGTTTACTGAAAATGCTCTACATATGTTTTCAACGTCTTTATCAGAAGGATCAATGATTAACACTGGTAACATGACGTTTATGAAAGTACATTAAATATTAAGCCATAGGGCACAAATGAAGATCAAATTCATCTCCATAATAATAAAACCACCATATACCGTACTCACTGTCATCATAAAGTACCTCAAAATTGCAACTTTT
Organism: Schistocerca cancellata; assembly: GCF_023864275.1. Taxonomy (NCBI): domain Eukaryota; kingdom Metazoa; phylum Arthropoda; class Insecta; order Orthoptera; family Acrididae; genus Schistocerca; species Schistocerca cancellata. Next base: position 62,698,256 of record NC_064637.1, on the reverse strand, counting down.
GTGTTTGTGAAGTACTTCCCAATGACCGATAGCACAAAATTTTGCAGTTTTACTAAGAGATGAACTTGATATTCATTTGTGCCCTATGGCTACATATTTAAGCTACTTCCATAAACATAAATTCACCTGTGTTAATCACAGATCCTTCTGAAGGAGACATTTTAAAGACATCGAAACCTACATCAAGGGTTTTTCAATATACCTTGTAACATTGCAATGGATTTAGCTGTTTTTCATCTTTTTTTTTTTGCACGTATTTTTACACTGGCTGTCAGATCATTAAGACAAAGAGATTTGTGGCAAATAAAGAACAAATCTCGCTTACTTACAATAACAAAGTTGGTTCCCTTCTGCCCACAAACAGGATGTAAATTAGTTTTTACCAAACCTCCTTGACAATTTTCTTCTAAGCTATGTACACAAAGTAAGTTTTGAAGCGCATATTTGCTGACATACAATATGTGTGTGTGTGTGTGTGTGTGTGTGTGTGTGTGTGTGTGTAAAACTCTATTCAGAGAATGTACAACAATTATGTTGTCTCTCTATCTCTCTCTCTAACACACACACACACACACACACACAACCCCCCCCCCCCCCCCCCCACACACACACACAACCATTTTGACACATTACTGACAGTACAAGAAAGCAGGACACACAGATTAAGTGCATTCTCTATATGGTACTTAATTATTAATATAAATTTGCAATAGTTTTCAAAAAAGAAATGAAGACAAGTTACACAATTCCCTATTAGCCCTGGTTTTGAATATTTTATTGTGCAACAGACAAGAGATTTTCTAAAATTGAGTATGATATTCTCATAAAGTTTTTAATTTGAGCAAAGTTCTCTGATGTTAATTCATTCAGCAGTGTTTCTTGATAAATATGTACACCTCTGTATTCATTTCTTCACCCAAACATTTTTTCTTAAATTTTTGATTTACATCACAATTTTTCTTCAATAATAATAATAATAATAATAATAATAATAATAATAATTATGATTATGATGATGATGATGATGATGATTATGATTATGATTATGCTGCAACAATGATGGCAGCTACTCCCATTTTTTGCATGACACTAAACTTCCTCTTGTGGATCTCATGAGACATCTCTAGTGGCAACATTATGTAAATAGTTGCAGCAGATTGCTGAAACTAGCTTACCAAAGCAACTTGCAGAAGTAAATTTGCACAAGTTCTTGTTCCAACATAAATAGCTCAGCAAGTGCTCGCAGAAATTAACTGCGAAAGTTAATTGCTAGTGCACAAACACTTTTACACTCCTGTACATCTCAGGAAAAGAGAATGCATCAAGCAGAAAGTGACTGTAACCCAATTGTTCTGAGGCTCACCATGCTGGTGGAACTACAGTGGGAAGGAAGGAAGTTGGAGTACGGATGTAATAGCGACACCTTGTTTTCTAATGTGAGCAACCTTCAATATTAGAGTTGTTTTTCTAGCCTCTAGCGCTCTTAGTGTGAGCCGACACTGGGAGGACCTCTGCTGAGCTGGGCGAATTACTATTCAGTCGTGTGCTGTGATCTTTGGTTCGAAAACCTATTTGATGCAGCTCTTTATGCTAGTCCACCCTATACGAGCCCTGTCATCTCTGAGCAACTACTAAAACCCACATACAGTTGAACCTGTTCACCCCATAAATACCCCTTGGCCTCTCTCTACAATTTTTACCCTACCCTTTCCTCCATTACGTAACTGACAATTCATTTGTACTTCAGGACGTGTCCCAGTCAAGCTGCACCACAAATTTCTTTTCTCCCCAACACTATTTATTTCCTCTCTGTTAGTTGATCTATCTATCAAGTCACCAGCATTCTTTCGTAGCATCATATTTTGGAAGCTCCTATTCTCTACTGCCTATATCCACGTTTCACTTTCATACAACACTAAACTGCAGACAGGTACATTCTGAAAAGACTTCCTAATGGTTAAAATTATAATAACGTATGTTTTTGGATAGGGTCTGCCTTTAGCAAAACACAATTTTGTTTGTTGACCCAAACAACTTGCTAAAGGTGGACCCCACCCAAAAACATGTGTTATTGCTAAAGCAAACACAGACAAAAGAGCTTCAGCCTCAAGATGGTTAAAATTATGTTAAGATTTTAACAAATCTCTTTCTTCAGAAAAGCTTTTCATGCTATGCGAAGCCCGCATTTCACGAATATTGTCTCTACTGCACCTACTGTCAGTTATTTTGGCACCCATACAGCAAAAGCTATCTTCCACTTTTAGTGTCTCATTTCTTAATCTAATTCTGTCAGCATCGCCTGCTTTAATTTGAGTACATTCCATTACCCTTGCATTACTTTTGTTGATCTTCATGTTACAAAATCTTTTCAAGACACTATCCATTTCATTCAATGCCTCATTCATCTACTGTGTTACTTACAGCTGCTTCAGTCAATCACTGCCTAATGCTACCTTTGAAACTCTCAACAACCTCTGGTTATTTCAATTTTTCCAGATCCCATCTCCTTAACTTGCTATCTTTCTCCAATTACTTCAGTTCTGATACACACCTCATAACCAATAAATTATGGCCATGTTTTGGAAAAGTTTTGCAATTTGAAATCTGCTTTTGAAACCTCTGTCTTACCATTATATAATATCTATTTAAAGCCTACCGGTGACTATGTCTTTTCCATGTACACAAAACATCTCTCATAATTTTTAAACCGAGTAAAAACAATAATTAAATTATGCTCTGTGCAGAATTCTACCAGGTGGCTTCACTTTTTATTCTTTTCTCCTAGCCAATGTTCTCCTACCATTTTTCCTCTTCTCCCTTTCAGTATGTGGCATATTAATATTAGCTGATGACTTTGTAAGAAATCAAGACCAGCTAAGACGCTATGTGCGTGATTCAAGGAGCATTCCGCTTAGCCAGTGAGCTTTGTCTATGTATGTACAAAAAAACAACAACCACGTGGTAGTTTCCTTCTCTGATTAAACAGAACAGAATGAATATGCCTATTCATAGCACTGCTACTACCGGAAAGCATGCCAATCTCAAATAATACCACAATAGTGATGACTGACATGATGAGATGTCTTGAAGACATCGAGGCTACTCTTAAGTTGTGCATATGGGTTTATCAGAAAACTTATAGAATCAGCAGAAGCTTTGCTTCTCTGGGATTTACTTCATGTGAAGTTGTCACAACATTCTTCAACAATGATCTATTACCTTGACTATTTTCCACATTGTGGTCAAATGTAGTTGGACTTCAGCTGCAATTATCATTGCAGAAGGAAAAGAAATTCGACCATGTAGCAGCTCAATATGTTACTTCACTGACCGGTTTTGAAGCATTATAGTTCTGGTCTCAACACAAATGAATTAATGTGAGGTTGTGGAAGGAATGTACTAGGGTGTATATGCTGGAGGGGAGGAGGGAACAGATTTCTTCCGGATTTGTGGATACGCTGTATCGCAAGGGAAAATACACCTTTTTCTGGGTGAAAATACATTTTTTTCATTTTAAATGATAATATACTAGCTTCAAAACTAATCAATCCTTCAAATGGTAAATGTTTTATACACTGATGTAGAACTTCCTGGCACTTTAGGAAACAAAACCCAGCATGGCATAAACGGCTGCTCTTGTGGGAGCTGTTGACGTTTCTATTGTGTTGCTGCAGACTAGCGAGATGAGATGCAAAGAAAAAATTTTGCAGACTGCCCTCGAGCTGAAATACTTGCGGAACTCAATACATATGTGCTCAGGGCCCATCACACGACGACCAGCCACCCGAACACATTTCACAAGCAAAAGTCATACTGCCTGCGTCTCAATACGCGAAACAGTCGAAGTAACCTTAAATGAACAAGTAATCCCAATTCGTCAGCACAAGTACGAGTAATAACTAATAAATAGCAATAATTTCAATATGCACCCAGCATTTAATTTGAAGAACTTACCGTCTCCCTCACAGCGGAGTGAGCCCAGGCGGTAGCGCCCCTCTTTGTCGTCGAGCGGGCCGCCGGTATCCCCGAAGCGCACCTGCTTCACCGGCAGGTTCTCCTTCTCCGTGATGTCCCCAGAGTCCTCCAGCCAGCCCTCGAAACCTGGGTTATCACCGACACTCAGCCCGTTGGCCAGCCGCTGCTCGCGCTGCTGCTGCTGCAGTGCCTGAACAGTGCGCGGGTCTACGGGTCGTGCGGGTGAGGAAGGGAAGCACCACGAGCAAAACAAACAACGACAACGTGTCAGGCAATCTACACAGACAGCAAGCTAATGCACACTGGAACAACAACAACGAGTCAGACAAACTACATAAATAGCAAGCAAACATGTACAGGAAAAGCAATGCGTATAAATTCCTGGAATAAAGCTGTTATAACATTCACTTGTTACAGTATGGCAAGAAGCACTGAACCACTAAATTTTCAAAAAATATCTTCGAGAGCACAAAATTTATTGTGCATGCACACAAAAGGGGTGTCTGACAATAGCCATTGCAATTCCTATATTTTTGCACAGAGCTGAAATGAAGAAGGAATTGGAAAAAATTACATTCGCGATGGAGTTGCACGATTGTCTTCTTTTATTCTCTTACAACATAATCAGAAAATAATTTCACATTATACAACTTTTCTTGACCAACCATTGGTCATCAGACTAAAGAGCACATGCTGAAAGCAATGACATGACTTAACTTGCATTCTCAACTGACCACTAGCTGGTTGTTTGTGGCACACCACGCAATGCTTTCGTGTGTTGTAAAGAAATGAAAGGGGGAAGGAACTGAAAAACTGACTTTAAAAAAGTGTAATCATTTCAATAAATCCACCTTTTATCTTGATACGAGTTTCTTCTGGAAAGATGATCATATATACCCACGTTTCCTTGAAAAATAATCACATTTTCGGTATTCTGCCACGAGCAAAACACAATTCCATGTTTTTCTCTACCTACCACACTTGTTTTAGTTACAACTTCAGTCAACATAAACAACAAAATTTGATGCTCAGGCGCACATATTTTGTTGAAACAGTTTTCCTTAATCCTATAACTGTAATACCAAGATGTATGTGTTTTCATCCAACATTTAGTTTTCATTAGAATAAGGTAAAAACCTGCTAATGATGGTGCAACACTACTGTAACGTGTGAGAAATAAAAGAATTGTATGCAGTTGATGTTCCTGAGACATATTTAGTCTCACCTTTATCTACAACAATGATGTAGGCTGAAGCAATGAATTAAAACTTGTACCAACATCACGATTCAAACTCAGGTCTCTCCTGCTTACTTAATGCGACGTACTATCATTGTGTGTACGCCCAGTAAGCAGGAAACCAGGGTATGAGTTACGGCACTGGTATGAATTTTAATTCACTGCTTCAGCCTACAATATTATTTTTTTTCTTTTTTTTTTTCTTTTGGAGGAACCCTCAAAATATATTTTTACATCTTGAATTTAGTATTTAGTAAACTTTTTCTGAGAGTTATGATGGCAATGAAAACTTAGTTCAACAAACACGTGCACAACAAATGACAACCATCACTGAAGCACATGAGACCATATGCCTGCGCAATATCTTGTATGTTGATTTCTACAATATAATTATAACTTCAGATTTTGCCAATGTTTATGGGATTATCCTATACGAGTCAGACCCCATCTGTGAACATACACGTTGCTCTTCTTTGTACAAGATCAACATACATCGCTAGCCCAATGTCAATGACCACTACAGTGTAGCAACGATTAAATGGCAGCAGTATTCCTTTATTTATCTCGGTAAAGGAGCCCAGTGTAGCATTTCACCACTCATTCTGCCACTGTTTGCACCGGAAAATCCTGAGAGAGTTAAGGTAAGTTTTACTTGGTACAAAAAATCTACATCACAAAAATATGCAAATATAAACACACAAAACAACGAAGATACACAGAACGAAGAAAAAGTATACAATCACAAGCAAGAAAATTACTATATTGTTGCAAAAAGTACACAAAGGAAAATGTATGCAGCAACACAAATCAGTTTTATACTGAACACTCTTTTCATGCACAATATGCAAAAATAAAACTAGCCATGCTACAACTGGAATTACAATGCACACAAAAAACTGGCAAGCTAGCATACTGCAACAGCATCATTTTTATATTAAACATTTTTATATTAAAAGCTTACATGCTGCATCAATAATGCGATAACATACAAATTTCTTTCAGCAAGCAAGTATGCTGGACAGAATGTTACATCAATTACGAAACAAAAAAATATTTCTGCTTATTAAGTTGACACAAACACTAGCTTTTGCACAAGAGGTAAAACTGGTAAAACTACAGAAAGATCTGACAGACACAATACTAAGAAGGGATTAAGAACAGAAATCACTCAATATTCAAATTCAAGGTTCCTGCATATGCTCTGTGTCCATTTCTGTAGTCCTGTCTAACAGTCCTATTTAGATATTGCAACAGTTACTTCTCCTTGGCTAGTTCCAAAACCACAAAAATACACTTACAGTTGGAAGTGTTCCTCTCACTCCAGCTAAGCTTCCTGGAAAACTTCAATTCCTTCTGCTACACTGTTTTGTTTTCATCCAGTATTCTAAAATAATCCCACCATGTCTTTTTCTTTCTTCATACCACATTACACCTTCGTTCTTCAAATTCCTGCTTTGGAAGACTTAAAATTATAACTTTTTCCTTCTAAAAAGTCTCCCTTTGCAGTGACCAACCACAATGGGATGTCCTGGGTGTCCCCACAGGTACGGCTATGGGCACCCGCATGGCACCATCCTATGCCAACCTAGTCATGGGCCGTCTAGAGAAATCCTTCCTAAACACCCAGAGTCCCCTCACCTGGATCAGATTCACTGATGACATCTTTGCGATTTGGATTGAGGGTGAGAACAACCCGTGCACATTCCTCCACAAGATCAACAACTTCTCCCCCATTTGCTTCACCTCGCCCTATTCAACCTAACAAGCTGCCTTCCAAGATGCTAACCTCCATCTCAAAGATGGCTACATCAGTATATCCATCCATATGAAACCTACTAACCACCAGCAATACCTCCATTCTGACAACCGCCACCCATTTCATAGCAAGAAGTCCCTTCCATACAGGCTAGCCACTCACGGTCTTCGCATCTGCAGCGATGAGCCGTCCCCCTCAAAATATACCAAGGGTCTCACTGAAACCTTCACAAACCGTAATTCTCCTACCAACCTTACACAAAAACACATTTCTCGTGCCTTATCTTTCCAGTCTCCCACCACCTCACACAATTCCACTGTCCAGCCACAGAGGAGCATTCCCCTCATAACTATCACCCAGGACTGGAGCAGCTGAATTACATTCTCTGCCAGGGTTTTGACTACCTCTCGTCATGCCCTGAAATGAGAAATGTCCTATCCACTGTCCTTCCCACCCCCCACAGTGGTATTCCACTGTCCATCGAACTACACAATATAGTTGTCCATCCCTACACAGCCCCTGCTCCCAACCCCTTTCCCCACAGCTCATACCCCTGTAACAGACCTAGATGCAAGACCTGTTCTATGAATCCTCCCACCGCCACCTACTCCAGTCTGGTCACAAACATCACCTATTCCATCAAAGGCAAGGCTACCTGTGAAACCAGTCATGTGATCTACAAGCTAAGCTGCAACCACTGTGCTGCATTCCATGTGACTGTGGTGATGATGATGACTATGATGATGATTGGTTTGTGGGGCACTCAACTGCATGGTCATCAGCACTCATACAAAGTCCCAATTCTTGCAGAGTCGATTTTTTTCACAATCCAATCCCGATGCTGTCCCAAACGATGAAGATGATGATAATGAAATGATAAGGGCAACACAAACACCCAGTCCGCAGGCAGAGAAAATCCCCAACCCGGCCAGGAATCGAACCTGGGATCCCACGATCCATAGACAGCAACAGTAGCCACTAGACCACGAGCTGCGGATGCATTCCACGTGAGCATGACAACCAACAAGCCGTCTGTCCGCTTGAATGGCCACCGACAAACTGTGGCCGAGAAACAAGTGGACCACCCTGTTGCTGAGCACACTGCCAAACATGACATCCTTCATTTCAATGACTGCTGTGCCATACGGATCCTTCCCACCAATACCAGTTTTTCTGAATTGTGCAGGTGGGAACTTTCCCTGCAATATATCCTACATTCCCGTAACCCTCGAGGTCTCAACCTTTGTTAAGTCATTGCCCTCTCCCATCCAGCCCCTTCTCTGTTCCCATTTCATAACTACACAGCCCTCATTCCTCCATAGCATCGCACCCAGTCTTTTTTACTTCTCTCCTTTTTCCGCTATCCCCCCCCCCTCTCCCCCCTGCCCTCCGCCTAACCTCCTGATTGCACATAGCTGCTCTACCCTCCTTCCACCTCATCATACTTATGCGCTCCCCAACAGCACGTGAGTGTCTGCCACTCCTACCCTACTATCCCTCCCCCACCCAGTCGCCACTCCCATCACGTCCTGGTGCTACAGCTCACAGTGTGGCCTCAGTTGCCTGAGACTGCAGTCCTGTGCAACACTTGTGTGAGTGCGTGTCATCCAATTTTGATGAAGGCTTTAGGCCAAAAGCTGTATTTGTGAGAGTCTTTTTGATGTGCCTATCTGCGACTCAGCATCTCCACTATATGGTGAATAGCAACGTTCCTTTTCACAATATTGTTACATTCCATCCTGGATTTTCCTTGTTTGATTTTTGTTAGCCTATTCTTGTTTATTCTGTGTAAATATCTAACACGTGGTTCTTACTTCTCTTATTGCTCCTATTATCTTTCTCACTGCTCCCTAATTTTAGGTTTCTGTGCTCACTCCCCTTTTTTAACTATAATTTTCTTTGTAATTCTCTTCTCCAATTCTTATAGTCAATCTAATTCACTATTAGTTCTCAGTATCGGTTTGCCCAGACACATTCCAGTTACGTTACCATATTGTTACAGCATTATTTTTGCATCTCTTGATACCCACTTTTTATTGTAAATATTCTTAGTTCCTCCCCTTTATCTGTGGAAGGTTTTCTGGCCCACTTTCTTTCATTCTCTGTACTACATAGCTTAAATGTTTAATCCAGTCTATTAAACCAGTGTGGCCCTGTGAAGTAGCAGATAACAGATCTAAGGGTAAGGAGATCATTTCCCACTCAGTCCTAGCATTTTTATTTGTTACATATAACTTTTTTTAACCTCTGGCAATGTTTGTTAATGTGAAAAATGCCCAGCTGTTCCATGGTTCAGAGCCCACTCTAAACCACAGGTCTCCCTGTAACCACATAGGTCAGTCAGTTCAAAGGTCAGAGAAAGTCAATGGGTTAGCAACTTCAATAGCATCGTGCCTAGTAAAAAACAACCTTCAAGCTGACGACAGCTTTACATAATTCGCCAATGTCTGCTACTAAAAACATCAGTGCATTTTCAGTGTTGGTACGAAAATTAGTTTTCTCCACAGAGTTATCTGCTAGATTTTCAGGTAGTGTCTCACAACCATCTAACAGTTCATTTCAATACCTTGCTTCCCTCTTCCCAACTTTACTGGTGACACTTGGTACACTTTTCATTTATCATGCCAAATTCTTTGTTTTCTTTCCTGATGCACAACTGAAGAAGACAGAACCCAACACATTAGCTCACATCTGTAATTATTTGGAAGTGCTTAAAAGTTTCGGCCATGACCTTCATTTCTGTTTTTGTCTGTCTGCTGCAAGTTAACATCCAAAGTAAGTCACAGCTAGTCCCTCAAGTTTTGGGGACAATGTAGAAATCTTGCTTTGTTTTTTAGGTACTTGTTGAGCTGGTTTGTCACAGCTGCCTTCTTGTCCATTGTGAAGTGTCAAGTGGGTACCTGTCTCGTGTACAAAATTGTTGAGTATTTGTACTATCAGCAGTAAAACATGTTCTAGCTCCAAGAGAAAATGTGGGGAGGTTTGGATTTTAGCTCAAGATATTTGTGTATAGTCTTGCAATCACAGATTCCAAGGTCATCAGCTCTCCTTGCCTAGCTGATTAGATACTGAATATGAAACTGGTTGTCTCTGAATTGAGCACTACATCAATGTGCACCAGAAACTTCAGATGCATTAGTATTTGTCACTTAACACACAATTTCTTTCCCATCAATATTTGGATGTAGTTTCACTCTGAAGATCTTCTCCTTAAGTGCCATTACAATGCAAGTAATATAAACAATGTAGGAAAAGACAGATTACTACTTCCTGTAATGATGACACATTAAATTGCTGACAGACACAATTAAAAATGGTAATTGCAATCTCTCTTTCTATATTTGTGATATTCCTACCTGGAGTTTCAATTGTTTGATTATACAAAACAAGTAAGCTATACAGTTCTGTAAGTATAGTAATCAATGCATTACTGCCACTATAATTTTACTACACAAGCTGGGCACACAAAACATTTACTACAGCAAACCTACTTCAACTGCACAAGTTATTCTACTACTAACTTCACACAGTGCAAGTATAAACCATACACACATTTAGTAGCCTACATTGTGCATTCACTTGAAATAGCAGGGATAAAGCCACCAAATAACACATAAAACAATGTGCAATGTTCTGTTCTGTTTGTGAATATTCAGTGACACTGGTTAATTTAAGTACAGTAATATTACAGTTCAATGGTAACACCCAGTATTTCAGTCACAGGTATAATTTTTTGCATAACATATCTTCTTCTGCCATACGATGTATGGAATTAGCTACCGTATTTACTCGAATCTAAGCCGCACTTTTTTTCTGGGTTTTGTAATCCAAAAAACCGCCTGCGGCTTAGAATCGAGTGCAAAGCAAGCGGAAGTTCAGAAAAATGTTGGTAGGTGCCGCCACAACTAACTTCTGCCGTCGAATACATGTAGCGCTACCACAGGCATGCTTTGTAGGCACAAAGATAAATACGGGTGCTAAAACCTCTGCGTCAGTAAATAAATTTAAAAAAAAAAAAAAAAAATAAAAAAAATAAAAAAAAATAATAAAAAAAAAAAATTCCGTATTGTTCATCTTCAAATGTAGCACAATTTAAATGTACTACTAAAATCCGACTGGCAAGACTGTTTGGGATGTTTGTCAATATGGCCAACTCTACGTTCTGAATTTTTTCCTACCTGTGAGAATAGATGGTTGCTAATAGGAACCTGATGAAATGTGAATCACATGCAGTATTCTCTTCACCATAAGAATAATACGAGTATAAACATATTGCCATGTATTCTTTCGTGTTTGCTGCTATCTCATTTAAATCCTGTCTGCCTAATAAACTACGAAACTTGAGTGAGACAATAGCAAAGGCGGAAGAATATACGTATCGTGTCATGTTTATATTCGTATTATTCTTATGCCTAATAGTGATACAGTCAGAAATGAAGCACGGCAACTGACTAGATTTTTAAATCTAAGATGACTCTAATTTCTGTGCAGAATTTGATGTACTAAAGAAGCGGGCGCAAAGATTTTCAAACGGAGAAAAATTTTCGCCTAACTCTCGTTCAGAACATGTTCTATCATACGCAGTTTAATATTTGGTTCTTGTTGATCATTATCAAAGAAAGCAGCAGTGTAAGTAACAACAAATAGCAGTCTCTTGCCATTGTTTCGCTAATGAGACGATTCCTCTCTTTTTTTTTAATTGTAAGCGGCGGTAGCGCGCACAAAAGCAAGCCATGCCGCGAGCGGCGAGAGGCCGTAAATACGCACTATCAGAATGCGACAAACAATGCATGACACTGTACAGTAATGCATTTTCAGCTTAGAGTGACTGACGTAAACACCGATAACAAAGAAAACGGCACTTATCAGATCAAAGCAAAATAAGCAATCGATTCAAACCAGACGAAGCACGTGAAAAAGGAAGGGTACCCGTATAAATATGGACGGAGAGCCTGACGCATAGCAATGACTACCTGGTAAAGCTTAACTGCTAAGCTTACGACTCGAACCAAACTACTGTAGCTGTATCGTCATTCATTCGACCTAAATTGTGTCTCATATTACAATGGACCAACTTTGTTTCGATTTGGAGGTGCGGCCTAAAACTTTTCTCTCCCCTTGAATTTCGAGTCTCAAATTTCAGGTGCGGCTTAGATTCGGGAAATTTTTTTTTTTCCTTTATTTCGAGTCTCATTTTTCAGGTGCGGCTTAGATTCGAGTGCGGCTTAGATTCGAGTAAATACGGTATCTAAATTCTCTGACATATATGTAATAGAGTCAAAGTGCTTATTTGTATATACAAAATAGGCACAATATTGTAATTTTGACATAATGTACGCAAATACTGAATAGCCTATCCAAAGTGGGTGCTGGAGTTATTTCATTGTACTGACACAGTCAGAGCCATATTTGGGCACGTGCCAAAGAGGTGCAAACTGTACAGGGCAACAAAATTTTGTCCTGCTGTAGGTAACAGAGAACGGCAGTCTTATGTGGAATCCAGGTATTTGTTCATCTGTTTTGCTTGTCTGAACAGAGTGCTCAGTATCAAATTTAGGGTGTGTGATGCCTCTGTGCAGTAATGTATTTTACACCCTCCTTTCTAAAATTCATCATTGCTATTTGTTTATGGACTGCCTACAATAAAGTTGCATAAACATTACAGACAATATGTATACATTCTTTACCAAAGTTGTTCCCTAAATTTCTCTGTAGCATCATACATTTGACTGTAGACTTTATTTCTCTTCTGTAACTCATCCTGAAAAAGAATTTGTACATATCTTAGAAAATGACATTTTCAGTCTTTTCCAGATCTGAGCACACTCTGATCCTGTTTCTTCTACAGGACATTTAGAGATTTATCTTGCACTGTAGCCTACAAGATTAATATGCTTGTACATGGAAGATATTGTGTAGCTGGACTAGTAGTAAAATAAGAGTTTAATGGTGAGATGTACACACAGCATTAACGATAGAGAACATCCATTTATTATGTGAGGGATTTTCTTTAAAATTTAGACCAATCCCTCCCCATTCAATGAGATTTGGTGAGATATTGTTATTTCCTTTTAAACACTGACAAACAGTTTAACAAAAACAACATTATGAAAGGGTAGTTGCTACTCGCCAAGAAAAAGACTGTCAACAAAGCTTTTAGCCAAACAAGCCTTCCTCAGAATTAGACGACCACACACACACACACACACACACACACACACACACACACCGTATGATCACAGTCTCTTGCTGCTGAGGGCAGACTGGCCTTGGATGCCAGAGGTTGTGGTCTCGTGTGTGTGTGTGTGTGTGTGTGTGTGTGTGTGTGTTTTTTTTTGACAGTCTTCTTCTTGTGCCTTTCTGCGACTCAGTATATCCACTATATGGTGAGTAGCAACCATCCTTTTCGTAATATTAGTCATTATTCCATCCTGGATTTTCCACTTTAATAAAGCCATGTTATATTTATAAAGTGTAATAAACAGTGGTTTTAACATGTGATTAAAAAAATTATTTAAACAGTCCAACCTGAGCAGTGTTCAGACAAAAAGGCTCCAAGAAAATAATATTAACTGTTTTGACGGATCTTTGAAAACTGACATTTTATTATTATATTGTATACGTTAAATGTAATTGAACCTTTACTTACTCTGCATTTGAAAAACAGCATTTGTTGTACATTCCTTTGAACTGTATGATTATGTAGCTTTTCAGCCTCGTTATCTATATGATCACTAAGAGAATTCTTGTCTGTGAACTTCAGCTAAGGTTCCATCCACAAACAATCAACTTCTTATTTGTTCTGGCTTGTCAGCATGCCACTTAACATATAGATTGTAAAAGCTGAGCACAATAACATCAGCTTCATACACGTTACAGAATATCATGACTGACTCACTGACTGGCACACAGCAATTTTGACCGAAGAGGCAGAGAACTCCCTGAATGAAATCTAATTAACACTTGTGCGGCATTTGTTCCAAACTGGGAAATTCTGGGCATGCACATGTGTAAAGCATTTAGTTCAGTTCAGAGAGGTAATAAAAATTAGTCGGCACATTAATATTGTGGTGTCACCGCCAGACACCACACTTGCTAGGTGGTAGCCTTTAAAACGGCCGCGGTCCGCTAGTGTACGACGGACCCGCGTGTCGCCACTGTCAGTGATTGCAGACCGAGCGCCGCCACACGGCAGGTCTAGAGACACTTCCTAGCACTCGCCCCAGTTGTACAGCCGACTTTGCTAGAGATGGTTCACTGACAAATTACGCTCTCATTTGCCGAGACGATAGTTAACATAGCCTTCAGCTACGTCATTTGCTACAACCTAGCAAGGCGCCATTATCATTTGCTATTTATCTTGTGATGCATGTACTGTCAGACCGATGTTCACCAATTATGGATTAAAGTTAAGTATTCCAGAAGCTATGTACTTTTCTTCCTACTATAAACTCCTATAACTGTTCCAGACCTCACGCCAGTCTGCGTGAGCTTAGACGCGTGCCTATCGGCTACCAATCATAGTGGCTTGGCTGTCTTGCCAAGTCACAATAAATAATGTCTATGCTCAGTATTTATTATGTAAAACAAAATGTTATCCATTATAATGACATATATTCTCTGAATTATAAAACTGACATGAGATTCTAAGTGCCCCTCTCCCCCTTTAAATAAGATTTGGTGAGATTTTGCCAGACCCCTCTCCGTCATTTTGAGCTCACATAATTAATGGATGTCCTCTTAAAATCCATGAACACAATAGGTCTGGGCTGCCCTAAAACCTAGGAGTAGCATGCCATTTACCATAGTACAAAAATCACAAATATGTTTGTCTGAAAGCACAATTTTTTCCAAGTGTACTCATTATTGCACTACAATGTACCAGGAGGGACATCAAAATAAATAAATAAAAAACATAATAAGTTCAAAACGAGGAGGACAACATATACTGGAGTAGTTGTGGTCCTTGGCATTAAAGAAAACAGCATTTATTCATTTCCCACAGAGGCTTCAGGACACACTTCAGCTCAGCTTGGCAACAATGGCAGAGATAGTATTTTTTATAATTTTTTTTACACAGTAATCGTGCATAATTCTCACTGTCATCTCCACAAAAATTTCAAGCAGAATATTATGCTTGTCATCATGGCCCAAGTTCAAAATATTAGATGTAATCTATGAAATAAACACTGATGATGAAAGCCTGCACTGTTTGATGACTGTACAATCATCTAAAATACACTAATGAGCCAACACATTATGACCACCTGCTTAGTAGCTTATGGGTTCACCTTTGCAATGCAACACAACAGATATTCCGCATACAGTGGATCTGACAAGCCCACAGTAGGTTTCCAGATGTATGTGGTACCAGATGTGTAGACCCAAATCATGCAACTCCCATAAATTACAAGCCAGTGGTCTGTAGGCAAAGAGCTGACATCCCACAGTGGCAAAGACAAGTTCACCAGGTTCACAACAGTCCTTACACCACTGTAGCATGATTCTGGCCTCATAAAACAGTTATCTTCCTGGAAAGTGCCATTACAGTCACGGAAGACATCAGCATGAAGAGATAAAGGTGGGCCACAATAATCTTCACATACACTGAGGAACCAAAGAAACTAGTACACCTGCTTAATATCATGTAGGGCCCCCACGAGCAGCAGAAGTGCTACAACACGATGTGGCATGACTCGACTAATGTCTAAAGTAGTGCTGGAGGGAACTGACACCAAGAATCCTGCAGGGCTGTCCATAAATCTGTAAGAGTACGACAGGGTAGAGATCTCTTCTGAGCAGCACATTGCAAGGCACTCCAGATATGCTCAATAACGTTCATGTGTGGGGAGTTTGGTGGCCATAGGTAGTGTTTAAAACTCAGAAGTGTGTTCCTGGAGCCACTCTGCAGCAATTATGGATGTGTGGGATGTCACACTGTCCTGCTGGAAGTGCACAAGTCTGTTGGAATGCACAATGGACACGAAGGAATGCAGGTGATCAGACAGGATGTTTAAGTACGTGTCACCTGTCAGTCGCATCTAGACATATCAAGGGTCCCCCTATCACTCCAACTGCGCACGCCCCACACCATTACAGAGCCTCCACCAGCTTTAACAATCCCCTGCTGACAGTGCTGACAGGCCTAGACAAGGTGTAAAGCTTCGTGTTGTGCAGTCATCAAGCGTACAAGAGTGGGCTTCGGCTCTGAAAGCCCATATCATTGATGTTTCATAGAATGATTCACATGCTGACACTTGTTGATGGCCCAAAACTGAAATAATGCAGCAATTTGCAGAAGGGTTGCACTTCTGTCACATTCAATCATTCTCTTTAATCATCGTTGGTCGCGTTCCTGGAAGGCCTTTTTCCGGCCACAGTCGTAGATTTGATGTTTTACAGGATTTCAGATATTCATGGTATACTTGCGAAATAGTCGTATGGGAAAATCCCCACTTCATCGCTGCCTCGGAGATGCTGTGTCCCATTGCTCATGTGCCGACTCTAACACCACATTCAAACTCACTTAAATGTTGATAACCTGCCATTGTAGCAGCAGTAACTGATCTAATAACTGTGCCAGACATTTGCTGTCTCACACAGGCATTGCCAACCGCAGCCCCGTATTCTGCCTGTTTACATATCTCTATATTTGAATACCCACGCCAATACCAGTTTCTTTGGCATTTCAGTGTAATTCACTGCTGTCATAGTGCCTTCGATTATACTATCACAGGCCCTGGAAGCTCAAATGAGTATCCCTCGTAGCATAATACCAGCAGAAAAAAAGCTCCTATCAGAGCACAAAGATGTGAATATGCACCTTTTTGTTTAAAAGACTGTGACCGAGAAATGGCGTACCAGCTGACTCATGCTACATTCCTCAGCACGTTTAAAAATTTTGGCATGTGAACATACTCGCACTTTTTTTAACATGCAACTCACCTCAAACTCCCACAAGCTCCCCCCACTGCAACACACTCACACCCACTAGTGCTTTTCTGTAAGTTGCTCATACCCATCCACTCCCAGATGCCCTATCTCACTTACTCATTCAGCCTAACTCAACCCATTGTCATTACCTCTTTGAGTGTCTCTGTCATTGTGTCCTGTGTCACGGCCACAGTCACATGTGTTCTGTCCTATTGCTAGTCTCCTCTCACTGTCTTCCTATTGCTCTCTCTTACTGCTAACATCTCATTCCTTTCTTCTTACTGCTATTGTTTCTTCTCACTGTCACTGTCTCTCACTTCCTTTTGTCATTTTCGTATACTCTGTCTCTCATTATCACTGGCTCTCACCCACTTCTACTTTCTCCTTCCCCTCTAGCACAGTCTCCTCCACTCTTTTCCTATTACTGTTCTGTCACTTTCAACTATGTTCCACTGCCACTACATCCCTCTATTTTTCGCACACTACCATCGTCTCCTTCGCTCTTTCTATAATATGATCACTGTCTACTATATTCTAGTATTTATTACTTTACTGTGTATTTGCCACTGACACTGTCTTCTCTCTCAGCATAAAAATGTGCAAATATGTTCACACGATAAGAGTTTTTGTGAAAATTTTTGAAGGTACCGAGGAAGGTACAATGAGCCAGGCTGGTACCCCATTTTGCTCCAGTAACAGTATTTTTCCGCAGTTTCCTTTATTTTCACTGCTACAGCAGGGCATGTAAGTCATACGAAAAGAAATGTATTGGTCACTAAAATTTTGATAGTTTATTTATGTGAAATTAAAATAACATAACACAAAATTTACACCTCAGAGCGGACTTTACGTGCAAAAAACAATTTTGTGTGCGGACTCAGTACTAAAACGTGGGGTTTTCGTACGATAACAGATACTTGACAGCATATTTCTCCTTGCTATGTCACTTTATAAACTATATTTTCACCTCATACCGGATATTAAAGGAGTATTTTGTGTGTACAAGTAGGGTAACTTTGTACTTCTGTATCTTGGAAACGGACAGAGAGATGGGAAAAATTTTCAAGCTTGTTCGAGATCAAGATCTTAGGAATACATTGTAATAACTGCAGCCATTTGCTGGACTTATCTCATAATCTACAACTTCTTGGATTGTTTCTTGATAGCAGATAAATATTTTTGAAAGCAGGGAGATAGCCCCTCTAGATAAATGCCTAGAGAATATGCCATACAAATTTTAGCAATTTGTTGCAGTTATTACTTAGATTTTGTCTCTTATCGCATTTTATGTGTAGAAGTAGGGCAACTTTGAACCTCTGTACCTTGAAACGGATAAAGATATCGTGAAAATTTTCGAGGTTGTTCGAGATCAGGATCTTAGGAATATAGCGTAAAAATTTCAGCCACTTCCTGTGCACAGGTGTCTTGGAATCCTCGGCTGTGTTTTGTTCCTCTGGTGATGACAAAAATATAATAAAAAAAACCTTTTTGTGGGGTTTCCCGAGGAACCGTCTGTAGTACCTCCATAAATTCCACCGAGCTCACTGTAGACAACATCCAATGCAAAAAGAATCAACTGATTTGCTCTATTTGGCTAATCAGGAGGAAGAGCGTAATAGTCATACATTGATGTGTAGTGCAGGATAGTGACACTAAGACAATACTACTGTTGGGAATGCAAATGGTCCCTAGCCCAAGAATTATCCAAAACACCTTTTTATCACCAGTAGAACCCGAGGTATCAGCATCAGAAAATCCTGTTTTTACGCATGGCATTTTGGAACATATTAGGTATGCATGCTGTCACATGTATACCTATTACCCCTATGAGCCCGCATCCATGGCCCGGTGCAAATTTCGAGCAGCTGTTCCCCTGGATGGTGGCATATCAGGACACGACTGTCGACCTAGTGTGACAAGGAATGTGATTTATCCAACCAGGAGACACATTTCCATTTACACATGGTCTAATCACGATATCCCGCATGCACTGCACTTGTAATTAATGATGCTGTTGGGTTTACATGGGAACACAGATAAGTCACCTCTACAGAGCCTTGTCTTAAAAAATGTGCACTGAACAGCCTGCTCCGAAACATTTGTGCCACCAACAATGCAGTCTTGTCATCTGCCACAGATTCTCATTTCTCTTAGCTTTTTTTATACACTTTCCTTATTGTGTCACATGCCTGCAACGTCAATGGAGATTCAATGTCACGGTTATAATGCTTTGACTTATCACAGTATTTCACACATGATAAAAAATAAAGAAGAGTATGGGTCCTTATTTTATGACATGTTTCCGGGTTCATATGGCAACAGGACACTGTGGGAAATATACTGTGTGTTCTTTTTATTCTGCGTACCTGTCTGAACGAGAAACATAATTTTGTTTCATATGTGAAAAAACTGCACTTGTTACCATGCTTTGGAAGCACTGTATCAAGCATAATGTATTGGGTAGCCTAGCGACAGAAACAATGTTGCTGCTAAGCAGTGAATTTTACTTGTCTTAGGGTGTTTGTTGAATTGTTTTCACGATGGTATGTAGCAACACATTTTCACACCATAGTTAGCCAATGTTTGAATCCCGACTCAAATCAAAGCAAATGGTAAAATTTTAGAGCATTATTCCAGATTCTTCGCCCACAACATGTTTAACTGGCCCACACAGTTATCCAGCTTTAAAACAGCATGAAATAACATGGCTCATTAGGGGGTGAGGGGAATGAGATGAGCATTATTACTCAAAGTGAGACAGTCTTGTAAAGCACAACTGCAGAAGACATCAGCCACAAGTTCCTGAAATATTGTCCTGATGATCATTTTCTCCATATCACTCTATTGCATTGGGTGTGGAATAGCTTCGCAAAACTTGTGTGTATATCTGTGGCAGAATGACACACAGCATTTCTTTACTCTTGACAATCAGGGCTCTTGACATAAGTTGTGACGTAACAACGAAAAAATTTAATCAGGTTGGTGGAAAGACAACGAACTACAAAAAGAGAGTAAATCAAATGACAGTTCTTCGGTGAAGGTTAAGGAAGAGAATCTGTCAAAAACTTGCATTTTGATATTCCATCTTGAGCCAGTTAAGTCAAAACATTTACAAGGTTTTGTCTGTGGTGGACAACAAATGTTCAGGACATAAGTAGAGACAGAAGATTATTGATCAACATCCACTGATGACAAATGATTGTAGACAGAGAACATGTTTGTATTGATGGGCATTAGCATCTGTTATAAACAATTTGGCAAAACTACAGAAACATTAAATCTGGAGTCTTGATAAGGATTTTTAACCCTGTCCACTCAAACGCAAGTCCAATGCCTTGCCACTAGACCATCTGCTTGCTAAGAGACAAAAGGAAAAGTTAAAAAAAAGAACATGGCAACCTGTGATATGTGCAGGTAGAAGTTTATTTCTTTTCGATAGTTTCACACAAATTCTAGGAAGCCGTCAGATAGTGTCCACCCTATATTTTTTAAATCTGTATTATATTCAACATTGTCAACAGGAACTAAAAAACATGAAGAATAGCTAGTAGTCCAGTAGTGACTAAGAAGTGTTGTTGGTACATGTAGCAGAGAGCCACCACAGCAGAGGAGGCATGAAGTAAAGGAGCAAGCAAGGCAAGGTCAACATGTTTGTCCCAATATGATAAGTGCTACAGGATGTGTCATTACTCCAAATGTCGCACTAGAGTTATTTGTGATTGCTTTATCAAGAGGGCACAAAAAATTTTTGTTTAAAAAACATTTTGTTTTTGATGAGAAATAAAGCAAGCTAGGCATCAGATAAAACATTAGAGACAGTATTTGGCAAAGCCAACTCCATCTATACATTGCAAAAACGAATCTCCCCCCCCCCCCCCCCCCAACACATATATAGTTTGCAACACCAGACATATTAAATGTAGTCTATGGACATAACAATCACCACAAGTAGCAGAGTAGCAGCTGTTGACATTATCGCTTGTCACCAGACACTCACGCTTCTGAGTCTGCAATGGTGGGAAGCATATATGCTGGTTCACTTACTGCACAGATTATCTGAGATGGCACATCTACTGTAATTTCGATAATGTGCAGGGCAGATAGTGTATTTAATTTACACTCCAGTTTTGTCAAGAGTATTTGCTAAAGTTAATCAACTGGTCAAAAGTATTTACTAAAGTGAATCAACTTAAGTATATAATAATGTCCCAAGCTTCTCGCTGAACTATTATTGCCCGACTGTAGCTCTGACTTGTTCTCCAACGTAACAATAAATTTCCTATTGTTCCTGCAAGAGCATTACAGATAGCAAAGTGACCAAACCTGGCAACATAAAAACTGTGGAGACCATAGGGGGATGTTACATGCTCAAAGTTGACGTGTTCTTGACAGTTTGTGTGTGTCATAATCTTTACCGGCAGGTCCAGAAATGCTGCAGCTGGTCATCTAGTGAACCCCCTACCTGCGTCGCAGTTGCACCACTTGGTCGGGTCAGCACACGTCCCCATGATCCCACAGGCGCACTTGCGTGAACCCGGAACAGCTCCTGCCCAGTAGTCCATCTTCTGATTACTCCGGGACACCCACCAAGAGTAGGGTTCAAACCTGTCCGTTTGTGCTGAAAAACACGGGAACAAAATTTACAAATAAAACAACAGGAAATACATGATGACTGCGCAAAACATTGAGGACTGAGGAATACCATACACAACAATCTTAAGTATTGGCCCTCTTCAATTTTTCATACCACGAAGATTTGGAGGCAAGTGCCAGGGCATCAATTCGCTAAAACAGGAACATGCAATTCCTAAAAGCACTCAAAATAATCAACTCTGAAGTTTTCAAGTGCTGCTAAGTACAAAACACTTTGATTGTATTAAAAGCTGAATGCGTAGCATTCAAACCTTATACTGGCTCAAAATTTTTTATTTATACTTCAATTTTAATTTCAATTCCATATTTACTACGAAATTGAAATTAATTCACACAAGTAAGCACATCTCTCGCACACATGACCGGGTGCAGTGTGTGTGTGTGTGTGTGTGTGTGTGTGTGTGTGTGTGTGTGTGTGTGTGTGTGTGTCTTTCATTATCTGAAAAACTCTTTTGCCAAAAGCGTGTTTTCATTGTGCCTGTCTGCTACTCAACATGTCATCTTTAGAGTGACTAGCAATCTACCATTTCCTTACATTACTTAATGCATTAACTCATTTGTAAAGTAATCGAGTTTTTATAGCTAGAAAAGTAAATACTGATTTCTTTCCAGAGAATGAACACTATTATTGAGGTATATATTTTTTCATTTAACAATTAGACTTTTCTAATATTTTGTATCAAATATTAATTTATTTTGAATACTCACATTCATGTTATTAGCAATTAAAAATAAAAATCTTATATTAATTAATAAATTATGATATAATATTTGTCAATAATATTTCAATTTGATAACGAATATAGAATCCAAAAAATAATAAAAAACAAAAGAGCTTCTACTGGTGGGATTCTCAAGAGTGACATCATAACTACACGATTCGAATGTTTTATGTAATCATCTGTAGGGAATAAAATCACCTGTAGGGAATAAAATGCTACCAAGAAGTAGCCATAGAAATAATTACTGGTACAAGCACAATACATGCAAAATATATAATAACAAACCTTAAAATTAATGTGCATCCAGTGATCAGTTCAAAATCAACATTGCTGAAGAACTAAGAGAAGTCAGCAGCAATCATCTTGGTATTGCTACATAAGTACAACATGAAAGCCCTTACTGCCTGTAAGAAGCAGGTAGGCAGGAGAGTTGTAAATGCTGTTAGTGTTTTAAAGTGAATAGATGTTGATCAGGTAGGAAATACAGCACGAGCAAAAAAACCATAATCTATGGTCAAACATCCCTCCCTGTGCGAAAGTCTATTGTTAGGACCACTTGCTCCAGACTGCATAGATTTATGGTGTGAGGAGGAAGAGGACACAGTTCAAAATAGAAAACTTCTCTTAATTCCCACGTTCCTAATCCTTGCGTAGAATAAGATTTGAAACAGAAACCACAAATCAGGTCCTCGAAATTTGCGGGTATAATGCAATGAGCTACAGGCCACTTGTTGCATGTCAGATCCACAACCCAACAGGCCAACCACAGATACACAGTACACTGGCCTCTTACATCAACATAGCTGTAAATAGATAGTGATTTCATTGCGACACCATCTAAATACGTACGTACTCCACAAGCCACCGTATGACGCATGGCGGAAGTCACCTCGTACAATTGCTAGTCACTCCCTTTCCTGGCATCCTATATGCATCCGTACAAGCCACATTTGATCTTTTCTTCAACATCCTTATGCAAAAGTACTTCGGTGGCGATGGCAGTAGCGGTATTCGGCACTATGTCAAAAATGTCGGTTCTCTGAAGTTTCTCGACAGTGCGTCCCAAAAGGAACATCATCTTCCCTCTAGATGTTCCCATTCGAGTTCATATAGGATTTATGCAATACCTGCATTTTGATAAAACCTGCCAGAAATGTATCTAGAACCAACCTGATATGTGGCAATGTCACTAGAATTCACAGTCGCTTCACACAACCTAGATTGCATTAACCCTTCGGCTGCTACAGACATGCTCTCTGCATTCTGTGCTGAGTGCGGCTTTCTTGTCACACTACTGCTTGCCTAATGCTGCTAACTGTGCTGAGAGATGGCATTCATTTATCAATGAACTATTCATCATCCAATTGAAAGATATCTATTTGGTGAAACAATATGATGTCTGCACATCCTAGACTGATATCCACTTGATAAAGGACTGCATTTCTTTTCATTACTCATATTTGTTACTGTGCTGCATCACATTAAATAAAGCACTGTGTGAAATTTTGAAGGGTTTGCAGCAGTAAAAATGCACTGTGTAAACTTTGCGTAAATATGATTTTAGCTCATACAGGGTGCTGTGTGGGAACTTCCTTATTTAAAAAAAAAATCATAAAAGAGAAAGTACTAAAAAATCAATTTAATTCTCTTTTCTTTACTTAGAGACACATTTAAAGTTTTATTTCATTAGGTTTTGAAAATGATATCTCGAAGGCAGCCTCTGTTCTGTTCAATGCATTTGGTGGGTCAAACTATGAAGTTTCAGTCCACCTTGTCCAGCATATGTCTGTCTACATTGGCAATGGCAGCACAAATATTGTTCCACAGCTCACTTAGGGTACATGGACAACTGGTATACACCAAGAATTTAAAATAGCCCCATAAGAATTGCAAGGGGCCAAATGTGACACCATACTGGCCACTGAAGATCACCCTCTGCAAGAGATGAGATGGCCAAGAAAGTGTTAGCGCAAGGACGTCGCTGATGTTCGTGCCATGTGAACTGTGGTGACATTTTTTTGGAAAAAGACATTCCCCATGTCAAATTCTTCAAGTTCAGGAAGCAAAATTTCCTCAATCATCTGGATTTAACACTCAGAAGTGACCGTAATTGCTCTAGCTCTCTCTCTCTCTCTCTCTCATTAGAAAGAGAGAGAGAGAGAGAGAGAGAGAGAGAGAGAGAGAGAGAGGGCCAATAATGCCAATTTTGGATAAAGCACACCAAACAATCCCACATTCTCTACGGAGGCTTGGCAATTTGTGCCACTCCAGTATCAGACGTTTTGTTTATTCACAAAACCATACAAATGAAAATGTGCCTTGTCGCTTAAGAACACGAGGGCGTCATGAAGCAGGTTCTCGATCAAGGCTTCACACACATTTCTGCATGAAACAAAATCGCATGGATTAAGTGTGTGCACCAATGTCAGTTTTTATGGATGAAATCTGATGTCTTCGTGAAGAATTCATATTACTGGGTGACCAGAATTTGCAAGAGCACTGGATGTTTGCAGTTGGGGGAATTCAAAATACCCAGTCTTACGTTCTCGATGTTTTCTAGTGTCGTGGTGGTTCTTAAAGATACTGGTTTCTTTTTCTGCACATTACCAGTACCCATGAACATCTCCATCCCCATAAAAATAAAATTTGATCAGGAACACAATCTGCAGGTACAATATTAAACTGTTCCCTGAATGCACACTAGGTCGTTATGACCTACTAGCAATTTGGAAAGCGAGCAGCAAATGACAGCGTGCAAAGAGGCACGTCCTCGCCTTTTGCCCACTGCACAATTGCTACTACGGTAACCATCTTAAAAACATTAGGTCCTGCCCTTCCGAATACACTCACGCACACACAGCAATGAATAACGGTTGCTGTGTGGTGCATGTTTCAAATAAGAATCTTCCCACATTGCATCCTGTACACTGCTGTGTATAAAGTGTAGATATGGTGTCAAAATTTTATTTAAAATTAAGAGCAGAATGCTATTTCATTTCATTGTCAAGTTACTGGTTTTTATATGCAGTAGATGGTCACATGTGGAGCGCCAGTTATGCCCATGTGAACTTTCTGGTTGCTTTTACTACGTATCATTCAATTTTTAAGAAACTAATAATTGATTATTATTTTTTTTTTTTTTTTTTTGTGTATCTTACAGTCTGATACCTTTTCTCAATCTAGGACTGAATGTCTTTTTGTCATTCATCACAGTTACTTTGTTGCATCAAACATAAGTAAACCGTTGCACGAAATTTTAAAGAGTTTGCAAAGACAAAAACCCGTTGCACAGACTTTGCTTATCCATTTTTTTGTATGAAATATAGAAAGATAGATAGATGCATATTAGGAATTATGCAGTCATAACAATCTTATTCATATTTCCCCGCCAGGCTAGCTGAGAGCGCTAACATGCTGCTTCCTGGACTCGGGTAGGCGTGCTGGCGCCAGATCAAATCCGCCCGACGGATTAACGACAACGACCAGTGTGCCGGCCAGCCTGGATGTGGTTTTTAGGTGGTTTTCCACATCTCCCTAGGTGAATACCGGGCTGGTCCCCACGTCCCACCTCAGTTACATGGCTCGCAGACATCTGAACACTTTCGCACTATTCCATGGCTTGCACTAGTCGCAGGCAGTTGGGCTACACCAATTCCGTCCTGGGGGGTACGGGGTGGCGGCAGGAAGGGCATCCGGCCACCCCCTTATACTAACATTGCCACATCCGATTAACCATGCTGACGCTGCATATCCGTGGGAAAACAGGCACAAGCAAAAGAAAGAAAGAAATAAAAATCTTATTCATATTTCATACGAAGTTCAAGATATCAATCAATACAATGTAGTTCTTTTTTTCTTTTTTTTTTTTGGGCACGTATGTTGTATGATAACTACACAAAACTATTTTATTTACCAAGATATGGAAGTAACTCGTCTGCAGCAGTGAAAGAACTGATGGAACAGGACACGTAAAACCACATCAACAGCACTTAAATAAAGCCCGGAGGGCTTTTTTAAACACGTGTCCTCAGCACCTGGGGGCCAGCGTATTACGACGAGTTAACTCGTCCACAACAGTGAAAGGGTTAAGCTACAGGGGTCCATTTTGATTTTGTGTGGCACATAAGGTGTAAAATATATGCGTTGGTGTTAAAAAGAGGTGTTGAGAAGTTACAAGCCAGTACCGCAGACTTACCAGTAACCCTCCTGAGTATTTTACTACCACCTTAAATTCTGTAGCAAATAGCAATTTTTATATGACTAAGTCACCCCTAAGGGGAGAACTTAAAAGATAGAGAGCACATTTCACAATGACTACACACTTACCATTTGCATTGAAGAGCCTAGAATTGCGACACTGGTACATCAGGGACTGCTGACAGGACTGGGATCGGTTGACGAGTGCGATCAGCTGATCCATGTCGGCGTCATAGTGTATGGACTGGACAAAACTGCCTGGTGCCTGGAAGCCATCTACAGGTGTGATCTGCATGTTGCTGTGACTCACCTCTGTCACAACACGCCCATCAGCTGTGGAATTGAAATGAAACCATTACTATAGAGAAATTCTGAATTCACCTGCTCCGAAATAAAATTTCAGTGACTCTCAATTCTGTAAAAGGATATCAAATATGAACTGGACGTTAAACCTGGAGGCTGTGGTAGTAGACGGATATGGGTGCAACCTTGACAGGATGTTGGTGTGGATGTTTGGAAGAGCAATTTGATGTCGAAGTTAGCAATTTCATGCTGCAGTTAGAGTGATACGACCACTCAAGTTAGGCCACAGTGTGTGAGCTAGTGGTACACGAGTTCATTGCACAGGGCATAATTATGAAGTTTCTCGCAAAAGAAGTCACCGACGCTGCGGAAATTTTGGAGGAGGCTTCTTGCACAGTTTGGTGAAGAACCCCCTTTGAAGATTCAAGTGTATCAGTGGCATAAAATGTTTGTGGCAGAATGGGTAGCCACAGAAAGTGTATCCTATCAAAGATGGCTGCGAACAAGCGTCACACTAGACAACATTCGTGCCGTACGGGACATTATTGCAAAAGAACTGCACATGAAATTTTCCGAAATTGCTTGGGCGACAGGAATAAGCTGTGAAAATGCTCGTGCCATCATCACTGATGAGTCTTCAGCACCTACTGCTTTAACGATGGAAAAACAGGATAAAGTCATTGGGCAACTATGGAATATCCACCCTACAGTCCAGATTCATAATCCCTGACTGCATCATGTTTGGACTACAAAATTAAGAACTCAGAAGACACTGGTTTGATAACAATGCAACAGTAGAAGAGTTCGCTGTATGTACATCCCACTTTTTTCGAGAACGGCATCAAAAAGTTGCCAATTCACTGGACAAAATGGTAGCAAAATCAGGGAATTACATAGAAGTATGAGGCACGTGTATTTTGTTTTTAGTTGATTCAATAAAGTTAGCAAAAATAATTCTGGTTCACATTTGATCTCCCCTCGTAATCACATCTGCAACAAAGTTGATATGCACATCTGATGCGACTCTCAGCTGGGCGCACAGTTTCACAACAAATTTAGCGCACCTACAATATCATGCTACAAAATAGTATTACTTACACACACACACACACACACACACACACACACACACACACACACACGCGCGTGTTCTGTGGTACAAGAATGTAGCAACCATTAAGGTAGTTCCATACACAGCATATGAAACAGACTTACATACATATAGTATTAATATACAGTGCCCAGACATAATTTCATAAGAATACCTCGGCTTTTATTGAGCGACGTGTGCTGTGTAGTTACAACATTATGAACATACTTTGAAATGATCGTCTAATTTGTTGCAATACTATGAGGTTGAGTACTACAGTCTGGTAAGAAAGGAATTTTTTGTCACCTTTTGTAACACCTTCGTTAGCAAATGAGCTCCTATGCCTATTTACAGAAGGCAAGAAGAGTTACTTAACAGAATGCAACAAAGAAAAGATCCAATATCTTTGAAACACTAGGAATGCCTATGATACAAGATCCCAACAGAGCCATAGGATTTCAATGATTGTCTGCCAGAGACCAAAGAAAAGCACTGAAGTTGAACTTGGGAACACGGCAGTGATTGAAGATCTTCTGTATGCACTGTGTGATGCAAATATCAATAGCAGAGATTGTAATTACAACAATATCTGCTGCACAATAACTGCCAGATGCATGGAATTCAACCAGTAGGCGCATTTCCTTTGCAAATTAAGTTATTTTCGATTTTTTCTCTCATTTATGTTTTATTGTTGAAGTATTATTCTGCAGTAGCGGGATACAATAATATCCTTTGTTAGCATGTCGTTTCTTACCAGTCAAAATTACAAAAATTTAACTGAAAACTAAAACAATGAAAAATTCCCGGAATTCTAAAAATATCCCGGGTTTTTCCCGGTTCTCTCCCGGATGAAAAAATTCCTGGGTTTTTCCCGGATCTCCCGGTTGTCCCGGGTCGTATACACCCTGTCAAACCCCACTAGCACAGTTCTGGCTTGGACACAAGGACGAATATACTGCTGAAATATGACATCAGCATCAGGAAGACATAAAGCACGAAGGGGTGCAGGTGTTCACAGCTGTCAGCGTGTCTTTAATTACTACCAAAGGTCACAAGCAAGCACAGCAGAATGTCACCCTTAGCGTAATACTGCTCCTACCAGCCTGCATCCATGGCGCACTGCACGTTTCGAGCCACTGTTCACCTTGATGATGGCGTCTGTGGAGATAACTACCTATCTAGTGTAGCAAAAATGTGATTCACCCAAAGAGCTGACACGTTTCCACTGACTGACACTTCAATCTCTACGGCCCTGTACCGACTGCAATCTTAATTGACGATGTCGTCAGGTCAACATGTGATGGGTGGTCTGCCGCGGAGCTCCACGTTTGACAATGTACGACGAACGGTGTGCTCCGAAACACCTGTGTGGGCACCAGAACTGTGCTCTTTTGGCAGAGATGCTATTTTCAAGATACTCGTACACAGGCTCTGTGTAATGATAACCTGTCCTCTGTCAGAGTCGCTTATCTCAACGGATTTCCCCCTTTGCAGCCCTTATCTCCATTAGAGTGGTCCCTCGTCCGTGTCTGCTCCGCTTACATACTTTTGTTACCATTTAACGTACTCACAATGCCACCAGATGGCAATCAATATCACGTTGGGCAGTGGTCATAATGTTTCGGCTTGTTAGTGTAGTTTCATGCATGTAAATCCGTCCACAATGCAGAAGTGGTTAACCAACACTGCAGATATTCACATGTAATGTGGGTCAACAAATATTTGCACCAAACTGAAAAAAGGACATAATCAATCTACCATTCTATGTACTCACCATGGAAATGACACGTTACTGGGAACGGCTTTAGCGGACCACTGCCATCCACATCTATTTTGACTTCCGCCTGCTGGTTGACTGCATTTGTGTTCTTGTATGCCGTGCAAGACAGTGGATTTAGAGCTGAAAGGAAGATTTACAAGGTTGGAGTGTAGTTTCAATAATAATAATAATAATAATAATAATAATAATAACAATAACAATAAAAGATCAAGAACCAAACACCATGACATCTAGTCTCTACAATTAAAACTCTCAGGACACATCAAAATATAGCAAGTCCCTGATTCTTCTTCTTCCTCCTGAAACTTTTCTGCTTTTTCAGGTCCTGATTATTTGGGTTATGAACAGATAAGCAAAAAACAAGGATAATTCAAATTTCACGTTTTTACTGGTAACTGCTATTTTCAGTGTTTACAAAACATGCTACATGTCATATTTAAAAGCATACTGCATTACTAACACTTTACTCACTGTAAACTGACAACTTATTTGCAGAGAACAATATGAGAAAAATAGACTGCTACTCAAAATATAGAGGTGGTGTTCAATCACAGAGGGGCACAGGGGAAATGTGCTAGTAATGTTCAGCTTTTGGACTACGTCCTTCGGCAGAAGAACAAAAAACACACACACGGCCACTGTCATGTCCAGATGCTCTAGTGGCAGCCCTCCTTCCGCAGCGACCTCTAGCCGCTCAAATTTCATCAGTCAACAACTTTCACGAACCTAGTTCTGAAAAACCATATAAATCAGGTCGAAACCTCCTTGCACTACTTCCTATTCATTTGCAAAATTCTCATGCTCTGCAACCGCAAATTCCTGCATCCTGTCTCCCATACTGAAACCCTGGCTCACCAGAAACTCATAAAAGTCTCCAATTTATTCATCTAATATTCCCACCTTGGACTACCACAACTGACCCACCACTAGAAGTGTCTCCTTCACCACCGACAGCGACTGATACTTTTATCTGCGTTTTCATTTTTCTCCTGCATTTCCATTATTGCATCTCAATTCAGTGATGGAGATGCCTTTGATAGATTAGCAGATCAAATCTAGCGTGAAACATACAGTCACATAGATTGCGTATAATAGAGGGTGAAGGATCAGGTGCTCATCTTTCTGCCTCCGACATTCCTGCTCAAAATGTAAGACAGCAGCCGAAGTAGTTGTG
Source organism: Schistocerca cancellata (assembly GCF_023864275.1). NCBI lineage: Eukaryota > Metazoa > Arthropoda > Insecta > Orthoptera > Acrididae > Schistocerca > Schistocerca cancellata. The sequence goes on along the minus strand of NC_064637.1, from coordinate 62,667,436 downwards.
CACCAGTATTTACGATCTTCCGTTGCGGTGCATCAGTTACTCGGGTCAATGTTTAGACTCAATAGATTCTTCTCGACTTGGTCCTTATAGCACGTCAGAGGAGCATCATGGGGCCTTCTACCTGTGCTCACTTCATTGTACAAAATTTCCCAAGGAAGTATGTTGTTTTTCATCTGCAGGATATATCCAATCCATCAGCATTGGTGACCACCAACAGGGGCTTCCACACTACACATCTTTCCTTCTCAAGAACAGCAGTGTTTGGTATGAAGTCACCTTCATTTTATATTCATAATGTGTCTAAGCTTCCATTGGTTGAAGCTCCATTACACTTCCCCCACAACACCCATAGTTGCCAAGTACTACATTTACCACACCACCAGAAACTCGCCTTCACCACCCTACGGAACTCAGAGCCTATTACAAAGCCTTAGTGCCCGGAGACAACAGTGACCACGTACGTAGGTGCGCACGCACATGTACGTTTTTACTTCTAATGACAGATTTAGCTTGAAGCTGAACATTTCTAGCATTCTTGTCATTGTGTCTGTCTGCAACTCAGTGCATCCTCTATGTGGTGAGTAGCACCTTATTCTTTCCAAATTGAACTTATTTAGAACATTACAATTAAAACACGCTGTATTTTGTATCGCTTGGCTTCAGTTCAGTTTTGGACAATAAATTTTTTCCTCTCCTCCTGACTCAGTTTTCTCTGGACGCGAGTCCTCATTTTCCAGAAACTCAAAATATCAGTATAATCAAATGATTTTGTCCTTCATACTCTAATGACTGATCAAAGCCTTTCAGTACCTCAGTGTACGTGATAATGGGTTCTTTGACTGCCTCCTCTTCGATCTCTTCCTCTAGCGAACATACTTTGTTCACTAAATCCACATCACTGAGCTGCTCAAATCCATGTTCATAGGGACTGCTTTCAAGCCTCTTGCAGATGTTTTTCGTATCTGTGTCTTCACAACCAGAAATTTGTATTCCAAACGAAAATATGTTTTAATTATAATAGAATACCTGCAGCTGCAGATCTTTTCAAAAATTTCTAAACTGTAAACTGGAGAATTTGGAAGCCAGGTAATTCATATCCAGATAAGTGGGCGCTAGCTATATATTATAGTCAACTGTTACTCAACGTTTGGCCATTCTCCCCACAAATGGGCTCGGAAGGCGAATGTTCTATTGTTCTTCCGAACACCCTTGGGCTGCTATAAATTGAATGGACATTACTTTTATTTACAAGGGTCATTTCCCCATTTTATTTCTGGGCAAACTAAGCTGTCAACATGACAATGCTCACATTGGCTTATGACGCATACCGCAGTTAGTGCGAATACACTGCCAGCTAGCATGGAGCTACCACTGAAAAGTGTATCTGCTTGTGAACCGAGCTCTATCATTCCTTTCTTCGCAGCAAAACAATTATCTGTTGTCGCTATCCATCAGTGATTAACGTCCATCAACAGAGAAGGCAGTAAGAGCATCGAAATGGTTCGAAATTGGTGTGTACAAGTTGTGGAAGGGCACAAAGATGTGCACAATGAGAATGCACAGTCAAGCCCACTACAGAGACACATGACGATATCATTATTGCAACTCACAATACTGTAGTAGAAGACTGCCGTATTACCACCAATACCATCCTAATTCGACTGTCTCCTGATATCGCAATCAGACACTCATCCGTCAGGGAGATCCCAACATACCGTCTTCGCTACAGCAAACTCTGTGTGAGACGGGTGCCATGTTTGCTAAGAGATATCCACAAGCAGCAGCAAATGAATTCGGTCAGAATGTTTCTCAAAATGCACTGCACAGAGGGAGATCTGCTCTTCAAAGGGCCCGAGCCCATCATTCGACTCCTGAGACCAAATGTCGGGACATGGTGTGGAAGAAACTTGACTGAAGTACACCAGAAATGGTAAAGGTTACACATACCTCAGGGAAAGTTACGGCAACCATCTTTTGGGACTGTCTGGGGGTTTTGCTCATCCACTACCTGCCTTGCAACACCGCAATGAATGCAGTGATGATCTGTAATGTCTTGAGGAATCTGCAAACTGCCATTAAACGAAAACATTTCGGACTTCCGTTCCACACAGTTGTTTTTCTTCACGATAACGCTCAGCCTCGTACAGTTCAAACGGCCTAGGCGGATCTTAGAGAATTCGACTGGGAAGTGTTCGTCCACTGTATTTGCCAGATCTCGCCCCCGAGTGATTTTTACGTGCTCCCCCTGACTCGAAGGTCAAATTGGAGATAAGCCATCTGACAGCAAAAGCTAGTAACAATCACTGGACCCAACTTGCCAGAACGCCAGTTTAAAAAAAATTTGTGTCACATTACCAAAAATGCTCGGAAAAACATGGCGACTACATATAAAAGTAACAGAAACATTTTACAATCCCAATAAAATTATTTTGAAATGATAAATTGCGTATACTGTTATTTATGAAATAGGGAAACTTACTGGAATGTCCCTAATACACAATACAAAAATCCGCCTTCCATCTTAGGAACAAACAAGCTAAACGGAAACTCCGAGTCATGTGGCAAGGGGAAGAGCTGAAACATACAAACAGCCCAAAATACCTGGGAGTAACATTGGACAGAGCACTTACTTTTAAGCAGCACTGTCACAACACTAAAAAAAAAGTCTGTACCAGGAACAACATACTGCGGAAGCTAACAGGTTCATCGTGGGGAGCTCAACCACATGTTTTGCGCACCACGGGTCTGGTGCTGAGTATCTCAGCAGCGGAATATGCGGCACCAGTTTGGAGGAACTCTGCTCACACTAAGCAAGTTGACGTCGCCGTAAACGAAACTGTACGTATTGCCACAGGATGCCTCAAACCAACTCCCACAGACATCATTTACCCCATCATAGGCATAGCACCACCCACTATCTGCAGACAAGTAGCCGCCGAGATCGAAAGATCAAAACAAAAGAATGATCCTCGACACCCGATGCATATGCACCGAAAACAACGTGTCCAGCTGAAATCCCGCAGGAGTTTCATTGAAACTACTGAAGAGCTCGCCACCAAGCCCGCCGCAAGGCGGCTATCTCTTTGGGAAGAAATGGTGCCACACTCCACAATGGAACTACTTGAGGAATCAACATGGATTCCGGAAACAGCGATCGTGTGAAACCCAACTCGCATTATTTGTTCATGAAACCCAGAAAATATTAGATACAGGCTCCCAGGTAGATGCCATTTTCCTTGACTTCCGGAAGGCGTTCGATACAGTTCCGCACTGTCGTCTGATAAACAAAGTAAGAGCCTACGGAATATCAGACCAGCTGTGTGGCTGGATTGAAGAGTTTTTAGCAAACAGAACACAGCATGTTGTTCTCAATGGAGAGACATCTACAGACGTTAAAGTAACCTCTGGCGTGCCACAGGGGAGTGTTATGGGACCATTGCTTTTCACAATATATATAAATGACCTAGTAGATAGTGTCGGAAGTTCCATGCGGCTTTTCGCGGATGATGCTGTAGTATACAGAGAAGTTGCAGCATTAGAAAATTGTAGCGAAATGCAGGAAGATCTGCAGCGGATAGGCACTTGGTGCAGGGAGTGGCAACTGACCCTTAACATAGACAAATGTAATGTATTGCGAATACATAGAAAGAAGGATCCTTTATTGTATGATTATATGATAGCGGAACAAACACTGGTAGCAGTTACTTCTGTAAAATATCTGGGAGTATGCGTGCGGAACGATTTGAAGTGGAATGATCATATAAAATTAATTGTTGGTAAGGCGGGTACCAGGTTGAGATTCATTGGGAGAGTCCTTAGAAAATGTAGTCCATCAACAAAGGAGGTGGCTTACAAAACACTCGTTCGACCTATACTTGAGTATTGCTCATCAGTGTGGGATCCGTACCAGATCGGGTTGACGGAGGAGATAGAGAAGATCCAAAGAAGAGCGGCGCGTTTCGTCACAGGGTTATTTGGTAACCGTGATAGCGTTACGGAGATGTTTAACAAACTCAAGTGGCAGACTCTGCAAGAGAGGCGCTCTGCATCGCGGTGTAGCTTGCTCGCCAGGTTTCGAGAGGGTGCGTTTCTGGATGAGGTATCGAATATATTGCTTCCCCCTACTTATACCTCCCGAGGAGATCACGAATGTAAAATTAGAGAGATTAGAGCGCGCACAGAGGCTTTCAGACAGTCGTTCTTCCCGCGAACCATACGCGACTGGAACAGGAAAGGGAGATAATGACAGTGGCACGTAAAGTGCCCTCCGCCACACACCGTTGGGTGGCTTGCGGAGTATAAATGTAGATGTAGATGTAGATGTAGAGGAGGGATCTGCAGGATTTCAACTACCTTTTACAACTTGGAGGTCATTAAACCGGCTGCGCACTGGAGTAACTGGGTGCAAATCAAACCTATTTAAATGGGGTTACAGTGATGGCGACAGGTGTGAATGCGGAGCAATACAGGACTTGGACCACCTACTGATCTGCCCAGATATGTCTATAACATGCACTAAAGATGATATTTTGAAAGTCAATGACAAAGCAATCTACGTTGCTAATTACTGGGAAGGGAAGATATAATTGGTGCATCCGGACACGGAAGAAGAAAGAAGAAGAATACAAAAAAACTGAGCACCCCATATTATGATAAATATCTTCTGCTACTGTCTGCCACTACGCTTTCCAGTAATTAATTAGAGTGAACTGCTGTGCAAGATATGGGTCCTTCCTGAATCGCAACTTCCATCACTGTCTACAGATACCAAGGACAGACCAGTGCTTGGTTTTTCTCTGCTGGGGTGGATAGTGGTGGTACAGAAGAGTGGGGCGAGGAAGGGGGGAGGACAGCAGGGGGAAGGGGGGAAGATATTAGTGCTGTGTGTGGAAGTGTGCAGGGACGTCGGAGCAATAGGATTGTGGGTTGTAAGGCGCAGCATAGGAAGGCTGTGCTGGGAGGGAGGAGAAGGGGAAAGAAGACGTGCGTGAGGCCAGAGTGGGAACAGGGATGGGAATAGAGGCAGGTGATGGACAGGGGCTATATAAGGTTGAGGAATTGCAGAAAAGCTGATATCATGGGGAAGAATCCACATGACACAAACTATGAAGCAGTTATTGAAGTCAAGTACATAGTGTTTGGCAGCACACTCAGCAAGTGGGTGCTTCAATTGTCTTTCTGAAACAGTTTGTTGGTAGCCGTTTGTGGGAACACACAGCTTGTTAGTGGTTGCAGCTAAGTTGTTAAACCACATGGCTGCTTTTCTAGCTGGCCCTGCCTCTGATGAGGTAGAAAATGCCTGTGATAGGACTGTACTAGGTGGTAGCGGGAGGATGTACAGAACAGTTCTTGAATCTAGGTCTCTTACAGGTGTATGAGCCATGGCACAAGGGGGTTAGGAGCAGGGGTGCAGTAGGGACAGACAAGGCCATTGCATATGTCGAGTGGGCAGCGAAATACCACTGTGGGACTGGTGGGGTCAATATTTCTCAAAACGAAGTAACAAGAGATAGTCAAAACCGTGGTAGAGAACACTACTCGACTGCTCCAATCCTAGGTGATGCTGTCATGAGGAAGACACTTCTTTGTACCCAATTAGTGGGGATGAGCTATTGTAGGTGACTGGTGAGACTAGGCCTAGATTTGTTTCTGGATTATTTTTTTTTTTTTGCTATTTTCATTTAGTCTGTTATCTATATAAAAGAACAGACCGAATGTTGCACATGAATTGCCATGCTGAAGTGTGGAGAATAATTTACGCGTGTAAAGACTCGGTGAGACCATTAGAATATTCGGAGACTTTTTGGTGTGGAATAAGTGGCAGCTGTCGGAATTGAAGTATTGTCGGTGTTCGGTAGGTTTGATGTGAACGGGCCAATTGTGAGGTGAAGGTAAACATCAAGGAATGTGGTTCGTTGGACTGAGGAGAACCGGGTGAAGAAACAAATGGGGAAGAAGGTGTTGACATTATTGAACGAGTACAGTGTTTTCGCCGTTGGTCCAGGTAATGAAAATGTCATCAACGAATCAGAACCACATGAGCATTTTAGGATTCTTGGTGGCTAGAACGGTTTCTGCTAGATGGTTCACGAAAAGGTCGATACAGGAAAGTGCCATGTGGTTGCCTGTGGTTGCACTGCAGTTTCCTTTGTATCTGATACCTTCAAAGGAGAAGAAATTGTGGGAAAGGATATAGGCAGTCATGGTGACCAGGAAGGGGATGGCATGTTTGGCATAATTTCGGCATTAGGAAAGGTAGTGTTCACTGGTGCCACGGCCCCAGGCAATGGGGATGTTAGTACAGATGGAGGTGGCATTCACAGTGACGAGCAGGGCACTGAGTGGTAAAAGGACAGGCACTGTGAATGATGATGATTGGTTTGCGGGGCACTCAACTGCGCAGTTATCAGTGCCCATACAAATTCCCAACTTTTGCTCAGTCCAATCACACCACTTTCATGAATGATGATGAAGACAACACAAATACCCAGTCATCTCGAGGCAGGTGAAAATCTCTGACCCTGCCGGGAATCGAACCCGGGACCCCGTGCTCGGTAAGCGAGAACGTGGCCGCGAGATCACGAGCTGCGGACAGGCACTGTGGAAAGTTAGTACAGGAATGGTTAGCGTCTTTCACATACATGGATAGGTTATGGGTAACAAGCTGCAGGTGTTGCTCCACAAGTGCAGAAATCCTATCAGTGAATCTGCAATATCCCAACCAGAATGGTGTGTCACAGGTACTTGGTTTTAAGATTGTAGGAAGCATGCAGAAGTTAGCTGTGTGGGAAGCAGTAGGGATGAGGAGTGAGGGAGACTCAAGAGGAGAGGTTATGGGATGGACCTAGGATTTGAGGAGGAACAGATCATACTGGATTTCAAGAATGACGTCACTGTGGCAGGACTTGCAGGCAGACACGTCTGACAGCAGGCAGAGCACCTTAGCCAGGTAATCTGTGCAGTTCATAATGGTAGTGGTGGAGCCTTTGTTGGCAGGTACGATTATAAGGTCTAAATCTGAAGAAGGGCTTTGTCTGATAATTTAGTCTACTGCTAAATGTGCCCGTCTGTTGCTCAACACCTCTTCTGCACAGGTTAGCAAAAATATGGACACACCACGAGAAATGCTCGCTTGAGCATATGCTAGCCAAATCTGAAAGTTGCTGTTTTTGTATATGAGCACAAAAGGCACTTGTGCAATACCCCAATACACAGCATGTATCAGTTATGATCAGAAGAATGTTTTGTGTAGTTGTGAGCATTATGTCTGAGCTAAGGGAATTCGAAAGTGGCAAAATTGTCGGTGCTGATTTAGTGGGTGCTCCCACAACCAAGGGAGGCTAAGTGTTCGATGTTTTCAGAAGTACCATTTCGAGGATTTATACGATGTACAGGGAAAGCAGCAAAAAGATTATCCACTAAGCCGCAATACGGATAAAAGTGCTCGTTGCACTTGATTATGACAGACAATAACTGAAGAGGATTGTGATGAAAAATAAGAGGACAACAGCTGTGAAAGTCGCTGCAGAACAGAATATTGCACTTGCAAACCCTGTCAGCACCAAAACCCAAATGGAGCTCTAGAAACAGGGAATTGCTTAACAAGCTGGAATCTAAAAATCACTCTTCAGATATGCACATGCTAACAACAGGAAAATGTGGTGTCAAACCCACAAACGCTGGACTATGGCGTATTAGAAGAACGTAATTTGGTCAGACGTGTCTTATTGGATGCTGTTTCCAATTTCTGGATGAGTTTACATCCCAAGAGTGAAACATGGTGGGGGCTCAGTGATCAGGTAGACATATCATGATATTCTATGGTCGTTGCCAATCATGTCCATCCCATGGTGCAATGTTTATTCCCCAATAGTGACACAGTGTTCAAAGACAAGCAGGTTCCCGTTCACACAGCTCGCATAGCCAAAGACTGGTTTTGTGAGTGCAAGAATGAATTGTCACATCTCCCCTACCACCACAGTCACCAGATCTTAGTATTAAGAGCCTTTGTGGTCTACTTTGGAGAAAAGGATGCACAATTGCTAACATCTCCATCATTGTTAATTGAACTTGTTACTATTTTCTAGGAAGAATGGTATACAGTCCTTTGAAAACCATACAGGATCTGTATTCATCCATTCCAAGATGACTGGTAGCTGCTTTGAATGCCAACAGTGTTCCAACACTGTCTTAGGCCTGGTAATGTGTTGGGTTTTTGGTGTTTCCATATTTTTGTCCAACTTCTTTATACAGTTACTAGCAATCTACCTTAATTCCTATTATTATTGTTATTATCATTCCATCCTGGATTTTCTATTGTGTGCTTGTTGACCACTCAAATGTCACAACACACAGTCAATGGTTACAGTTACTGCTTCCACTGCAAACAAGCTCAGATAGTTATGTAGTTGCAATGTCAATCTGTATGTCTTTTTGCAAGATATGTGACTGACCAATAGTATTTTGACAATATTCAACTTTTACCACACTGTAATGTTACTGTGTGACATTGTGCTGCCATGACACAATTTGGCTGATGAGCCTTAAATGACACGAGAACAAATTACATTAAAATTACGTTCTTTTATACAAAATACCCCTAAATCTACCATTTCACTGAGGCCTGAGCAATAATGTCATAAATGTGAGGATAGCGGGTGACTACCAACAGATTTATGGCTCACAATACATGGAAACCAACACCTTTCATAATTTATCACAAAATATGTTGAGTTCCATTGCTGTGTGATGCTAGGATGGCCAACAATTTTCCTGCTATGAATTTCAACAATAGTCACATTGTGTGTGGGACTAAAATGTTAACTCAGGAACATGTCTAGTTAATGTATATAGTTCCTAATCACAACATAACACTCATAAATTGAAACCATTTGTCAACAAAGGAAGTGGCCTGCAATCTAGCTTTAATTACTGGTGGTTAAGTTATAAGAAGTGCTGAGGATGGCTGTCATTAGTGGAATATCAATTGCTAAAACACTCCTGTGTACCATATCTGCAATGAAGTCACTTCACACTGTGTGTGTGTGTGTGTGTGTGTGTGGGAGGGAGGGGGGCTGGGGAGAGGGGGGAGGGTTTGCTTGACTCATAGAATCTCCCAAATGGCCTTCCATCAAATTACCATATCCAGCTGCCACCCTTCTTTCCACAATGACATTCATCTGTTCACATTCTGCCAAACCTTAACCCTCACCAACAGAATCCTGCAAAACCATATAAGTTAGGCCCAAACATTCTTGTAATACCTTCTCTCCAGCTGTAAAATTCTCTAACTATGCAATCCCAAATTCCTGATGTCATAACAAACATTGAACTTTTGCCCTCCAGGAACTAGAACAACACGCATAATGCCACCTCAAAAATCTCTCCAACCTGCTCACTTCCTACTCCCATCTTACACCAGCAATGTCCACCACCTCCAGAACAACCTCCAAACTGCCCCCAAGTCCTCTCAAAGCTTCAAACCCAATGGTCGTAGACATTCTACATTTACCTCACCCTCCAAAACTCCCTCCCAGCACCACACAGAATCCAGAGCCTAAACAGACCCGAAACACTGTCGTGAACATTTCCTCCAAAAGCTTTAGCCCCATGAGAGTATCAGTCCTTCCCGCAGGCCTTACCTTTTGCCCCACTCCCAAGTTCCATCATGCAGGACTTGTTAAAGACCTTCTTTCTTTCTCACAGTCTCTACGGGGGAAAACACTTATCACCAACAGCCCGATCAATCTCAACCAAAGATCAAAGTTGAGCCCTGCCTTACTCAGTTCACTCCTCCATCCAATCGTGATCCACCCGCACTGCCCTCAAATCACCTCTTGTTCACTTTTCAGAAATTCTAAATCTCGAATCTTGCCTCACCATCGTTCCCCAACCCCACAACATGCACAATAACCTTACATCTGCAGAAAGATCCTTAATCCACCATCTAAAAATTGATCCCAATCTTATAATCCTACCTGCTGACAAAGGCACCACCACTACTCTTTTGAACCACGTGGATTACATGGCAGAAGGACTCCACCAGCTGTCAAATTCATGCACCTACAAACTGACCCACAGTGACCCCATTCCAGAAATCCAGCAGGATCTCCAGTCTCTCCTCAAACCCTTAAGCCCATCCCAGAACCCGTCCCCAGAGCCCATCTCTCTCCTCACCCCTAATGCTCCCTGCACTCACACCGCGTGCGTGCTTCCTAAAGTCCATAAACCCAACAACCTAGGATACCCCTTTGTCGTGAGTTACTGTGCCACTACTGAGAGGAGCTCTGCTCTCATAGACCAACACCTTCAGCCTATTACCTGCAATCTACCCTACTATATAAAAGATACCAACCATTTCCTCCGACTCTCCACAGTTCCCGTTCCCTTACCACGTAGTGTCCTCATCACTATTGATGACACTTCCCTTTACACTAACATCCCTAATGCCCATGGTCTTAGCACTAATGAACAGTATTTTTCACATCGTGTGACAAATTCCAAACCGACCATCTCCTTCCTAGTCACCATGATCAACTATATCCTCACCCACAACTACTAGTCCTTTTAAGGAATTACTTACAAACAAATCTGGGGTACAACTATGGGCACAATCCTATGCCAACCTACTCGTGGGCCATTTGGAGGAATCCTTCATAAACACTGAGAATCCCAAACCCCATCACCTGATTCAGAGTCATTGATGACATCTTAGTGATCCGGATTGAGTGTGAAGGCACCCTATCCACATTCCTCCAGAACCTCAACATCATCTCCATCATTCACTTTGCTTGGTCCTACTCAGCCTATCGGGCCACCTTCCTCAATGTTGACCTCCACCTCAAAGATGACTAAATCAGAACCTCTATCCATATCACATCTGCCAACCACAAGTAATAACTCCACTTTAAGAGCTGCTTCCCATTCCATACCAAGAACTCCTTTTCATACAGCCCAGTCACCCATGGCCATCGCACCTGTAGTGAAGGGCAGGCCCTCTCTGAATATGAAGAGGGTCTATTGAGGCCTTTACAGATTGTAATTACCCTCCCAATCTTGTACAGAAACAGATCTTTCCAGTCACCCAACACATAATGAAGGCCCACCGTCTGGCCATAGAGGAGCATTCCCCTCGCGATTCAGTACGACCCAGCTGAATTACATTCTCCACCAGGGTTTCAACTACATCCATCTAACCCACTATCCTTCCCACCGCTCCCACAGTGGCATTCCGCTGCCCACCGAACCTACACAATATCCTCATCCATCCCTACACAGTCCCTGCTCCCAACCCCTTGCCTCATGGCTATTATCCCTGTAACAGAGCTAGATACAAGACCTGTCCTATGCATGCTCTCACCACAACCTACTCCAGTCCAGTCACAAACAACATGTGTCCCATGTTGCTGAGTATGCCAGCCAACATGAAGGACATCATTTACATAACTGCTTCACAGCCTGTGCTATCTGGATCCTTCCCACCAGCACCAGCTTTTCTGAACTGTGCAGGTGGGAACTCTCCCTGCAATATATCTTGTGTTCCCGTAATCCTACTGGCCTCAATCTTTGACAGTCGTTTTTCTTAACCATCTAGTCCCTTCCCTGTTCCCATTCCAGCACTACACAGCCCTCTATTCCACCAATGCATCCTCTCTTTTTACTTATCTTCTTTTCCGCTGCCCCCCCCTCCCCCCCCACACAGTCTAACCTCCCAACTGCACCTAGCGGCCCTATACTCCATATCACCCCTGCATGCTCCCAAGAGCACTTTAATATCCCTAACCCTACTCTGCTATCCCTCCCCATCCATCTCTCCTCCTTACCCCCACCCAGTTGCCTCTCTGCTTGCCATCCAATTCCAGATGTTGGAGACTGTGGTCATGTGTGTGTGACTTGCGATTGTGTGCGCAGGCGTGTGTATGTTGTCTATTTTCAACAAAGACCTTGTTGGCCGAACGCTAACTTTCTGACAGTCTATTTGTTGTGCCTTTCTGCAACTCAGCATCTCCATTAAATAGTAAGCAGCACTATCCTCTTCATTATCTTCTTAAACACTTTTTGAGTAGCTCAGCTACATCATCAAAAACTACAAAATTTGAATGGCAATGTCCTCATCTCCATGAATTGCACGGCATTACACTTGAGATCAGCAATTTAAACATGTTGTGGAAAGGAATTCATCAGCACAGGCAATATGTGGGAGCCTATAGGAAAAGAATCTACATAAGGTGGGCACTTGTTCTGCAATATATTGCTAGGAAGTAAAGCAGTATTATGAGTGGACTCATTTGCTATATGTGTGATAAAAACTGAACAATGGACTCTAAATTAAAAGACAACATGATGCAAGTTTTTGAAACCAGCCACAAGTCACACTTAGTACTTTTTATTTGCCAGTTTTGCTCTTAAAATTAGCAAGAGCATCATCAGAATATATACTGTAAAAGATACAAATTGAGAACACAGAAAACTTACATTGACATTACATAAGGTACATACACATTCTATTTACAATATGGTGACTTACGTTTAAAATTTGCTGACAGCAATAAAGATTATACTGTCTGTACTTTAGTACTTAAACTTAGATTTAAAGTACAGTAGTAAGTGGTGGCACTGGCAATGGCAAAGATGAAACTGATTGTACAATAGTACTTTAAACATCCATGGTATAGTGTAGCCAAAGATAATTTACAGAAAGACATCTCATATCTGCACATATCTGCTAAAATTTCAAAATGCACCTGTAAAAATTACAGCATCTTTCAAAATATATGATGAAAAATACATATTAAAATGTCTTCACAAATATGCATTTATAGAAATATTTGAGGTAATATGTCATCAAATAACTAGAAGAACCTACAGAAATTACATTCAGTTTGTTCATTTAATATTTAGGAACAGTAATTTTGAATGCATGTTTGTACAGACATTTTTAATATGCCTTTTTTATAATATTATGATGATGATGATGATGATGATGATGATGATGATGATGATGATGATGATGATGATGATGATGAGTCCCATACTCCTTTACAGAGCATAGGGGAGCGACGCGGGAGACCCGCGCCGCCTTACTAGGCAAGGTCCTAGTGGAGGTGGTTTGCCATTGCCTTCCTCCGACCATAATGGGGATGAATGATGATGATGAAGATGACACAACAACACCCAGTCATCTCGAGGCAGGAAAAATCCCTGACCCCGCCGGGAATCGAACCCGGGACCCCGTGCTCGGGAAGCGAGAACGCTACCGCGAGACCACGACCTGCGGACTTTGATTTTTATAATATATTTTGAAACACATTGTAATTATTACAGATGTATTTTGAAGGATAAGCAGACATGTAAAGATCTGAGCTGTCCACACACACGAACACACATACACATATAATTATCTTTGGATACACTATGAAACGGACGTTACAGGTAGTGTTGTACAGTCAATTTATTCTTTAGCATTGTCAAGGTCATCAATTATAACTATACTTTAAACATAAGTTTAAGAACTATAGTAGAGCCAGATTACTCTTTAGCGTTGTCAGCCAACTTCAAACATTAAGTCACCATACTATAAATAGAATATTACCTTATGTAATGTCAATGTAAGTTTTTTGTGCTGCTCAGTTCCTATCTTTTACAGTGTATATTCTGACAATGCTCTTGCTCATTTTAAGAGTGAAATCAGTAAATAAAAAATAACAAATGCGACTTGTGGCTGTTTCCAAAATAGTTTTAACATTTGCTCTCCCTGCAGACAATGCCTGCTCTTGTGTTTGTCCACACTTAAAATTTAAAAAAAGAAAAGTAACTTTTTGTCACTGGACTTACATGTGTGGCAAACAGCTCCAGAATAACCTGTTCCAGTACAGTCACAAAAGAACTCGTGGGAGTTCTGGCGGCAGGCACCCGCATGTTCACAGGGATTTGGATTGCAACGATCAATCATTTGGCAACCTTCATGCACCACCTCACCAGGACAGCAATACTCCTGCAAAAATCCAACGAGACTAAATTAAAACCAGGAATACATTTCTATACAAGTAAGCTTCAAAGTTTTTGGTCTGACCAACACTGTGCTTAGTAAGTAAATGTATTCCTGAGGGCACTCTTGTCTCTGACAAACGCTCGTCTCATCTACAGTAATATATTGCATTCTATCACTCAAAAAGTCTTTAAACCAGTCAGATATCTGAAATTTATTCCCTGTGCTTTGACCTTTGTTAACAGTCTGCAGTGTCAAATGCTTTCTGGAAGTGTGAGAATGTAGAATCTGTTGGTCTGCATCAAAAGTTCACAGAGTATTTTTGTCGAAAGGACAAGCTGTGCTATGATCGAGTGAGGCTGATATAAGGATGAAGCTCTGCTCTCTCTCTAGAAAACTCCTTTGCTTGTCAACTATTTCAGTTCATTTCTAATAAAATGTAATATAGTAAGACCCCCATTTAATGAATCTCTCAAGGCCCAAATATATTCTCCATAAACAGGGTTTTATCTTAATTAGGGGTTTTGCATGTGTACACAGGAGTGACACAAAATAATAATTCAAGCATGTTTAGTTAATATAAGGGCTATTTAACTACAAAATTACTAACATCTGGTGCTATAAAGTGATTGGTATTAGTTAGAATTACAGTAAAACTGTGTTTATGGAGTGGATATTAAAGAAATATCAGTGATTCTACTCATTTCCTTCTCACAATATTGTTACATTCCATCCTGGATTTTCCATTGTTCGATTAGTGATTCTATTACTTTCTTCTTCTGGGACAATGTTCTCTTCAACAGCAACTGATGTACTACAGTCAGTCTTTATTACACAATTTAACACAAGCTGTTGTGTTACAGAATCTCAACCAGCAAAAACATCTACGTAACAATTCTGCAATTCACACTTAAGTGTCTGGCAGCAGGTTCACTGAACTGCTTTCACACCACTTCTCTACTGTCCCACTATCTAACAGGGTGCAGGAAAAATTAACAACCAAAACTTTCTGTGAAGCTCTGATACCTGTCATTTTATTACGATGATCATTTCTTCCTCCATAGATAGCGTCAACAAAACATTTTTGCATTTGGATGAAAAAGCTGGTGATTGAAATGTCATGAAAAGATATTGCCGCAACAAAAAATGCCTTTGTTTTAATGATTGTCGTCCCAACTTCAGTATCATATCCATGACACTCTTTCCCCTACTCTGTGATATAAAAGAAGCTGCCCTTCATTGTAGTTGTCAATGTCGTCCGTCAATCTTACCTGGTATGGATCACGTATGACACAGCAATATTCTTAACAGAAGGTGGACAGGTGCAGTGTGGGCAGTCTCTTTAGTGGATAAGTTACATCTTCTAAGTGTTCCTTCAACCAAATGTAATCTCTAGTTCACCTTCCCCACAATAGGGAGGGTGTGGGATGCACTTCACGATGATTTCTGCAAGATATTCAGCAACAACACTGGCAATATGCAGCCACGCATTATTGTGGTGCAGCATCCAGCCTGCTTCATGGAAATGTAGTCTTTTGCGCCTGATATGGACTTACAATGTTTTCAAGACATACCTGTAGTATTGTCCAGTTACTGATGTGTGTGCAGGTACAACATGCTGATAAACCATTCCATGAATACCAAAGAATGAGATGACCATAACTTTCCCAGTGGAAGCAACCATTTTTGCTTTTTTGGGGGTTGGTGATGAAGCATATTTCCACACTGAGATTTGCTGTTTGCTCTCAGGATCAAAATGACGTAGCAAAGTTTCATCAGCAGTAATTACTTTTGAAAGAAACTCCAGATCTTCCTCTAACATCAACTTTAACTGCATGCAGACCTGCACGCGAATGTCCTTTTGTTCGGGAATTGACAGTCTTGGAACCCATCGTGCACAAACACATGTTGTGTGTAATTTTTCTGTCACTCACGTGTGGATGGCACCCAATGAAATGTTCAGTATTTCAAAAGTGATCTTAAGGTAATTCATCGATCCTCTCTCACAATGACAGCAGCAGTGTTGATGTTTTCTTCCATAAGAACAGTAACTGGAGCATCGGGTCCAACTTCCTATGAAATTGATTGTCTCCCCTCTTTAAACATTTTAAACCACCTTCGAGCTGTGCTGTAGGGAAGTACAGGCTCTCCTTAGGCTTCCTGTAACATTGTATAGGCCTCAGCTGGAAATTTGTTGAGATGAAAGCAGAATTTCAAAGTCACATATTGTTCCTCATGTGTTACCTCCATTGCAGTGGTATGCGATACTGAACATGCCTGACCCTGCCTGCCTCTCACAGGCGGGAACCAGGAGTCCCAACAATGAAACCGCTACGCATTAAGCTACCAGAATATCATAAGATTAAATTTTAGAGCGAGAAATTATGACTAGATCATTCTTTATTGAACAGCCCTCTTATCGACGTGATAGTACCTACTTAAGTGTTGTTGTTGTTGTTGTTGTTGTGGTCTTCAGTCCTGAGACTGGTTTGATGCAGCTCTCCATGCTACTACAGTAAAGCTGCATGCCCTCGGGAAAAATTACGGCCGTAGTTTCCCCTTGCTTTCAGCCGTTCGCAGTACCAGCACAGCAAGGCCGTTTTGGTTATTGTTACAAGGCCAGATCAGTCAATCATCCAGACTGTTGCCCTTGCAACTACTGAAAAGGCTGCTGCCCCTCTTCAGGAACCACACGTTTGTCTGGCCTCTCAACAGATACCCCTCCGTTGTGGTTGTACCTACGGTACGGCTATCTGTATCGCTGAGGCACGCAAGCCTCCCCACCAACGGCAAGGTCCATGGTTCATGGGGTAATTCCTAGGTATTTAGTAATTCCTAGGTATTTAGTTGAATTGACAGTCTTGAGATTTGTGTGATTTACTGTGTAACTGAAATTTAATAGATTTCTTTTAGTACTCATATGGATAATATCTCACTTTTCAGTATTCAGAGTCAATTGCCAATTTTCCCGCCATACAGATATCTTGTCTAAATAATATTGCAATTAGTATTAATATTCTGATGATTTTACCAGATAGTACATGAGAGCATCATCTACAAAGAATGTAAGAGGGCTGCTCAAATTTTCTCCTAAATCATTTACATAGATTAGGAACAGCAGAGGGTCTATAACCCTTCCTCGGGAAATGTCAGACATCACTTCTGTTTTGGAGAATGACTTTTCAAAAAAAAAAAAAAATATATATATATATATATAAACTCTTTGCCTTTACAAATGTCTGCTTGTGTCTGTGTATATGCTGATGGATATGTGTGTGTGTGCGAGTGTATACCTGTCCTTTTTTCCCCCTAAGGTAAGTCTTTCCGCTCCCGGGATTGGAATGACTCCTTACCCTCTCCCTTAAAACCCATATCCTTTTGTCTTTCCCTCTCCTTCCCTCTTTCCTGATGAGGCAACAGTTTGTTGCGAAAGCTTGAATTTTGTGTGTTTGTTTGTGTGTCTATCGACCTGCCAGCGCTTTTGTTTGGTAAGTCTCATCATCTTTCTTTTTAAATATATATATATATATATATATAAATAAATAAAGAAAGAAAGAAGCAGCTCATTCTCACCACTTCCTTCCTTGTAAAGAATGAAAAGGCTTTTGCACAACTGCTAATCCATATCCAGGTTTAACAGAGTGTATTATGCCCAGGTCCAGATTCTCCCAAAGACTTGTGCTGTTCAGAGGAAGTAACACATTTACATTTCCCTGAAGGGATATTTCCTCGAGATGCACAGGGCATTGATCAATAATGCTGCACCCATCTTGGTATCAAAACACCTGAGAAATCTCAAAGATTTCTGACCTCATCCAGGCACTACTGTTGTACTCATTAGTATTAGGTAGTTTCTTAGAGGTTTTTGTTTTGCATGTTGGTATTCCAGTTGCTATGGGTTTATTTTTTGATTGCCCTTTTTATTTGTGGTTCATTGTTGCTATTTGTGTTACATATTGTCATTTTATTATTTGAAGATAGTGAGTGGAGCTGCGAATGCTAGAAAATGGATTGCCAAGTGGAGAAATCTGAACATTTCTGACATATTTTTCTGTTTGAGTTTAACAGAGGTGTGAGAGTGGCAGAGACTGCCAGAAATACTAGTACCACATATGAGGATAATGCCATTGGACAGAGCATGGTAAGAAAATGGTTTATCATTTTAAGGATGATCATTTTGACATCAGTGACTCTCCATGTTCTAGAAGATCGTTTAAACACATCAATCCACAATGACACATTTTAATGTACTCGAGAACTGGCAAATGTTATGAACTGTGATCAATTCACCATTGCGCAACATTTGCGTGCAATGTGGAAAGTTCCAAGATCAGGTGTATGGGTACAGCATGCTGTAAGTCAAAATCACAAAAATCGGTGGTTGGCCATGAGTGCATCTCTTCTTCCTCTTCATCAACTGGCTCTTGAACCACGCCAACCACTCATATCACGTATCATTACTGGTGATGAAAAATGGTGTCTTTATGCTAAACAAGGAAAAGGAGAGGATGGCTGAGCCCAAACAATGCAGCAACTCTCTGTACAAAGACCTGAGCACATCCACAAACGGTAATGTTACAAATCTGGTGCAACAGCGACAGTGTAGTGTACTACAAATTGCTTCCCTGAGTGCACCCAGCACGGCGGACATTTATTGTTGACAACTCAAGACATCTTGCAGAGGTAATCCAAGAATAAACAACAATCAGGAAGACTACAAAGTTTTGCTACTTGATAACAACAAGAATGCATATTCTGCTTGACTGACAAAAGACAGTATACGGGAGTTGAATTAGAAAGTCATTCTGTACCCACGTTATTCTCCTATCTCGCAGCCTCATATTTTTATCTTGTCCGCACTCTATCAAATCATCTTCAAGGAAACTCCTGAGAACATGGCTTGACAAGTTCTTTGCCACAAAACAGTCACAGAATCGAAAAGTTACCCCAGCGTTGGCAGACTGATGTAAATAGTGAAGGAGAATAGATTACTGATGACTACAGACTATGTTATGAGTGCCTGTTGTGTTTATTACACTTACAAAAAAAATATTACGGATTTATGCACCAATTTAATACAAGTAAATTTGCATTTTATTCGTGGAGCCAAATTTTCACTTCCGTCATTGTGTACACACAATAGTGCAATCAGTTTTTCTTCACCTTTTTATCCCCGTGGCATTTTTTCCCTGATAGGAATAGGTTTTTGCAGGACTTAACACTTTCTACATCCACAGCCACATTTTCTCCGCTTACTCCCTGAACAACACATTATGATGATTTATGAGATAATCCAACCAACTGTTGGGTGCACCGAAATTTTAAACGCCAATCTCAAGGCAATTTTATGAGGCTTCTCTTGCAGCATGTTTCTGCTTATAAGAATGTTGCTACTTCTGATTTTTTGAGCCCACTTTAAATAATATTTACAACAACACTGAATGCACAGAGAGGGTGAGAAGTCCCTGTACCCCTGTAAGAGAATCCTCATTACGCAGTTGATTTAGAATGGAATCTGCCTCACATATGGACATGGACAGTGAGGACATCAAATCTACTTGGATCGTACTTTTTTTTAAGGAACTGTGAATGGCGCAAATTATTTACACATTACAAACACAGCCAATACCTCAGCTCATGGAAAGGGGCTTCACAGAATGCATATGGTTGCAGCAACACACAGCATCTCCTCACTTGATACCTGTGGATACGGGGACTTCTCGCCAACCCTGTAGACATACAAATGATGTTTCTGTTGGATCCAGAGGAGCTTCAGAATTGAAGAACACTTCCTTTTTTTTTTTTTTTTTAAGTATTTTTCATAACATAGATGGTACGAAACAGTGCTTCTTCACCATGTTGGAAAATTTTATCTTACGATTGTCTTCGACATTGAGGAAGATCAGCTTTTCCTGAATTGTAACCTTTCTACATTTTCATGCTATAACTCCACAAAAGTAAAACTGATGACTCTTTTACTTCAATAACCAAACAACTATACATCTCACATTTGTACACTCCGTGACTACAACATCAGATCAAGTGACCTACGTCACATATTACGCAGGGCAGATACTGATTTTGGAATTGTTCAACACGCTTTCCAGTATCGCTACAAGGGAACCTGAATAACTAATCCAAAAAACTACAATCTATGTAAGTGTCGAGTGAAACAATTGATTATCATTTAATGCATCATCACACAAAGTAAGACCTATGAGAAAATGAAAAGTCAAAGTCACTCAGACGTGTCAGGAATTGCACAAAAACTGGATTTTAATTGTCAGAACATTCTGTGCTTATTCCATAACAGCAGGCTTTTTTAAAAGTAGCGCTCCCTCAAAGTGGGGAAGAATAACATTGTTCTTATGGGAATTTCGCCACTCTTCTTATGCCAGTTTCACCAGTAATGGAAATATTCTTTAAAAGTAGGATTTCCTTAAGATTGGGTTTGTTAAATTGGGATTTTATTATACATAGTACAACACAGTAATGTTCAACAAGCATTCAGCTTTCAAAATTTCAAAACAAATTTCAAAACTCTACTCACATCTGGCGTCCAGTCCTTTGGTGGCTTGTAATTTCCATCCACACTAATCAAACGCATGCAGCCAACAAAACCTGGAGTCCCAGTCACTCCACCTAAATGCAGACATACAAAAAGACATCAGTTTTCATTCAGCCCAAGCTAACAAAATGTGTTCAAGAATGGTAATTCAAGTCCCTCATCACATGCAAATAACATGATACACACATGTACACCACACAGTTATATGTTCAAGCAGAATCAAAACAAAATATTTGTGTTCTAGGAGTATATCTTGTGCTAACTTAATACTGCTAACTTAATACAATTTAATTTAGTAATGAACATGATCCTTTCAATGCAAAATTTCCTCAACTGTCCATTTCGCAACTTACTTGCATTTTTACGCCAGGTAGAAAAAAAATATTTTTTGTGTCAAATTAAAAGCGAAATTACTGAAAAGTTCTGAAGATAAAATGATACAGTCAAAGATAATCACCTACGTGTACGGAAACTAGTCAGAAGTTACAGGAGCCAATGAATCTGAGGGAAAAGCATTAGTTGAGGAAGGTGATAGGGGGGGGGGGGGGGGGGCGCAGAGAGAGAGAGAGAGAGAGAGAGAGAGAGAGATATTATCCAGTCCATATACTGCATATGTCAAAACTCTACTCATATATGATGTCCAGTCCCTACGCTGACCCAGAAATAACGGAAACCAAAGTGAAATCTGGAAAGGGACTAAGTTTGAGGGAAATAAATCAATCACATGAGAATTGTCAGTGAGACTGCACTTCTGTCAGAGATGGCAAAGGAAGAAATTTCAGAATAAGGCACAAAGAATACACCTAGGGCAGTGAGAGCAATCAATCTACATTTTACATGCACCTACAAACGGTGGGGGGAAATAGTAAGAATTTAGCATAAGGTACTCAAAAGGACATAACAATAAGTATCCCAGAAGAACTAAATGCGTATGAAGTTCTTAATGAGCAAATGAAACTAAAACATACAAAAGTGTCAAGACGATTTTACTGATATCCTAAAAGAGAAATGATAACATAATGTTCAACAAATATCTTTGTACCAGAAACTAAAAAAAATATAGTCACACAATCTTTGTAATACACCTATTATCACTGATTTTCTGCACATAAAATTTAGAGCATCACTGGAGAATGCCGTCTAACCTATGTACATGCTATTATAAACATCATCACATACAGAAATTACCAAAAGCAAAAAATTGACAGATAAGCAAAAAACATTCCAGGATCAAGTATTGTAATACATGTTGTAACATATGAGATGCAAAGCAAACCACTACTAATACAACCGTAAGCCATATACTTTTATATTATCCTATACTGAAACCAACTTAACAACTATTTACAAAAACACAGGCCATTACTCCTGTTGCATAATACTAGGTATGATCAAATACTAATGAGAATTTTTGTTTTTCTTACAGAATCTTTATTTATTCATCAACATCTACCTCGTCCCCTTCAAAGTACTCCCTCTCAGATATAATACACACGTGGCTACACTTTTTACAATCTGCCAAGCACTTCTGAAACTCATTTTTTGTTAAGGTGTTTAGCTCCTTCAGCAGTTCTCTTTTTATCTCATCACTGGTGGCAAAATGTTGTCCAGTCATGGTTGCCTTCAGCGTCGGGAATAGAAAGAACTTGCAGGGGCCACGTCCATCGAATACAGCGGCTAGGACAACAAAACAATTCTGTTTTTTTGGAAAAAAATCACAACTAATCATTGGGGTGTGACTGAGAGCATTACTGTGATGGAATTTCCACTTGTGGTGTTGTCACAATACTAGTCGTTTTCTTTGAATTGCTTCATGCCAACAGTGCATAACTCCCAGGTAGTTTTCCTTACTGGCTATGTGACCATAAGGCAGGAACTCATGATGGAGAACCCACTGTAATTGAAGCAAACAGTATGGAGAACATTCATGTGTGCTCGAACTTGTCAAATTTTTTTCCATCTTGGTCCTTCAGACAGTTTCCACTGGGACAACTGGGCCTTTGTTTCAACATCATACAAGTATACCCACGTTTCATCACCTCTTATAACATTGTTTAGACATTCTTGACCGGTGTCAACTTCATACAGCCATTCCTTAGAGATGTCTATGTGATGTCGGTTTTGGCTGAAATTCAACCAAACTTTGCTGCTACTTGTTTCATGCCCAAAACATCTGAAGAAACTGCTTGACATGAGGCAAAGGACATGGCAACATCATTAGCAACCTCTTTAATGGTGGTTCGGCAGTTTTCCAGAAACATTTTCTTTACTCCTTCCACAATGTCGTCAGTAATTGATGTGCTAGTGCGTCCAGGGTGGCTGTCATTTTCAATATCCCCCTGACCCTCTCTGAAACATTTATACTGCTCGTAGACTCTTGTCATACTCATAGCTGATTCACCAAAAGCCATAGTCAACATTTCGAAAGTGGTGCTGCACTTTATTCCATTTTTCAAGCAAAACTTAATGCAAATTCTTTGATCCATCTTTTCCAAAGGCAAAAATTCGCCAAGCACTGAAGAACACAACGTTTTTGATTGTCAACAATAAACTAAATATTCAAAACAGCGGAAAGTGCAAACATACATTAGGAATATGTGTACCAATAAGATTTAAAAAATTGAAAATCAAGATGTATAAAGGCTGTGAAATTAAAAGTTCCCATTTCTTTTCGATCACACTTCCTATATTGTGGTGTACATTGCAAGACAAACAACTACTAACACAGATGTAAGCAATATACTTTTTGTGTATAATATTACAAAACATTGTACCATTATTGAAGTATCACTTGAAAATGGAAAAAAAAAAAACTGCGAGAACAAACTTGTCAAAGAGTCAACTGCAGCGAAACTTGGAAGAATATATGTAGAATGGACGGTGTCTTTAAGGAATTAAATTAGGAAAAGAGACAATAAAAATAGCAGATAACTTTCACCACAAGGGTTCCCTGGAAGATAAGTACTGTTTTATAAAAATAATCTTGTAAATGCTTTTTTTCAAACCAAGATTTACTTTTCGCAGAAAGACCACTTTCTAAACTATTTTCCTATATAAATGCCACCATTATTCAGACATTTGTCATAGTGGGAAACCAAATTTTCTATGCCCTTTTTATATAAATATGCCATAAATGAAGACAGCCGCTCCTGAACATCGATTTTTGCATTGTCATTTCTGTCAAAGCGACTTACTTCAAAATCACACTTCAAAATTCAGGAACAAGTGATAGTCAGAAGGTGTGGAATCGAGGCTGTATGATGGGTGATTGAACTGCTTGCACCTGATTTTCTGAATAAGGTTTTGAGTGATATCAGCATGACGGGGCACATGTGTACGATGTTACAACGCAATGCCTTGACTGAGCATTCCATGCTGTACTGCCCCAATCTCACGTCTTCTGACTACGACATATTCTTGAAATTTAAGCGTGGCTTTGGAAGAAGGTGCTTTGACAGTGATGACAACACAAAAAATCATGTTCAAGAGTGACTGCCTTCACTGGCGGCATATTTCTATGAAGGTGGCATAGAAAATAGTTTCCTGCTATAATTAATGTCTGAACAATGGCAGCAACTACATAGAAAAATAGTTTAAGATAAGTTCTTTCTTGTAAAAATAAATTTTGGTTTGAAATGTTTTATGAGTTTTTTTTTTTCCCCAAAACAGTACTTCCCTTCTGAACATGCGTCATACATCGGTAGCAAATGAGCTATGGGCAGACAATGTGAACTAATGCTACATCTCGAAAATGCATGCCTGCATTCCATTAGACTGACAAAAAACACAATACACGAGTTGGGTTGGGAAGTCGTTCTGCAACCACCTTATTCACTTGATTTTGCACCCTCAAATTTTCACCTTTTCTGCTCTCTGCTGAACAACTTTCACGGTACTTCCTTTCTGGATGAATATACACTCCGAACATAGTTAGACGAGGTCTTTATCTCAAAACATGATTTCTACAGTCGCGGAACAGAAAACCTACTCCAGTGTTGGCAGATTGTTGTAAATAGTGAAGGAGAATATATTATTGATGACTGAAGTCTCTGTTACATGTATCTGCTGTATTTATTAAACTTATGTAAAAATATTACAACTTAAGCACCCACCCAATAGTTTCATTCGATTGATTCATTAACTCTTCATTAGTTATTTCATCCACCCACTTAATCTTCATCATTTTCCTGTAGGTAGCAACACATTTCAAAAACTTCTGCTCTCTTCCTGCATGTACAGATTACTGTCCACATTTCACTTGTTTCAAAAAAATACTTGTACACCTTTACTTCCTAACGTTAACAGTACGAACCTCTAGCAATACCAACCTGCGACATAATATGATGATCCTGTGGTCATGGCTATTAATCTCACTGTCTTCATAGGTCTGCCATCAATTGACAGCACGAGTAGGTTAGGTGCAACAGTCAGGATGACAAAGTGCCACTGTCCATCATCGAAGCGCTCATCGTAATTGTCCAGAAGTGCTGCCGGATTCCCATTTGTCACTATTCTCACCTTCACTTTTCCTTCATGCAGAAATAACTGTGAAAGTATGAACACAGTACTCGTTAGAGAACTTAAACGTCAAGTGAATTTGTCACTAAGTAGTTTCATCCCCCGTTTCTCCAAGCTTCTTTTATGAATTTGATGACTACCCAATCTTTTAACAATTGTCTAATTTTCTATTTTTCATTTTATCGATGTCTGTTAAATGTTATGATGATCAAAACTGATGTGCCGATTTTGGATCTTCAAACCATTTGAAGTTTCATTTAAATAAGATAGGTCCACTGTATTTGGAATATTAAGGAGCTGTTATGAAGGTAATTTAGATACTTTATTGCAGTTCATGACTTTTAGCTGTGAAGATGGGACATAATTTTGATGCACAGTTATTGTACATAGATCGGCTAGAAAATCTATGGCCTGAATGAGTAATTTCTGAGTGCAATGACCATTCCTACATAATGAATGACAAACTCCTGGAACAAATGAAAATAGTCAAGAGTATCCTCTAACTCTAAAACAGCAGCTGCTTGCAACTCTGCATTTCTATGCTACTGGATCTTTTCAAATGGTAATAGAAGACCTAAATCAACTACATGTTGATGCATCAATGTGGTATCAGAAACAACCAAATTGCTGAGACCCCTATATGTGAAATTCCTGGAAGGTGATGAAGTTTGTTCAGTTATTCTGGACTTCTACATGATTAGTATCTTACCTGGAGTAATAGGAGCTATTGACAGTACTCATATACCTACTTAGTCACCTGGTGATCATAATGCGAAAATGTTTTGCAATAGAAAATCATAATTCTCCATATTTGGGCAGACAGTTTGTTATGCTACCCTATAGTTAGAACCATAGCAGCTCACTGGCCAGTGTTGGTTCATGACAGTTTAGTTTCATTTGTGACAACTCACAAATTAGAATGTTATTTGAACCAAGAAGGATTCAAGATAAATATTTATTAGGTGATAGTGGATATAGATTTACACCATTCCTTATAAATCCATTCTTAAACATTAGAAATCAAAGAAGAGAAAATCACAACACAGTTCACATTAATACATGTTTTTTTTCAGTTTTTTATTTGTGACACTTTAAAATTTATTCATGGTTTTTTTTTGCACTGAGTACCACTGGGGTCAATCTTTCTCTGTCTAAAGTTTAATCTTCCAGTGCTGGAGACATTGTCAGGGTTTATTTACTAGCTCAAACAAGCACTGGAAAACAAAATGTTAGACCAAGAAATATGCTTCAGACCACCATCCAACACTCATAAAACAAATATCACCAAAACCAAAATATAGATTAGGTCAGGAATATTGAAAAGCACAGACTGGTCACACAGGCAGTGAGGACATCATCATAAAAGATAAGGATCAAGAAGCCTGGAGATCTGTGTTTTGTTGCAATATACTCTTTTTGAAGACTACAAAATGAAATTGCTCCATTATATAGCATTTTTTCAGCTTAATTTGATTTTCCTCATTAAAGTTTGAAAATTTCAGACTTAAAGAACAAAGAACATAGTTTAAAAACAAAGATGATGTAAATTACCAAACAAAAGCGTTGGTATGTTGATAGACACACAAACAAACACAAACACACACACAAAATTCAAGCTTTCGCAACCCACGGTTGCTTCATCAGGAAAGAGGGAAGGAGAGGGAAAGACGAAAGGATGTGGGTTTTAAGGGAGAGGGTAAGGAGTCATTCCAATCCCGGGAGCGGAAAGACTTACCTTATGTTCTTGTATAGCTCCAAGAGGCATACCAAGACTGCTTCTGGAAGTGGAAACAGCGTTGGGAGTGGTGTATCAATTGTGGAGGGGAGTATTTTGAAGGAGATAGCTCGAGAATGAAGTGAGATATCGTTCTGCTCTCAATTTTCAGTAAAATATCGATATCTAATCTACATTACATTAACTGCAATGTATGAGATAAAATCAGCCAAACTCAAACTTTGTGCAATGCATTTTCACCTCTGAAAAACCTTTAAAATTTCGTGCAATGTTTTATTTAATCTGATACAGTACAGTAACTATGATGAATAATGAAAGCAAATTCAGTCCTTTATCGAGTGAAGATATCGAACTGTAAGATGTGCGAAAATCAAATTCTTTCCACCTAATATTTTTCAAGAAAATCAAATGATAAGTACTTCATATCAGATAGAGTGCCACCTCTCATCACAGGCACCAGAATTTGGCAAGCAGTACAACCATAACAAAAGCCACCCTCAGCACAGAATGCAGGGGGCACGTCTGTTGCAGTTAAAGGGTTAACAACTGTGCCAACCCTACGCCAATGCAGAACAAATGCACAAGAGAAAGACGATGATGATTCACCAAATTTTTCTGATACACTTTGTATTTTCCAGTTTCCTCATTTGCCAAAGTGTTTCACCACTAACAGTCATCACACACTTTCTCGGTACGATGTATGTCCTTTAAAATCATCTAGTGTCACAAGGGTAAAAGATAATGTCACAAAAATGACAGCCAACTGATCGTGTGTTCTTATGGTTAGAGTTATTAGCTAGTAAACCTGATGACTAGGTTCCAATTCCTGATGACCACCACAAATTTCTCTCTGGTGGAAACGTCTTGAAGGAGGTCCACTCAGTATTTGAAAGCTGCTCGAATATAAAAGTAACAAAACAAATGCTCAAGTACCTGAAGCAGCATAATACCGAGAAGCTTGCGTAAGGCTATGTGAAATATGATAACTATTTATTGCCAGATAAAGCAGTAACCGTAATTTTTTCGGGTTCGAGTGCAAGATGTTTGACAAAAACTATAGAACTTATTATTTAGAAAATTATGGACAATTCCTACAGGATTTAAGTCCAGATGACACAGTGTGAATAGGAACCAAACCACTTTCTTGCAAAATTTTATCAGCAGAACAAAGAAGAGAAAGTTAGTGCACCTTAGCCCTCTGACTGCTGTGGATGAGATAACTTCGTCATGCTCCGCTGCTCCCCAGTGCTGAGGTTATGTTTAAACGCAACCTCTGAGTTTCCCTTAAGCATTATTGATGTGTTTACCCATCCCATTGCCACTCTCCCTGCTGCAGACAAGTTTCTTCTGCATCTCAGTGAATAAAAAGTATTTATCGTATGACATGTACCTCTTTGTGTACTATCAGCCATTTGTTTTCATATGCTGAATCATTTATGAAATATGATGACTTTTACGGGCATACAATTCCCAAAGCGCAGGCACTGTGCACTCCGCACGCTACTGCCCACCAAGTATAAAAACCAATAACTCGAGAACAAGATATCATTATACTCCAAATTTAAATAAAATTTTGATACCTTATCTACATTTCACACACAGCAATGTATGAGCTAAAATTAATGCAACACAAAGTTTTAAAATCAGATAATAAGTATGTGCATGGAACAACACCTCTTAGAACAAGTAGCAGCATTTGGTGAGCAGTACAACAGCAACAAACACACACTTAGCACGGAATGTAGAGAGCATGTCTGTAGCCGTAAAAGGGATCATTAATGGCAAAAGTTTGTCTTTATACATTTTTACTTTTTTCTGTCCACTTCTACGACAGTATCTGAAAATTTCCAGTTATAGTTATACAGGAGAAGTAAACACGAAATGAAACTCTGCATCCACAATTACACATTACTTGGCACTGCTGTACGATGAAACTTTTCACACTAAATTCTGGCACCTTTTAAAATCAAATACCACACACTAAAAATTTCTGCAGAGTTTCTTTGCTAGCCTAAAAGTACAGTTCTGCATGACAAAAGCTGTGAATTACTTGCAAAAATTATGTTGCCTAATATCATAGAAATTGATGTCTAATGAGACTTTCATCTATACCATCAGTGCAATAATTACTGTGTGAATTTTACTTATTCTGCTTTGGGGCAGGTCCTTGAATCTGCTCCACTCAGTATTGCACCCCTCCTTCCGCAATTGAGCAACATTGACTTACTTTCATTTGTCAACAATTGCTTGCATATTCTGTTTCCTTCTCTGTTGGCTCTATAACGCCTTCCATGTTTACTACCAGTAAAATTAATGAAATTTAAAGTAAGTTCTCACAACTTTCTGCAACGTCATTTCCTGCAATTACTTTTCCTGTTTGCAATGTGTGCTACTTTGAAGTGGATTGTGACTGTACCTGTAGCAGTCATCATGAAAATAGGCACATCAAAGTCATCTCATTATCTTACAGCACTGCCAGTTAGTGGTAATTTCAAATTATAGTAAAAATTCCAAAACATTAGACATCCCTATTATTAATTTCTAAAAGTAAATTCCTGCCAACTACTATGAAAATAAATAAATAAATAACATTCCAAGAAATCACCCAGTTGATCAAACAGCACCACTGACATCTTACGACTGAAAAAATACACATACATTCTGAAAGTTTATAGAAGCATGTGACACATATTTTATCATGAAAACATAAAAGCATTTCGAGACAAAAAACAAAAAATCACAAGAGGCTCAAAACTACTCCACACGTGTAATGAAAATTACAGTCACTAATGAATTTGCGTTTTGTTGGACTTTGTAGAAACATCCAGTAAGAAAGATGTTAAGAAAACTATAAAATTAATTTTGGTAGCATCTGAGACGTTATTATTTTATCATGTCACAACACATTTTACTTGTGAGAGGATCCCTGCACAGCAGGTGCGATTACTTGTACACCACTGCCAGGATTTTAGTTCCAACATCTCACTTTAATATGACTAAGAGTATTCTACACAGGACCTTGCTTCTACGATTCGGTGACTACCAAACACACATCAATGCACCGTTCCACGGAAGACTGAAACCGCACAATATCGGACGGAGACAATGGACATTTAGCTGGCACTGGCCTAATGCACTGCCTACAGTATGAAAACAAAACTATGAGACATGCAAATCACAGCTCACAGCACCTGTGAACTGCGGATAGAGGGTGTGGCCTCAAGGAGACTAATTTCATGATGGCCGATCTAATCACACATGACCACATTATTCACACTACAACCTGATTACCAGATCACATTGCCTAGTAATATTTAAGCACAGGTACCAAAAATGATTATATGCAACATAGATATTGTGCTGAACTTACCCTCACATGTCCACTTGTAAGGAAACTGTGATGCATTAGTAAACCATTGGGCTCATATGTACGAAAAGCAAAAGAAACATTTAATGATCGGACACCTTCGTAACCTTTCAGTTTCACAAATGATCCTGCAGTGAGGAATGTAACTGGTGTAACAGGGGGATCCTGAAACAGAAATTAAGCATACACATGAGTGGGTCAAAGCACATCTCCGTAATGCATTTGTGACAAAATGTACAGTGGCAAGCTAGCATTATTTGAACAAATGACAGAGGCATTCATATTAAATCAGAGCTGCTGCTTATTTTATTGACAACTGTTTTTGAAAAACACACTTGTTTTCATATCATTGAAGAAGAAACTGCAACCATTCACAATTTCTGAAAGAATGATTTATTTCACCATAACTAGTTTTAGGTCTACATCTACCAGATGACAACAAAGACCTTTTGTACAAATTTCACATGTTTCATACATTATAGGACAAAAATCTGAAATTTGTACATGAAATTTTTGCTGCCTTCTAAAGACTAAGCCCACAACTTATTACAACGAAATAAATAATTCATTAAAAATGTGTCTGGCTGAAGGGTTTTCTTCACTGATATTCAGAGTAACCTAAAAGTAAAGAGAGAGAACTGCTCATAGAATGCAAAACGCTGGTTCATTTGGTTTCACTGATCTATTTCAAGGAATACTACACTTCCTAAGTTGTAATCAACACTCCAAAGAAAGGTTTGATTCAACTCTCTATGCTAGTCCAGCTTGTGCAAATAATTGTAGATTCACAATTAATGATTCTCTGATATCTTAATTTTTGTTTTGTTTTCTATATTCAATGTCGCGATATCTGCAAAGTTTGGTTAACTCGTACATTCAACCCCAATCACCCCTGTGACAGTGTATTATCAAATTAACTTGTGTTCAAAGATATGTCCTATTGATCTATCACATCAGTTAGTTAATATGTACCATAAAGTTTTTCTTCTTCTTAACCAAATCAGTACCTACTATTCAAGTTACTCATCTGCTTTTTTTTCTTTAATACACTTCAACAACTTCTATTCTCATCTTCTCTGTCCTGTTTGTTATCTACAATTCACTTCTAAGACTACATTCGAGACAAATACTTTTATAAAGGACTTCCCAACACTTACGCTCATACGGAATAGTTATACTGCTTTAGGGGAACACAGTGAGAACCTTGCAAACAAATTATTTTATTATTATTTCTCTTTCCTGTCTCAGACGTTATGTCTGGTTAAAAATGGAAAGTGACGCGGACCTTGATCAAGCGTGACTTCCTTTTAATTGTACGGTATATGTTACATTGCACTTAGGAACTTTTGGGTAATTGAACATGTATCAATAATTACAGATTTCTGTAGTTGTATATATACGTTTGGATGTAGCTGTATTGCATTGATGTACTGGTGGATATTGTGTGGTATGACGCCTGTAGTTGATAGTATAATTGGTATAATGCCAACTTTATCCTGATGCCACATGTCCTTGACTTCCTCAGCCAGTTGGATGTATTTTTCAATTTTTTCTCCTGTTTTCTTCTGTATATTTGTTGTACTGGGTATGGATATTTCGATTAGTTGTGTTAATTTCTTCTTTTTATTGGTGAGTATGATGTCAGGTTTGATATGTGGTGTTGTTTTATCTGTTATAATGGTTCTGTTCCAGTATAATTTGTATTCATCATTCTCCAGTACATTTTGTGGTGCATACTTGTATGTGGGAACGTGTTGTTTTATTAGTTTATGTTGTATGGCAAGTTGTTAATGTATTATTTTTGCTACATTGTCATATCTTCTGGGGTATTCTGTATTTGCTAGTATTGTACATCCGTTTGTGATGTGATCTACTGTTTCTATTTGTTGTTTGCAAAGTCAGCATTTAGCTGTTGTGGTATTGGGATCTTTAATAATATGCTTGCTGTAATATCTGGTGTTTATTGTTTGATCCTGTATTGCAATCACGAATCCTTTCGTCTCACTGTATATATTGCCTTTTCTTAGCCATGTGTTGGATGCGTCTTGATCGATGTGTGGCTGTGTTAGATTATTATTGTTGTTGTTGTTGTTGTTGTTATATTATTATTCAATCTCAGGCCATACAAGCCTTTTCGGTTGCTCTTTGATGAGTCACTGTTTGAAAAATGACCAAAAATTTGGAAAAAAAAATTCTGCCCTGTAGGAAAGAGCATTTCACGCCGATTACAAACATGTATGCCATAATACCCAATTATAAGACTAGGTTTTGTCCGAAATTTGTCAATTGAAAAATAAAACAATGGAAAATCCAGGATGGAATGTAACAATATTATGAAAAGGACAGTTGCTACTCACCATATAGTGGAGATACTGAGTCGCAGATAGCCACAACAGAAGATTTTTACACTTACAGCTTTCAGTTAACGCACGCACGCACGCACGCACGCACGCACACACACACACACACACACACACACACACACACACACACACACACACACACACACACACACACACACACACACGACTGCAGTCTCAGGCAACTGAAACCACACTGTGAGCAGTAGCACCAGTGCATGATGGGAGTGGCAACTGGATGGGAGAAACGAGGAGGCTGGGGCGGGGAGGGGGAGGGATAGTATGGTAGGTATGGCGGACAGTGAAGTACTGCAGGTTGGGCGGCAAGAAGGGGGAAGAGGGGAAGGGGGGGGGAGTAGCAGGGGGGAAAAAAAAAGAGGAGAGAGAGAGAGAGAGAGAGAGAGAGAGAGAGAGAGAGAGAGAGAGAGGACTGGGTGTGGTGGTGGAATGACAGGTGTGTAGTGCTGGAATGGGAGCAGGGAAGGGGTGGGATTGGTGAGGACAGCACTAACAAAGGTCGAGGCCAGGAGGGTTACGGGAACATAGGATGTATTGCATGGACAGTTTCCACTTGCGCAATTCAGAAAAGCTTGCGCTGGTGGGAAGGATACATATGGCACAGGCTGTGAAGCACTCATTGAAATGAAAGATATCATGTTTGGCAGTGTGTTCAGTAACAGGATTGTCCACTTGTTTCTCGGTTACAGTTTGTCGGTGGCCATTCGTGCAGACAGACAGCTTGTTGTCTGCGATGCCTACATAGAATGCAGCACAGAGACTGCAGCTTAGCTTGTAGACCACATGGCTGGTTTCACAGGTAGCCTGGCCTTTGATGAGGTGGACAATGTTTGTGACCGGACTGGAGTAGGTGGTGGTGAGAAGATGTATAGGGCTGGCTTTGCATCTAGGTCTATTACAGGGATATGAGCCAGGAGGTAAGGGGTTGTATAAGGATGGACGAGTATATTGTGTAGGTTCAGTGAATGGCGGAATACCACTATGTGAGTGTGGGAGGTGGGGGGTGGGGGTGGGGGTGGGGGGTGGAAAGGATAGTGGGGCAGGACATTTCTCATTTCAGAGCATGATGAGAGGTAATCTAAACACTGGCGGAGAACGTAATTCAGTTGCTCCAGTCCTGGGTGGTACTCAGTTATGAGTGGAATGCTGGACGGTCAGGCTTTGGAAGGTGGTGGGAGACTGGAAAGGTAAGGCACGGGAGATTTGTTTTTGTACAAGGTTACAAGGATAATTACGGTCAGTGAAGGCTTCAGTGAGACCGTCGGTATATTTTCGCATTTTCCACTGATAGATTCAGGGCTACTTCAATTGTAAGCACTGTGCGACCTTACTCGATAAGGAATAAAGTGTTCTGAAAGATTATTGATAAAGTGTTCTGAAAGAGTATTGTCTGGTTTAGTGCTCATTTTGCCAGTAAGAATTTAGCATACTGCGTCATAATGGTGACATTACATTACATCTTCCTGTTACAATGTTTTAATTTGAAAAGTGTCTGAATACCAGTTTCTATTACGAGTCAAGATCACACAAACATAAAAAGACGTGGTAAGGAAATGATCTTAACACACTGGTGAAGTAAAAAATCTACAGTAACTCACAGGGCAGTGAAATGCTGTATTGATGGTCCGGTAGTCAAACTGATCCTGCCCGTACTCTGACGAGCCCTTCATAACACTTATCAGGTTGGTCGAGTTGAGGTATACATTTTCCATGCACCCTGTGAAGTTCTGGATGACCGCCAAGCCTTCTTGTTTATTAGGGACACCACCAATAAACAACTGCAGAAAGAAGTATACATTTGGAAATATAAAAACATTATTTCAAACATTTCAATCCAGGGAATTAATCCAATAATAATAAGGCACAAGGTTACTGATTATTACTCTCAATAAACAACAATGATCAATTTAATGATGTGTTTCACAAAAAAGGGTTCAACACTTACTATATTAACTATAGCTGAGCATAACGTATGCTTGGAAAATATAAGGTTTGGAATTGTTACAGCAATTTAGTATTATTAAAATATTCAAACATTGCTTTTCTTCCACAATTTCTGAATTGCTATAGCGACATAAAACAATGTGAAGCACACTTTATTTATGCATTCAAGAACATGCAATACTAGACCCTAGCACTTTTGCTAAATCCATGCATTAGACCACACTTTTAAAGGTGTGCTGGAATGTTTCACAATTTGGTAACTATATCTAACTATTGGCTCTGAGCACTATGGGACTCAACTGCTGTGGTCATAAGTCCCCTAGAACTTAGAACTACTTAAACCTAACTAACCTAAGGACAGCACACAACACCCAGCCATCACGAGGCAGAGAAAAATCCCTGACCCTGCCGGG
Source organism: Schistocerca cancellata (assembly GCF_023864275.1). NCBI lineage: Eukaryota > Metazoa > Arthropoda > Insecta > Orthoptera > Acrididae > Schistocerca > Schistocerca cancellata. The sequence continues at coordinate 62,632,526 of NC_064637.1, read as the reverse complement.
AATCGAACCCGGGAACCCGGGCGTGGGAAGCGAGAATGCTACCGCACGACCACGAGATGCGGGCATATATCTAACTATTCTCCACACAAAATCCAGGATGGAATAACAACAACAACATTATGAAAATTATAGATTGCTACTCACCATACAGTGGAGAGACCAGAGTTGCAGACAGGCACAAGAAAGAGACTCCTAAACAAATAAGCTTTCGGCCAAAATCACACAACACACACACACTCAGCTCACAGACACACACAACCACTGTCTCTGGTTGCTGAGACCCAAGTCTGGCCTCGGCAGCCAGAGACAGTGGTCACGTATGTGTGAGCTGTGTTTGCATGAATATGCACCTGCAGGTTGTCTAATTCAGAAGGAGGCATTTTGGCCGAAAGCTTATTTGCTTAGGAATCTCTTTCTTGTGCCTGTCTGTGAGTCCACTATATGATGAGAAGCAATTTATCCTTTTCTTAATACTGGGTCAGTCCAAGTGAAGTGATCCAATACAAAATTAAGTTGGTCACTTGACATTTTTCAAATATTTTGGGATTTTTACGTGTGATTATCCTCTAACTGAGAAGTCTAAAACAGTTTTTAAAAAAATTTAACCTTGCACCATTACTGAATAGCGGCCATTTCTATTTGTAAGCACACAATTTTCAGTTTGGAGACATTATCGTTAATTTAATATCTCTACACTGGCTTAAGTTAGAACATTGCGACTGACACGCTTGTTTCAGAAAAGTCTCGTCTGCAAACAAAGTTTATTACCCAAAATACCCTAAATTAATAAATAACCAATTGAAATGACCTCCAAAATTTGGTATTGAAAACTCAGAAAATTCACTTTTTAGACACAAAAATAACAACCAAGGAATGATTTATCAGAGTGTTTTTTTCTTCTCTAGTGAGATGATATAAATATTAGCCTTGTATAGAGTAAGAATAAATTTTTGAAATTTGAAAATATTTATTTTTTTGTAAAGTTCAGGGCTAGTTATCTTTGGTAGGATCGAATATAAACATTTGACTTTTGCACATTTTGTCCACCTATATGACAGCAAAGAACTGTAAAAATTTCAACATTGATATTTGACTGTGAACAAAGATGTGAAATTTGAAAATCAGAAAATAATTCACATTACACAACAATTGAGCTTTCGGCTGTTGCCTAATTCACGTGTCATATTGATTAGATATGATCATGTTATTGTAGTTAATGTACTGAATTAGGCGCAAAAAAAATATATTATCTAGACAAATTTAAATTAAGTATTTCCAATTAACATAGTTTTGAGATATGATGCTTCCTAATGCTAGTAGTGATTGTTATGAACACTTATTTCTTCAGACAGCTTTAGTGATAAAGAATAAGACCTCCGAGTTGCTATGGTATGTTCAAGCACTGAAAGCTTTCTTTTTATGTATTTCATTGGTATCCAAACTTTATCACTTGCAGATTTCCTGAATGACATTTTTGTGCATATTAACCAGATTAACCAGCCTGCTGGCCGAAGAACATCATTGTTTTCCAAACTTATTCTCGCAAGCTGCGCAAGCCACCATTCTCCATCATATACATATGCCACTAAATCATTCAATGTTAAAGACAGAGATGTAATTTTACTAACAAAATGATCCTCATGTATTTCAATTTCCGATGTTACATAGGATCAAACTAAGTTTTCTGCAATGCCAAGGAATTTTTGGAACTGCTTTGTTCCTGTTACAGCTATATAGTTTTCAAATCTGGTTTGAAGGTTTGTTTTAATATGAAGAACTACCTCTTCTTTCTTGACAAGAAAATAGGTGATGCCTTTAATGTTATCCTTGCAAAAGGCATACATGTCCTCTATTGTAAGAATTTGGTCTGTGGTCTTTGTAGGCTGGTTTTACTCACTTCACATTTTGTTGAACCTCCTACTCCATCACATACATTTTTTACCATGGCAAGAAGCAAAAACGTGTCATTCGAACTCCAACCTACCTCTGGGACAACTTAAGTGCTATGGTCCAAGTCCTTGCTTTGAATGCAAATTGAAGAACTGCAAACTTTGTCTTTGTCATTTCTGAAGTACAGAACAGGTGGATCCACTGTTGCCTGGTCAGTGATCCAGTGGTATCCTTTTATTTCATTCTGAACCACAAATGAAAAGTTTTCTGCAAAATCACCTACGCCTATGCGTTTAGTTTCATAAAGTTGTCCTTTTTTGTCCTTCAAAAACTTACTATTACATTTAGAAACATAATGGTGAATTTTGAGATTTTCTAACTTATCAATTAAAGATTTGAAGTACTTTTCCTGAGATTTAACCACTGTTATCATTTCAGTACTGTCAGTTGTGACTCACTGTTTGAAGGTAACATTTTCAGGCATTCCCTCCTCAGATTCATTAAACAGTTCAAGAGCGGTTTCTTTACCATGGCATTTATCATAGAACTCATCATGCATTTGTAACTGTTAGCATCACAGACCATGAAATCTACGAGGGTAATACCAAAAGTAAGTCTCCTATTTTTTTATAAGTACATAGACCTGCTTATTTCTACAATGGTTTACATCAGTTTACAGCTTGACCATTTAGCTATTTTTCGACATAATCACTATTTCTGTCAATGCATTTTTGTAGACGCTGTGGCAGTTTTTGTATGCCCATGTCATACCAGCTCACCGCCATGCTGTTCAGAAAGTTATGAACCTCTTCTTTCACCTCGTCATTGGAGTTGAATCGCTGGGACCACAATTAATGCTGACAGTTACTGTGAGATTTAGAAAAAACTCAAACGGGCAATTCAGAACCAGAGAAGGGGCATGTTGAGCAAGGGCGTACACATTCTCCGTGACAACGCTTGCCCACACAACGCTTGGCAAACGGTTGCTCTCCTGCAACAGTTTCAGTGGAACATACTAACCGACCCACCTTATAGTCCTGACTTGGCGCCCAGTGACTATCACATGTTCCCTAGGTTAAAAGAACATTTGGCCGGAAAGCAATTCAGCTCCGACAAGGTGAAAGAAATGGTTAATAACTTTCTGAACAGCTGGTATGACATGAGCATACAAAAACTGCCACAGCGTCTACAAAAACGCATCGACAGAAATGGTGATTATGTCGAAAAATAGCTAAATGTTCAAGCTGTAAACTGATGTAAACCATTGTAGAAATAAACAGGTATATGTACTTATAAAAAAATAGGAGACCTTACTTTTGGGATTACCCTTATAGTAACTCTTTGCAGTTAACATAATTGAGTTTGCATCCAAAGTCATCAGTTGACATTTTGATGATATAAACAAACACACATGGAGCGTGTTCCTGAGGAGCCGGCCATAGTACACCACTTACGGTTTTTTGGTTTTGTTCTGTTTTAGGGTGCAAAAAACAACTGAGGTCATACACGCCCAAGTCAAAACTATAGAACACGAAGACAGAGAGGAGTTAAAAAAACGACTATACACCAGTCCCTATTGACATAATAGAAAACAGGCACGTGGAAAAAGGGCTAAAAAAGACACCATACTCTAGAAACTGAGGTTCAAAATTAAAAATTAAATGGCCTTTGCCACATTGCCATGGCAGGTAAAAAGTAAAGCGTGGTCGACAGCTCGCGTGTCATTTGCTAAAATGGCCGATAACTCAGATGAAAAACCCACGTGGGAACGTAAGCATTTAAAAAAATAGGCAGTCCATAAGGAAGTGGCGGGCAGTTAAAATTTGGGCGCAATGTGTACAAAGTGGTGTGGTAGCGCCACTTATCAAATGACAATGGTTAAAAAGGCAATGCCCATTGTGCAGTCTAGTTAAAACGACCTCCTCCTGGTCGGAGGGCCGAGAGGAGGTCGTCCACGCTACTGGGAGACGCTTAATAATCCTGAGCTTATTCCCGAGAAGGGAAGACCACTGGCGATGCCAAAGGGACACCACCACCTGACAGACAGCAACACTTAGGTCATCGGAGGGAATAGAGGAATTCGCGGGCTGAGGTACGAGGACTGCAGCTTGGCAGCAGCGTCAGCAGCCTGGCAGACCAACATGACCAGGAACCCACAGAAGCATCACACTGGCTCCACCAAGAGAGAGCAAGTGACAGTTTTCCTGGACCTGCCGCACTAAGGAATGGGCAGTGTACAGCGCATATAGACTTTGAAGGGTGCTGAATGAGTCTGAGCAGATGACATAATTGAAAAGGCTGTGTTGCCGGATGTACTCTGTGGCCTGATACAGGGCGACGGGCTCGGCTGTAAATACTGAGCAATTTACCAGAAGCTGATATTGAAAGACATGGGTGCCGACGAAGGCACACCCAACCCCACGGTCAGTCCGACAGCCATCAGCGTATACAAAGATACTATTGCAAAGTTCCATGCGAAGGTCATGAAACATGTGAAGGTCATGAAACTGAAGACGATAGACCAAGGCTGGAGTAGTGCCCTTAGGAAACGAATGAAGGCCGAAGTTAATACAGGCCGCTTCACGAAGCCAAGGTGGTGAAGGGTTCTCACACAGTGGGAAAGTTGGTGGGGAAGTTGCAGGTAGTGTGAAGTTAAGCCACCATAGCAAGTGGCCACAAGAGGACTCCAGGAGGTAGCAGAGAAGAGGGACGTGCCCGAACTTGCAATCGTAGGAATAATCGGAGGAAGCATAGGATGGGTGGCCACGCATGGCAGACAAACGGAATGCATATCTGCTGAGGAGAAAATCAGTGGTAGGACAGTGGTAGACCAGCAGCTTCAGCATACAGAGTCTCAACCAGGCTAGTGTAAAAGGCGCCATGGCCAAACGGATGTCACGATGGTGAATACTGCTGAGATGACGTAAGAGGGACGGACGTCCAGATGCATAAACAAAGTAACCATAGTCGAGTTTCGAACTGACGAGGGACTGGTGCAAATGCAGAAGGGTGGTCCGATCAGCTCCCCTGGAAGTACCATTGAGGACACAGGACACTGAGGAACCGAGTACAGCGGACTGCCAGGTAAGACACATGGGAGGACCAAGAAAGCTTCCTATCGAGCATGAGCCCTAGGACTTCTGCAGTTTCACGAATGGAAGGGCAACAGTCCCAAGATGTAAAGATGGTGGGAGAAACGATTTGCACCACCAGACATTCATACAAATTGTTTTTTCAGTCAAAAAGCGAAAGCCAATGTCAATGCTCCAGGAGCAAAGACGATCAAGACATTGCTGAAGACGCCACTCAGTGAGACAGGTCTGTGGAGAACTGCAATAGATTGCAAAATTGTCAACAAAAAGGGAGCCAGAGATGCCCGTCGGAAGACAGGCCATTATAGGGTTAATGGCGATAGCAAAGAGGACTGTGAGGCACGCAATTTTCCCGGATAAAGGTGTCCAACAAAGCAGAACCCACACATACCTTGAAAACTCGGTCTTTTTAAAAATGCCTGAAGGAAACAGGGCAGGCCCCCAAGGAAGCCCCACGTGTAAAGACTATGGACGATACCAGCAGGTGTCGTAGGCCTTCTCCAAATCAAAAAACATGGCCAGTCAGCGATTTCATCACACAGGTGGACAAAGTAACGAGATGGTCAACTGCAGAACACCATACTCGAAATCCACACTGTGCATTCGTCAGTAAATTGCAAGACTCGAGCCTCCATATTAGCCGGGCATGAATCCCCCACCTTGCAAATGCAACTGGTAAGAGAGATGGGATGGTAGCTAGGAGGAAGGTTTTTGTCCTTACTGGGCTTAGGTATGGGTATAATGGTGGCTTCATGCCAGTGTCCAGGAAATGTGCCCTCTGCCCAACTGAGGTTGTACATGTTAAGCAGAAAGTGTTTGCCTACAAGAGAAATGTGCTGCAACATCTGAATGTGGACAACATCTGGCCCTGGGCCGAAAGATCGGGATGAACTGAGAGCACGATCTAGCTTCCTCATAGTAAAGGCAGCATTGTAGCACTCACGATTCGATGAAGAGAAGGGTATTGCCCGAGCCTCCTCTACTCGTTTCTGATGGAGGAAGGCAGGGTGATGGCGATAGAAGAGCCCGAAACTTCCGCAAAACGGCAGCCTGAGGTGTTGGAGATAGCAATAGGGTCCACGATGACACTGTCAGCTACTGTCAGGCCAGAAATTGGGGAATGGGTCTTGGTCCCAGTGAGCCACTGGAGGTAGGCCCACTCAACAGAGGAAGGGGTGGAACTGTTAAAAGAACTAGTGAATAAAATCCAGCTAGCTCTTTTGCGATCCCAGAGAACGTGACGACACTTTGCACACATCTGTTTATAACGAACGCAGTTTTCCATCGTAGGATGGTGGTTAACAACACGGAGAGCACGTGCGGTGTGCGAATTGCATCAAGGCCTGCCTCAGTCCACCAAGAGTCTGGGACACAATGTGGTAAAGAGGAAGTGCGGACAACGGGAACATTCTGCAGCACTAAGGATAACGTTTGTGAGATATTCCACCTGGTCATCACAACTGGGGAAATCTTGTTCTTCAAAGGTCGCCAGGGAGGAGTAAAGCTGCCAATCAGACTTAGGAAGCTGCCACTTGGGCGTGCATGCAGAGTAGGAGTCAGCAAATGGATAGCACAGGGGAAATGGTCAGTCGATTAGGTGTCAGAAAGAATGGAGGGGCAAGCTTGGCAGTGCACAAGGATAGGTCCAAATGGGAATAGGTGTGCGAGGAGTTGGAGAGGAAAATGGGTGCTTCGCTGTTAAGGCAGAAGAGGTTGGTTAAGGTCAACCAAGGGGGCACCTCTCTGACACACCCTACGAGAACCCCAAAAGGGATGATGAGCATTTAAGTCACTGAGTAGCAAAAATGGGAGAGGTAGCTGCCCAATAAGCTGAAGCAAGTCTGCCCCGGTGACAGGGAATGACGGAGGGACACAAATGGTACAGAGAAAAGAAGTCAGATGGGAAAGGAAAAGGCAAACTGCAACAGCTTAAAGATTGCTCATCCGGGAGATGGGTTGACTATGAGAACGTCATCTCGTACGAGCAACATGACGCCCCCACGAGATGGAATGCCGACCTCAGGGGAAAGGTCAAAACGAATCGGTAAGAAATGTGAAAGCTTAAAGCGGTCCTGAGGGCGCAGTTTTGTTTGCTGAAGGCAGAGTACAAGAGGGCGCTGCAACACTAGAAACAGGTGAAATCCTCTTTGTGGGACTGAAGGCCACGAACGTTCCACTGGAGGAGAGTCTCGACGAGGAAGAGGTGTAGGGGTGTCACCTCGGCGGCTGGGGAAGAGGCGCTGCTACAGGGCACAGAAGCTGGAGGATCCTGCCCCATGGGGTCCACAGGAGCATCAGCTTGCTCGTGCGGTCAGTCTGTGGAGTCCAATGCTGAAGAACAGTTGTCGGTGCGCACCAGTGACACGGAGGCTGGCCGCACTACTAAGGTATCACACAGTGACACCATCGAAGGACTTTGAGTTGGTGAAGCAGAAGAGCGTTTGCCTTTGGTGGACTTCTTCGAGCCTTTCTGGTTACAGGAAGACTCGGGTGTTGTTTGGCTGGAGAGACGGAGGAAGTCTTCACGGGAGTACTCTTCCTGTTCTTTCTGGCCTACCGCTTGTGTAGCTAATGGCTTCGTCCCTTGAGTAAGAGTTTGACAGCTTGTTGTACATCTACATCTACATTTATACTCCGCAAGCCACCCAACGGTGTGTGGCGGAGGGCACTTTATGTGCCACTGTCATTACCTCCCTTTTCTGTTCCAGTCGCGTATGGTTCGCGGGAAGAACGACTGCCTGAAAGCCTCCGTGAGCGCTCGAATCTCTCTAATTTTACATTCGTGATCTCCTCGGGAGGTATAAGTAGGGGGAAGCAATATATTCGATACCTCATCCAGAAACGCACCCTCTCGAAATCTGGACAGCAAGCTACACCGCGATGCAGAGCGCCTCTCTTGCAGCGTCTGCCACTTGAGTTTGCTGAACATCTCTGTAACGCTATCGCGGTTACCAAATAACCCTGTGACGAAACACGCCGCTCTTCTTCGGATCTTCTCTATCTCCTCCATCAACCTGATCTGGTACGGATCCCACACTGATCAGCAATACTCGAGTATAGGTCGAACGAGTGTTTTGTAAGCCACCTCCTTTGTTGATGGACTACATTTTCTAAGGACTCTCCCAATGAATCTCAACCTGGTACCCGCCCTACCAACAATTAATTTTATACGATCATTCCACTTCAAATCGTTCTGCATGCATACGCCCAGATATTTTACAGAAGTAACTGCTACCAGTGTTTGTTCCGCTATCAGATAATCATACAATAAAGGATCGTTCTTTCTATGTATTCGCAATACATTACATTTGTCTATGTTAAGGGTCAGTTTCCACTCCCTGCACCAAGTGCCTATCCGCTGCAGATCTTCCTGCATTTTGCTACAATTTTCTAACGCTGCAACTTCTCTGTATACTACAGCATCATCCGCGAAAAGCCGCATGGAACTTCCGACACTATCTACTAGGTCACTTATATATATTGTGAAAAGCAATGGTCCCGTAACACTCCCCTGTGGCACGCCAGATGTTACTTTAACGTCTGTAGACGTCTCTCCATTGATAACAACATGCTGTGTTCTGTTTGCTAAAAACTCTTCAATCCAGCCACACAGCTGGTCTGATATTCCGTAGGCTCTTACTTTGTTTATCAGGCGACAGTGCGGAACTGTATCAAACGCCTCCAGGAAGTCAAGGAAAATAGCATCTACCTGGGAGCCTGTATCTAATATTTTCTGGGTCTCATGAACAAATAAAGCGAGTTGGGTCTCACACGATCGCTGTTTCCGGAATCCGTGTTGATTCCTACAGAGTAGATTCTGGGTTTCCAAAAACGACATGATACGTGAGCAAAAAACATGTTCTAAAACTCTACAACAGATCGACGTCAGAGATATAGGTCTATAGTTTTGCGCATCTGCTTGACGACCCTTCTTGAAGACTGGGACTACCTGTGCTCTTTTCCAACCATTTGGAACCTTCCGTTCCTCTAGAGACTTGCGGTACACGGCTGTTACAAGGGGGGCAAGTTCTTTTGCATACTCTGTGTAGAATCGGATTGGTATCCCGTCAGGTCCAGTGGACTTTCCTCTGTTGAGTGATTCCTGTTGCTTTTCTATTCCTTGGACACTTATTTCGATGCCAGCCATTTTTTCGTTCGTGCGAGGATTTAGAGAAGGAAGTGCGATGCGGTCTTCCTCTGTGAAACAGCTGGACGGGGGGATGGCGATGCTACCTTGACACTGGTCGATTTCACAAACTCAGAGCTAAATCAGAGGTCGCACATCTGCATGGCCATGTCCTGCACGGAGCGAGGGATAACAAGAACAGAACTATAGGTACCAGATGGGAGAACGCAGGATTTGCGACTAGCCGGTAACTAGAGAGTGACTGGATAAGGCACTTTTTTCTTTACCTGGAGCTTTTGAACAGCCTGCTCAAGACAATCCCGAGAGTAGGCGGCATGGCCACCATTGCAGTTTATACAGTGGGGAGAAGGAGGTGGACAATTGTTCTCGTGTGCATCCCTACCACAAGCGACACATTTGGCTGGATGTCAACAAGACGTTCTAGTGCGGTTGAAAGGACGACACTGGTAGCAGCGCTCTGGGTTTGGAATGTACAGCCAGACTGTGATAATTTCATAGCCCTCTTTGATCTTGGACAGAAGCACCACTCTATCAAAGGTGAGAAAAGGACTGTGGGTGGGCACTAAGGTGGGACTCTACCTTTTTCATTCATCAGAGAGGTAAGATTGGATTTTGGCCTCAGGTAGACTGTCGAGCAGCCTGGCGTAAATTACACCACGGGAAGAATACAAAGTTCTACGGACCTCGACACGAACAGGGTAACCGTGGAGAAGCGAGGCAGCAAACAGTTGTTGTGCTTGAGAATCAGAAGTGGTCTCCAAAAGCAAAGTGCCATTCCATAAACAAGAGCAGGGTTTCACAGGGCCGGCAATTGCATGAACACCTTTCTGAATAATAAATGGATTTACTGTGGTGCAGTGGGAAGGGTCTTCAAATCATTAGCCTCATTACGTTTAATTTTTGTAGATGCTGGGTGGGAAGATGACTCATACACTCCTTCCAACTGGGGACCCCTACACAAGGAGGTGCACCCGCCTTAGGTGATTCTTCACACCTCAGGACACACCTCCCGAACATCTGACGGAGGAGCCAATCGGCAATTTGAAAGGTTACAGCTCAGGCGATCGCCTCTCCCTTGGCCCGGCCTGTACCACGGGGTATGTGCGAATCATACCTGTCGGCCCGGGGCTGGGAATTTCACATTACCCAGTCACCTGTTATGCGTCAGACGTGTGGGCCAGCCTTCAGAAGCGCACGGGGAGGAAGAGAAGAAAGTGGAACCTCAAATGCCGAAGCGGCCGAATGAGAGGAGAAGGGAAACAAAAAAAAAAGGAAAAGAAAGGTGAGACTGTTCTTAAGGCAACGACAGAATGCCGAACATTTCCAATAACACCCCACACGTGTTCCCCAAGGGAGGGGAAAAAGAATAGCTAGAGGATAGACTTGCAGCACGGAAGGAAAAAATGCTGCAAAGGCTGGGGGCCCGTGGTAGTCGAGCACGAACCTGCCAAAGAGTGGCGAGCCCCCTGGGGGGATTCCTTAGGGTGAAGGTCACCAACTTTTGACCTTCCAATTTTGCATTCAGAATGAGCATTTTTGAAAGCTGTATGAAGTTCACTTAAATTTGACAGCACTATTTGTTCATTTATAACAACTCTTTTGCTATCTTTGCACATTTTACTGTTTTCACCGTCTTCAAAAAAACAGCTGGATCTTTTCACTTGTTTTTTCACTTACACCTACTCCTTTTTTCTTCCTAAAACTGGTATAATGCCTTGTTCTTTCACTAATTTTCAGGTGAGTTTAACCAAATGATCAGAAACAACGAACTCGTGAACTATTTTATCTCTTGCCCATGAGTCGGGAGCAAATTTAAAATTTTACTTACTCTTTAACTTCTCAATTAAGCTCAAATATTCAGAGTTGGATGATTCTGGACGTAGGTTTTCTTCTTTTTTAGAAACACAGTTGGTATCTACATTATTAAAGCACGATTCTAAGTCTCTTTTAATTTTGTTAACTGGCTCTTCCACCGGTTCTTGGTAGAACAATATTATAATAAATAAAAAGCACTAGTTCGCTTTTATTCTTCAGTATACTGTTAACTAACCTACAGTATACTGTAGAACAAGAGCAAACTAGTGGTTTTCATTTTCTAATTTTGTTTGAAATTCTATAGCTGATTTTCTTTTTCCGCTACTCACTTTTTTTATGTTCAAAGCAGGAGACATCTCCAAATTAGAACAACCAAAATCCAGCGGATCCAGTTTGCTAATATCATTAACAAGCTTATATGATTATGGTCCTAGATTCATGATAAAATATTTTTGAGTAACAATTTGGACACAGGGAATTTCCAGGAATCACATTAAGTTTCACTTGGGAAGCCGTTTTACTCACACTTGACAAGGATAAATGTTCAGATTTTATTTCTCTCAAACCTTTAATAACTGGCTTATTATGAACTTTGAGTGGATCACAGCATTTTTATCCAAACATGTAATTGTACTTCGGAATATATTTTTTCTCATGATACTCACGAACTGATGATACAGAAGAACGCACTTTTAATTTAAACAAAGTCTGTCTATATTCATCAAAGTCAACCACATTTTTTTAAGTATTTTTAAACTGAACCATAAACTGTTTCGTGATGCACTTCACTTACTATTTGTCTAATACAGTATTGTTCATCCATTTCATTGCATTCCAATTATTCTTTCAAATTTATTTACTATTAAATTTTAAAATTATTTTAGTTAATTAAAAATTACAATCACGACTAAAGCACATAAAATATTCTACACTCTTAACAGAGGTTTCTGAACAGACTACTGATAAAAAAGCCACAGCCAGCAAATGTAGTCGGGGTACACAGTTCATGTACAGACCTGTCACTAAGTAGTGGGACTTGTGCAGACTTTTAACTCTGTCCATTAGGCTCCTGTACAGATCTGTCTTGAGGAGTAAACTCATGCACAAAACTGTAGCCTTCTCAACAACAAAGAAATTTAACAAGTTTCTTATTTTACTTTTATCATTCTATACTTGTAATAATGTGCTACTTAACCGACAATAAAGCTAGATGTAAATGGGCAATTTTTTAAATGTAGAACTAAAGCAAAAGCTCTTACTGCTTAATATTTTATTATTAAAATAAATAATACTAACTAAATACAGGATGACAATGTTAACTAAATAACAGGTCACAAGTAAAATTTATTACAATGAAACAATAGGCAACTACCATAAGATCAACTGCAGTGTAATGTGAATTATTTCATCATTTTCAAAAATTCATGTCTTTGTTCACAGTTAAATATCAATGTTGAAATTTCTATAGTACTTTGCTACCATATAGGTGTACAAAATCAGCAAAAATTATTATTATTATTATTATTATTATTATTATTATTATTATTTTTGTATTCAGTCCCTTAGGAGATAACTAGCCCCAACTTCACAACAAAATAAAGATTTTTCATATTTCAAAAATTTATAAAAAAAGAAGGAAACATTTGTCAGTGTTCTTGCTCAATATAAGGCTAGTAATTTATGATATCTAACTGAGGAAAAAATACACTCTGATAAATCACTCCAGATGTTATTTTTGGCTCCAAAAAGTGGATTTTTCTAAGTTTTCAATACCAAATCCTGTAGGTCCTTTCAAATGATTATTTTCGATTTGGGGTACTTTGGATAACAAACAATATTGTAGAGGAGACTGTTATAAAAAACAATCATATCTGTTGCAATGTTGTAGCTTAAGCCAGTGCAGATATATTCAAATTAATGATAATGTCTCCAAATTGAAAAACCGTTGTGCACTTACAAATAAAAATAGCAACCATTCAGTAATAATACAAGGTAAAAAAAAACTGTGTTGGACTTCTCATTTATAGGGTATCACACATAAAAAATAATATTTAAAAATGGTTAAGCAACTCTCATTGGATCACTTCATAAGGATTGACCATATTGTCACATTTCCATGTTCTTTACAAAGCGCTATTTCAGCAGAAAATTATTTTCTTAGCATATGTTGCCTTTTTTCATTAACATTGCATTTTTAATTCATAACTGCCATATTAAAAGCATATATTTCCGTAATAGGCATATTAAATCATTTGCTATCTCTTTCTCACAATTGATAAGTAAAAAAGTAACTGCTCCTAAGCCTAGAAAGGAAAGAGCTATGATGTGGGTGCCTTTTGTGTCTACCGGAAGGAAGTAATGCATTATATTAACAAATTACTAATTTTACTTTCAGAGAGAGATAAAGAGAAAGAAGTGTGGAGTATCATGTGGGCATTTTATTATTTCCTAACTAAAGTTTGCATGGTAACAATATCTCCTATAACCAACATATTAATACTGATTACTTTGTCGTAAGACATACACAATGATGCTAAAATGATGTTCCACAACTTCAATTGCAAATAACTGAAAACTCCCGAAGAGAATGAGGCCGAATTTCTATAACTTCTACTCTTGGAAAAGAGATAGGGTAGGAGGTGGGAAGAAAGATTAGAATTTAACGTTCCGTCAACGATGAGGTAATCAGAGATGAGGAAATCATTGAAAACATTAATCTGGATGGATGGGCGGGGATTTGAGCTGCTATCTCCCCAAATCTAAGTCCACTGTCCCATCATTCGGTCACGTCGCTCCATAAGGATACTAGAGAAGACTTTTAATGAAGAACTTCCATTGTTTAGTCATGTGCCAGTGATGGGAATGGCGGCAAAAAAACATTTTCAATAGATAAATTATTTTTCAGTGAGAGGTGCAGCCGTTTGTCACGTTAACAATGTTGACAGAGCCTTCCTCACAAAACACTGGTTTTAATCATTTGTACTAGCCTGTTGCTTATTTTTATCATTAGAGAAGCAATACTTACCTCCCTGTTCAAGTCCAGCCTGAGGAACTCGCCCTTGACACGCCCTCTTATTTCCACACGGTCCACAGAGAAGATTATGTCCCTCAGCTTGCGACTTATCACAACATCGTGCCACAGGTTGTCATCGAGAAGACTTCCCACCGACAGACTTGTTGCTACACCGGAACCTTTCAAATAAAAAAAAAAAGTTAATTATTTTAAGGATACTCTCAATTCTTCAAATACATTGCAGGATTCCCTCACTGTACATAACATGTAGTGCTATAAATGTGATACAAAATTCATTTACCATGAGGTTTTGGCTTTATGAGCATTCCCACAATGAATTTCATGAACAAGAGTAGGTCACAGCAATCAGTTAATTCTAAAAGCTAGTTCACATATATTTTTTTGTAGCTGTCCTTGCTGATTACAATATTACCTTTTAATTCTTCAGAAATTGGGACACTTCTACCAAACTTTTGGTGACTCTCTTAAGGTTCTATACACCTGGACGTATAACATTCAAATAGGTTTATGATTAATTATGAAAATCATCACAGTAAATACCGTATTCGTTTGATCAACACACAAATATTAAGGAGATGCTTCAGAAAATCAAATGGGAATCCCCTGACAGAAGTTTATGTTCCTTCTGAAGAACGCTATTTAGAAAATTTAGACAATCAGCATTTGGAGCTGACTGTAGAAAGATCCTACTGTTGCCAAGATACATTTTGCATAAGGACCACAAAGATAAGATACAACAAATTAGGGATCACATGAAGGCATACAGACAGTTTTTCCCTTGCTCTAACTGCAACTGAAACAGGAAAGGAAATGACTAGCAGTGGTAAAACATACCCTCTGCCACACCCAATGTGGTGGTTTGTGTAGTATGTATGTAGATGTAAACAATTTTCTCCTGTTATATGAACTATTGTATCCCTGCAGATCATATAAATGTCTTTTTTCCACATTGATCCTGTTTAGGATGCAATCTTATTTTGCATTTATTTTCTTGAGCATTCTGGTTTTACATTTGTAACTAAATTAATCTGTATCACTCTCTTCTTTTTCCCGAAACTGCCAAATGCTACATAATGCATAGTCTCTTAAGAATTTTCCATTTGCTCTCCACAATTATAATTCATCACTTGTGTTGCAAACACGTACAGAGCTTCCATGTACTTTCATTTCCTTTCCGAAATTGAAACTAATAGTGAAAAGCCTCAACAAACCTGAATCTCATCACAAATAAATTTTGTCTTCATACAAGGTTATTTGAAACTGCATAGGAACCACACATAGCACAAACAGCTTGCTGCAATAATAACAGTCATGAAATAAACAAGACGTTCCTAATCATTCTAATAACTGCACGGTTGTAGTCATAGAACTTGCGTGCATGCACGCACACACACACACACACACACACACACACACACACACACACAGGAGGAGGGAGGGAGGGAAGGGGGCGGGGTTACACATCTTACGAGTAATATATTGACTACAAGTACTAATATCTTTGCATGCCTGAGCTCACCCTCTGTAACTTGCCTTGTTATTTTATCACTGTTATACTCAAATTACCACACTGGCTACACAAAGCTCTACTTTTACGTTAGCGTAATGCTGTACTCGCACTTTTTCACACAGCATGTGGAAGTACTTGTATGCTTATACCGCCACACATATTCACATATTTGCATTCTGATTGCTGGAAGTTATGTTACAGCACAGAACATCTCAACACCATAGACTAAGCTTTAACAATCTGGGTAAGTACTAATGTTTTCAGCTTTCAAGTTCTGCTGCTTTATTTTAAATATTAGCATATTTCATTTGGTGACAGTGTTTGCTTTCAGTATGCCTGAAAATGACAAAATATTGAAACTGCAAATGTAATAAATATTTTTAGCAGTTGTAAATGCAATGGCTAAATTCACAAATAACGACTTACTGGTTAAAATAAAGATGTCAACAGAAGAGCAACAAATATTTAAAAGGTACCAAGAACAGGTAAGACTGAACCCTGCAAACTCACCGAGATCCAAATTGAGAAGCATACGATTGTCACGCAGCTGGAGCGCTATGTAGTCACCCTGTGTGCCTCGGCTATACATGAGGACTCCATTCGCATTGTTAGTTTTGAAGCGCAGCCTGATGACACCCCTCGTTGCTGATATTGGGTCCCTCTGCAGGTCCTTGCGGACGAGGGCAGTGCCGTTGAAATACACCGTCTCTGCCTCTGCAATAACAAGCAAACATTTGTCTCAAAATAATACTTCAAACAAATTCACAACACAGCTACTGAGTTGCAAGTGATTATCTTTTAGCTGCAACAAGATGCACAGTCACCACAAATTATCTTTATGATAGAGTTCTGTTCCCATCAAATCGATAAAAATATCCTGTAATTTTGTTTTCATTACTGCACACTTACTACCATGAAGCAATTCTCAAATGTTCATATAGAGTAAACCAATAAAGCAGTAAAAACATAGGATGTTGGTGGGATTTTGCATTTATATACAAGACACCACATAACTTCTTTAAGACACAGACCTCCAAGAACTTCTTTCTATGCCACAATATAACACCAAATTTTTATGCTTGGAAATTGCACAAAAACTGAAATTGCTAATAGTGAACACGACAACATTGAAAGAATTTATAGGTGCTGTGAACCTGTATTATTATAACTTAAATGGACTATACAACTTTTGTGTACCATTTGACTGTTTCTTCTCCTTCTTCTTCCACCTTGTGTATTAGAATGTAATGTACTGCTAATGCCATGTGGCATTTATGTGTTGGGTTAAGTGCTGTCACCTTTGGAAACTGTATGAACTACATGCTATGATGCAATACTCTTTTCCTAAATTACGAATTACACATTTTTGGTTATCTAACATCTTCAATGGATGGAACAAAACAATAACTAGATAGCAGCTGACTGGAAGCATGTACTGCCTGTTGTCATGAAGTCATTATTTTTGCCTCTTTTTATACGATAAAAGACTGAGGGAGCAGACGATCCAATGAGCCACTAAACCTGCAGTGTTTAGAGGGTGTAGTTCAGGCTGGAGGTGGTTCTGTGACGTTTTGCAGGTGTTTTTCATGCCACGATGTGGTGTCACATGGGATTCTACACAATAACATGTTACAACTTTATCTTATTAGTCCGACAAAAGATGCTTGTGGAAACTGAAAATATTCTTTAGGCAGTGGAATATCTCACCGTGTGCACTTTGGTTTAACATACGTTCTGACGGGGTGTGAAAGCCACCAGCTCCAGGCATCAACACAGTGCGATGGTGACTGTGCGTCTCCAGATGCTGAGGAGGCTCATTTATGCTTTGGCATCGTGGCTTGGTGGTGCCTCAGAAGTCCCATAGAAAAGAGGGTGCTAGCAAAAATGTAAATGACTGAACTTGAGAGTTGTCATCCCGTTATTTCACAACTGAATGTCATAGCAGAATATAGACATGTTATGACCTACTGTGAGCTACAACTTGTGAGCAATCTGTATCATCTACCACTGTAAAAGTCAATTTACGGGTGGTAACATCGCTGTTATAACACAGAAGAGTTACCGCAAACCTGATTACGCCATTTCAGTAGCTTAAATACAACAGAACTCTCAGCACTAGCCCCAGCTGCAAAGTAGAAGAATTCACAAGGCACAGTGTAGTGGCACTGCAAAGCAGATCCACTACAGAATTATCTTTAAGAAGAGCAACTAACAATTAACTGGAAGGTAAAGTTGACATACATGTGAGTGGGTGACAGATCATGTATGGAGTGCATCACACCATAACCAACCACAAGGACACACTTCAATGATGTGGGCCAATTCATTCAGGTTACTTGAAGTAAAATATTTGTTTCAATAATGTCAGTGACCAAGTGTTGCTCTTTCTTGTGCATCATGGTGAGTATGCTGAGGTCACTACCACTTCCTAGATAATAACAGCCATTTTCAAAGGATTGCACACTTGCATTACTGGTTTCACAAACACTTATGAAACGTATTGCACCTCAACTGGCCCACTACTTCACCTGACCTTAACCCCATAGCAATTACAAAACAGGTAACATATCCACAATTTCATAGACCTATGGCAGGGGTAGCCAAGAATTTGGCTGACATTTCATGGCCTGGTACGAGTGCCACAGCACTCACCTTGCTACACATTTCTCCTGCTCACACTGCTACACATTTCCCCCACTGCCACAGAACGCTTTATGAGTACAAGGAGTGGCAGGAGGAGCAAACAACACATGTGACATATTTAAATGACAATTACTCGGTTTCCTATTTGATGTTTCTCAATAAAACTGACCACGAACAAAACAAATTTTCATTATTATTTAATTAATTTTGGCAAGCTGAAGACATAATTTTTATCTGGTCGAAACAGTCAGCATACAGACAGACACAGACAATTACACTGATTTTTGCAGTAATCAAGACTAACTCATTATCACAATGGAAAAAAAGTCTTTCACACACATATGTTGAACTAAACACTGTAACACTACTGCAACCTCACTAAGGAAATGTTGAAACTCTACCTGAGGAGAACAATGTAGACATAGCCTGCACAGTTTTAATGTTAAAGGCTTTCTCTTTAGAACATTAATTACACTGCACATCAATCAGCTACATCTGCACATGCACAAGGGCGCTTTCAACTGAAACAGCAAATGGTCTCGAAAACAGATGTGAGATTGGCACGTCACCAAAATGTTTAGAAACCGTCCTTGCAATTCTTTCAAAGCCACAGTGAGTTCTCTAAACTTTGCATTATCTTTAGTACCAGTGAACTTGGAGAACAGGATTGTGTCTGTCAGAATTTGTCCCTTCTAGAAAGCAATTTTCTTGTTAAATGCATCCCTATCAAATCAGATATGCGTGGTTTCTCACATTGCAATGTCTTGCTGTGGGCAGCGTGCAGTCAAGTCCACATAAAATGTGAGGTCTGCAATTAATTTCAAATGTTTCAATTCTCATCGTGCGGTGCTTTTCCCTTCAAAAATTCAACAATAGCTGGTTTTAAATTGAAAACTGTTCTAGGCACATCCATCGATTTAACAAACATACTTTGTAGTAAAGTCTCCATAATCTTCACTCAATTCCATCAAAAACTGATGCAACTGACAGAGGAATAATGTGCACGACTTCAGAAATTTTACTATTTGTATAATCAACTTCTTCACATGCCCCACACCTCCAAATTTAGCAGAAAGTGTTTCTTACTGTATAGAATAATGAATCCCACCAACTGATTGTTGTAATATTATGCTTTTTCACTGTCAACTAAATCTTTAAATCCTTTCTGTATGATACAGTAATGTTGTTTCACAGCAAATTCAATATCGGTCAACTGTGTGACGCATTAACAGGTATTACGAAGTCTCGTCTCTCTCTTCTGCTATTCCCATTCAGTCTTAAAGGACTGTGGCGATATATTGCTTGACTGCCTCTTTTTGTACAAACAGCCACTGCACTTCTGGACACCCTTGATACCGCACACAAATAGCTAAGGGTAAGCAACACTGACACCAAGATCTGCCGAACTGAGGATACTTGTGCTGAACGAAAAATGCCACACTGCAACATTAAATGAAATATCACACTGTACCAGATACTTCTGAGAAGGATCGAACAAAGCTGTGTCAGGCCGCCCCTACATCTGGCTCGCATGCAATTATCTCACCCTAAGTGTCCTTGCTCTATGGGACCTAATCATCGATGAGTGACTTCAGCTGGATTAGCATATATGAAATAACTGATGGACACACTTCCTTGATGAACTGAGGCCATTACCATGGGCAGAGGTGCTCTTACAGTACATCAGTATGACATATCCTCTGGGTGAATAATTTTTTGCCTGGCCTGCTTCTGATTTGAATAATAAAATCAATTCAAAACCACAAGCTTTAGTGCTTTATCATCACCATATGATTACACAATTCCTAAACTGATCATAGATGAGTATATTTGTTGAAACAAATTTGAATTTTTAATAGAAACTGTTAGCTTCAATACAAGTCGCTCATAATAAATCACCTGATACCAACTGCTGCAGTAATGGTGTAATTCTAGTTTTTTAGTTGCATACGCTTATTTCTATATCTGTCATTTTTGCATCAATGCATATCGGAATCACCTGAGAAGAGGCTTGCACCCAGCAGTGAACCATACTTTACCAGTGACCAATGAGAATCTCACAATGCTTCAGATTGGCATATCTTTCACATACTGGTAACATATTCTTTAGCAATTTCTATCCAATACTCACCATATCTGCATCCATACAGCTCAAGACGGAGTGAGATTCTGTCCCTCCACCGGGTAGGGTTAATGCGGATCCACTGCGCAATGATGGGCACATCAAACCGATTGCGGCGCGTGGAGTCACCGTCGATGTTACCTTTGAACATCTGTGGGTGGATAATGTTCACATTACAGTACAAATCCAGTGCAGGGTAAGGACAACAGTCAGTCAGTCAACTAATCATACTCTCAAAGAATGTCTCCATATCACACTTGACACACAATCTCTGCTTGACAACTGATTTTTCCCATGTTAAAATATGGCAGACAGAGAAATCACACATTTTTTATTCTTCAGTTGCCTTATCCCTTTGCCTTCTTCCCTGCAACTCAACATATAAATATCTAGTTTCAGCCAACTGGGATTCATCTCCATGTCATGTGATTTTACATCTCCCTTTTCGCAGTTCATAACATGAAAAATTTCTTTCCTATTCACAGTCTCACAACATTACCACAACATACACCGAGTGACCACTAAATTATAACCAGCTGCACACGTCTTCTTTCCACCTGCCAATCAGAAGTTAAATTATTTGGCTACCCTGTATCAACTTACCTACTGTAGTTTTGTGGTATGACTAAACACACTGCAACTCACTATAACTATGTAATCAATTGGCAGTAGGAGCTTATCAAATGACCAGATAAATTAATCGTAAGAGCTAATGAAGCATGCAACAGAACTGGGGGACAATCAGCATAATAAGAGCTGAACCAGTGGTCAAGTATGATCTGAAAAGGAGGTGAAGAAAGCTTAGGTGCACTCACATCTTGGAAAATCTTATCATGCTGTCATATTTCAATTTATTTGATGAATGTGAAATCACTGACCAACTACAAGTGACCTGAAAGCACAACTGTTGCCATTAATACTAATATAATCAAATGTTTTCATTTATAGAAATTCTCACTATTTTCTCCACACAATGGAAAATCCAAGATGTAATGTAACAATATAATGAAAAGGGAAAATGCTACTCACCATACAGCGGACATGCTGACTCGCAGATAGGCACAACAAAAAGACTGTCACAAATAAAGCTTTCAGCTAATAAGGCCTTCGTCAACACACACACACACACACACACACACACACACACACACACACACACACAGTCTCAGGCAACTGAAAGTGGTTTCAGCTGCCTGATATTGCAGTCATATGAGTGAGTTGCATCTGGAGCAGCTGGATATAGCGTGTGTGTGTGTGTGTGTGTGTGTGTGTGTGTGTGTGTGTGTGTGTGTGTCCCCTTTCTGAAGAAGGCTTTGGCTGAAAGCTCAATGTGTAATTCTCTTTTCGTCGTGCCAGTCTGCAGCTCAATATGTCATTTTTATGGCGAGCAGCATATGTCCTTTCCATAATATTGTTGATCCAAAAGTATCAACTTTACTTGAAAACAAAATAACATTACTGAACGACCTTCTGATGTATGTTCTTTACTGGGGTAATGCGGCAGTCCATATTTTCCAAGCAAAATTTGTTTATGGAGCCCATGAGTGAATGTGATAAAACAGCAGAGTTTTGTGGCTCTTGGATTTCCAAGGTGCAGAGCTGGGCCAGTATTTTCCTATAAACCGCAGATACAGTGGCCGGTGTACCTGGTCAAGAGTTGGCACAATGATTCACGCACAGTTTCTTTGCGTGCCAGTGCTCTGCACATTAAACTGTGAGAGTAGGTATCCATCAAATCAAGAAAACTTCTGATAAAATGGCAATGTGTGCAGCTGTTTTGCAATTTCAGTTGATGACCATGACACCAACAGTACAACAGGCACGTTCATAGGGCAATGCACGGTTCATTTATGGCTATCACTGTAAGGAGCAGGAGACATGATGGATATCTAATGACTGACCATTGGTGTCTAGTGTGGTCATCTTTTCCAAAGTGCTACAACTGTTGGTAAATACTAATAATCTACCTGTGGCCTCGTTTTTACAGCCATCCTTCGACCCTTTAAAAAAAAATTGTCCCCCCTCCAAACAAATATTAAGTTCTAGGCAGTATTGTATGACTTCTTTAAGCCCATAAAACTTCAGAGCTTTGAAATAGAAGAATCACTCCAGCTCTTTATAGTACGTCTTTTATCAAGAGCTTATAAATTCCTTCGTTCTGCCTCTGTTTCAATTCCACTATGTACAAATTGAGACCCAACAGCACACAAAACAAGGTCATGCAATGATTCAAGAGGAGGGGAAAAAACACAATACAGTCTTATTTAAATATTAGTAAAGTGGTCATAATTCAATGATCACCCAAGTGTGCCAAGTGTGATACAGAGCTAAAAGAAATAAAATCAACACATTACAAAGACAGTAAAATCAAATGTAATACTAGTAGGTGGAATACACGTACATTATAGCCCTACATGCAACCAAAGAATGCTTAAAAAATGCTTTACTGGATTGTAGATGTGGTATTCAGTTGCATTAATTCAGAATTGTGAACTGTCTTCCCTATTGTGACACTACTTGAAACTGAATGTGCAACTGAAATTGGAAGAGCAGCATCACACCTTCTGCATGCCCATGTCAATGCCAAATGACTGAAACCTCAAAATTAAAATTTTTATGTAAAGGTTTTCACAAATTCATCAGTATTTTGCACTTCTTCAAAATGTAACATACACCTGGAATGGAAGTAAATATGGGGAAAAATTTGATTGTTAACTAAAGGGAAGAAAGGTATAACACCACAGTTGAAAGACAACTACCAGAATTGGCTTGTAAATTTTAAGCACTTGGGCTCCATCATAAGCAGTAATGGAAAGATGGAAAATGAAATAAATGGAAACAGTTGGGACAGTAAGCCATCTGTTCAATGCAGTTAGAGAGAAGTTCCTCAGCAAGAGAGGAAGATACTGAAAGGGAAAAAGTTAGCTGTATACTGCTCAACTACATCTTAACAATGACCTATGGCTGTGAATCCCTATAGTAAGTAAAAATAGAAAATTAGACTAGGAAGGACAGAATCAGAAAAAATTATGTGCAAAGCCTATGAAGAAGAATGTCCAAAAGCGACAGTTTAAGTGGTTTGGACATATCTAGCGAATGCTCGAAGATCACGAGGCAGAGTTAATGAATGAGGGAAGGGATATTCATAAGAACAAACTAGTATGACAGAGAGAGCTGAGAGGAATGTAAAAGAAGAGAAGAGGAGGAGAGAGGAGTAGCAGATATTGCGAGTCAGATGATGACTAGATTAAGTATGAATTCATCACTAAGTCACATTTTCTCAAAATATGCCACATTAATATTTTGTACCTTGGTGAACCAATTGTAAAAGATTTTGTTTGTGACATACTGTCATGTGTATCTAGACAACCATGATGTACATCATAAACTGTAACATTTGTGGCTGTCATTATACCAATTGGCATATTGCTGAATACCTTTGTATTTCGTTTAGTGCTAATACAGAATTTGTGTGTACTGCAGGTGTTTCTAAATTTGAATGATACTTTACGATGACTGAATATTTACATTCTATTATGTACATGGAGTAGCCTTCCTGAAGGCTGCGTAAGACTCTATGGGCAGGACTTGGGGCTACTGTATTTAATGTTCATCTGCTGCATGTTTAGATAGCACTAAAATTGTTTGACATGTACCTATTAGGTAGTAATATAACACTCAGTGGCTCCATTAGACTGGTGGTAAGGTTCTTTCAGTTTTTGCCCATGAAGATCTTTTGAAATTTTTGTAAAATGAAAGTCTTTATTTTGTTATTTTGCTCACAACCATTGGCATTTTTAAGATGTTCGGTGATGGCCAATACACTGCAGCCAAAAACCTAGTAACAAACAAGTGTGACTGACTTCTACCGTACTTGCGTAGTGATACCAGTAGTTGGGTTCCAATGGATGGGATGGGATGTGGCTTAGCCACAGCCCGGGGGATGTTTGCAAAATGAAAGTCCTGAGTTCGAGTCTCAGTCCAGCACAGTCCAGGAAGTTTCAATACTAATATAATTTTTTCCTTGTGCTTGGGGGCCACAGCTATCAGACACTGATTGAAAGAAATAATATTGTTCCGCTAAGGCTGTATATTATTTGAATGGAATGCTTTATTAACCACTACTGACCAGTTTCTACCCAATGATCATTTTCTTGTGCACCTAATAAAAATGGATATACATGATGAGTAAAATCTAAATACAAAGTGAAAACCAATATGACATACAGTCACAAGTACACTACAAGAGGAGTACAAAAATCATAGCAATAAAAACATAATACCTAAATGTACACACAATAATGCAAATTATAATTGAAGAATCTATACCATATTAATGACTTCCTAATTTTCCAGATTTTCATCAGCTGGCATACTGGACTCAGTGAAATAAGTGCACCCACTATAGGAATGACTAATTTTCAATCCTTCATCATGTCGGGCATGGTGATCCAGCAGCAAAAGTCACTTGCCTGGAACCCGAAAGATTGCAGGATCGGACCACGGATTTTCCAGCCTGCGTTTCAATTTAGCATTCACCTCTTAGTGATGTGGGTATTGCCAGAAACAACATTCAGTTTGGATTGCACATTAAACTATAGGTCCCCTTTTCCCAACTGGATAGCTGGGGTAGGTTACGGACACACAAGTCACCGAAGTAGTGTAAGATTGAAAGACTATGTACTTGGCCATTGAGCCACACAAAGTTGTTATTATTATTATTATTATTATTATTATTATTCACAAAGAAGGTGGAGTAAAGGAATACCAAATAAGTAAAAAAACATACAATAAGGTGTAAATTTTATGTAACTGCAAAAGAATGAAATACTGCATAACTGGTGTGTTTGATGTTCCCTGAAGCATTCCACAGACAATGCTGTTGTCTACAGGAAGGTTACTGCGCCTGAAAATGTAGAGAAATCCAGGAAGATTTGCAGAGGATTGGTGAATGATGCAGTGGTTGATAACTGTCAGTCTCAAAAACAAATCTCCTCTTTCATACACTACTTTCAAGTGGGCAACAATTTCTTTCGCTGTGAAAAGATTGTCCATTTCCATCAACTGAAGCCTTGACTTGAGAATTGCTATTAAACACGGAAAGAAGCTTAACGAGCAATAACAAAGTGATGTGACGGCACATGCTTTTGCATATACTTGGCAAATCACTCACACTCAGTTACACGGAGCAGTTTCTTCAACAACAGTACGCTACTGACAGATCATACACGAAGGCACAATTAAAGAAAAAATTCAAAGTATCATCCAAATATATCATCGATCATGTACATAATACAGCACGGATCAATACTGAGATATTGAAAAGTAATGCCTCTGAATCTTTTATTCTGTTCTCAATATCAGTTGAGGAATTACATGTTGTGCATATTACTCCACTGACTGTTCCACTTTGCTGACATAAGCTGCAACCCTCTGCCACAAAAGGGCTCCAAATGATAGTGTGTTACACAGTGATGTGGAATGCAATTCGCAGTGCATGAGAAATTGTGCTGTAATACTTCTGAAAACTGAAAGCATGAATTTGAAGAGTTTGTCCACATATGGTGTACCCTCTGCTCTAGCAGGAAAATGCCAGACCACACACGAGCATTATGACATTCACGATAATCTGATGCCTCGAGTTCACTGTCACTGAGCATAATCCATACAGTCCCCAACAAGGCCGAACTGATTTCATCTCTTACTGAAATTTAAAGTACACCTTCCAGGACTTCACTCTGATAGTGATGAGGCTGTGCATGCAATCTCCTGTTATACCATTTTCTGCTGCTGTTGATATCACCCTATACTCATCTGACCAGAAATCCTTGGCTTCTTTCCATTTCACTTCGTTCACCCCTACTATCTCTAGTGTAAGCCTTTGTTTTTCCCTTTTCAGATTTTCTAGCTTCCTTACCACATTCAAGCTTCTGACATCCCATGCCCCGACTCTTAGAACATTATTATTTCATTAGTTATTGAATATTTTTCTCATGGTATCATCCCCCTTGGCAGTCCCCTCCCGGAGATCTGAATGGGGGACTATTCCGGAATCTTTTGCCAATGGAGATATCATCATGACACTTTTTCATTTACGGGCCACATCTCCTGTGGATACATGTTACATGTCTTTAATGCAGTGGTTTCCATTGCCTTCTGCATCCTCATGCCATTGATCATTGCTGATTCTTCTGCCATTAGGGGCAGTTTCCCTAGGACAAGAGAGTGCCCTAAACCTCTGTCTGTACATTCGCCCTCTTTGACAAGGCCGTTGGCAGAATGGGGTGACTTCTTATGACAGAGGTCTTCGGCTGCCAATGTTGATTATTAATTAAAATTTAAGCTGTGTGTGTGTGTTGGGGGGGGGGGGGGGGGGGGTTGAACCTGGGACCAATGACATTTTCATTACTAATCAAAGATGCTACCTCTAGATCACAGGTGCAAATACAAACACAGGACTATAAAAGACAGAAAAAGTCTGCAATGTTTTGGCTTACTGATCACTTACATAATAACTTGCTGAGACTACTATCCCCCCACAATTACACTAAAATTTCTCACATAACGGTTTAGGTGGAAGCTATAAAATTATGAGACATTATGGCTGGCCATCATTTACCTTCAAGAGATGAAATATCAGCAGTGCTGCCACGTACTCATAGAAATACACAACTTGGACAGTGCGGTGTACTTTTATATGGGCCTATCCACAGTACTGATATTTTGCATCCTGAAGTAAGTACTGGCCAGCAATTCTGTCTTCACAACTTTACAGTTTTCTTGAGTGAATCTTCCTTTTGATGCAGTTTAGATGGAAGGACTGACAACACAAATTCGTCTCAGTAGCACTTAAAATTGACAGCAGATCTGTTAATAAACTGGCTTAGGTGCTGCTGTCACAATATAAAATACACTCAAAGTGTGGCTCTGAGCCACAGAGCCCTCGTTGCGCAAGGGTTTCTAGTTGGACATGGTGTGGCAACGTCGCCTCACCCGCCGTACGACTCTGGCGTGACACCACTGGACTTCTTTCTGTTGCGGAGGACAGAGGGAAGTATGACAAATGTATAACAAACTGGAGGATCCTCATGTCTGAGTATGGGTGGGAAACCCTGTCAGTTGGCTACTATATACTCTACGACACATCACCCCTACCGGCCAGGAATTGTGCCATGAACTTACAGAGTTTGTCCCAAAAGTTTCGAGAATATAACTCTCTAGTCAACCACAAGAGCTAGAAAAATGCGGCCTGCAGTGGTAATGGTAGTGAGAAGGGATCACGTAACGAATGCAACTTGGCCAGTCGCCTCTGGGCAGTGAT
Organism: Schistocerca cancellata; assembly: GCF_023864275.1. Classification (NCBI taxonomy): domain Eukaryota; kingdom Metazoa; phylum Arthropoda; class Insecta; order Orthoptera; family Acrididae; genus Schistocerca; species Schistocerca cancellata. The sequence goes on along the minus strand of NC_064637.1, from coordinate 62,604,952 downwards.
AAGACTGAGGACTCTTTCCCCACAGTGTGTATTTTGATGATGTCTCAAAACACAGAGGGCTACATTTAATCGAGCAGGGACACGCAATCAAATTTCGTGTTTAACTCACAAAATTGGGAGCTGAGATGGTGGGCCTATTTCGAGAAGCATTCAGGGGGTGGGGAGGGGGGGGGGGGGAAGCTTTGTCCCAGCCAAGAGTTTACGAGTCTCACAAGATTTTCCGGGAAGGCCAAGAAAACGTCTACAACAACTAGCAGTTTGGGTGTCCGTCAACATCCCGAGCACATATGTGTAGAATGTGCAAAAAGTTTGGAACGGATATCGACACCTGAGTAACAATAATAGTATACAATTGCAATGTGCTGAAATTAGAAGTTTAACACATTTTTTGAGACAAATTTAGAGACAAGAAAGGTGTGCGCAAAGACGGTCCCACAAGTGCTGACTGATGAACAGAAGGAAATTAGTGTGCTGAAGTGTTGCAAGTTGTTTGAATGCTGCTTTTGGCACCCTAATCTTTTGGGAAGAGTTGTGACACGTGACGACACACAGGATTTTTGAGTACAATAATGAATCGGAAAATAAATGCAGTAAGTGGTACACGAAAAATTCACCTTGGCCAAAGAAGGTCCACCTTGTTGAGGTTAACACAATGCACATTGTCTTTTCCACTCCAAAGGTGTGATTAAAAGTTAATGATCAGCTTTACACTCAAGTCCCCATCTAGTTGCAGGGTAGTGTGAAATGCTTCAACAATGACATAGTGAACAAATGGATTTTCCACTGAGACAACACTCTGGGCCACAATGTCCTCATTGTGCACTGGTGTCTAGCCAGGAATGGTGTGGCCACAACGCTGCCTCGCTCATCATACAGCCCTGACTTGGCCCCACTGAACTTCTTTCTGTTTCCGAGAGTGCAGAAAAAATTAGAGGGACATCATAGGTTTTCGGAGAGGGTAAAAGGGTTTCAATGCGAGGTTCCCGTTGAACCCTCCCAGGAAGACTACACAGACTAGGCAAAGGGGTGGGAGCAATGTGTAGATACAGAAGGAAGTTTTGCATTTTAGCAACAATTCTTTTTAGAAACAATTACTCTTGAATCTTTTGGGGGTAGACCCTGTACAATTGCTTTTACCGATCTCAACTTCTTATCCACCAATCCCAGCCAATCTTTGTTCTGCAGACACATTGCAGACTATTCCAACAATGACATTACGATACACAGAGGGATACACACACTGGATAACATCATGTACCACACATGCCTCCAACGTTGCAGTATAGACTTAATTTTCAGGAATTCCCTTGCGTCCTGATGCCTAGCAAATTAACACCTTCTTTCACTATCCTCACAAAAGGAGAAGAGCGTCCTGGATACCTGTGACATTATAACCAGAATGTTTCAGCTTGTTCATATCTTAATGTATGACCATTGATTTGTTACTAGGTATATGTTACAATTACTTTTCTTGAAACTGGCAAATAGTAGTGAGTAAAGCCAAACAACATACAGCCTCAGTGGAACCACAATTCCTTAAAAACTAGTATCAATGTTTATGCACAGTATCTGTACCATAAATGATCTCTTAACAATGGACTACAACTTCACACAAAATGTCGATCGACTGAACTGGGCTCCCACTGTGATGACTTTTTTCACAATAAATGAGCTAAGAGTTACTAGGTCGCTTCCACTGCTATCACTAAAGCAGTTACTCAGGCAGAAAGGTTGCATAAAATCATGTACATGTTTCCACCATAACAAAATTGTACTGACAAATTCTGTTCATTCATTGACAAACATGGCAACACATTTCTAAATGGTGTACTTACCATGAAAGCACTTTTGACAGCTCTGTTGAACTAGAAGAAAAACTTAATAAAATGGTATCTGTAAAAAAAGCTCTTTCAACATGGAGTAGTTTTGCAGGTATCCTTGCATGTTACCTCAAAGCATGTTAATCACATTCATGTTAGTCACACAGCACAGGTGCAGTGGTGTTATTAATTAAGCATTAGAAAAAACACAGTACATATTAAAAATCCTTGAAAATCGCATGTGTTATAACAAACTCGGTGCAAAAAAATGATGTTAGTCAAAGTGCAGTGAAAGCTGTGTTAATGTCCTGTTGAGGAATCTGGGCCAAAAAACTGCAACCACCACACAGCACATTGCATGCAAAGTTGCAGATATGTACATCAGTGATGGCATTTGTCACTTAAAATTAAACAAATAAACAGTATCTTCTGTCAGAAATGAGACACTAATGAGCAAATAACTCTTAATATACAAGGAAGTACAAAAACAAAACTTGGTCAAAAAGATATGCAGGATTCATACATACATGAGATGCTGAGAACAAGAAACTTCAACAGCACTGACAGCTTCACAAGAAGGAATGAATTTTTTTTAAATGTCAAATAATTTTCATAAGTGAAATGGGGTTGTGGCGGTGGGATTTTCTGATCACCAGACTGTCATCAATGTGTGTGTGTGTGTGTGTGTGTGTGTGTGTGTGTGTGTGTTTTTTTTTTACAGATTTAAAAACATAAACCAGAATCACTGTCACTCATTACATAACAAACTGCCATCCATTGTTATTTATCTAAAGTGTATTCGGAAAGTACAATTACTGGATTTGCACTAAAAATTCATATGTAAAATACAATATACTCTGTCCACTACATTACCACTAGCGCTCGTGTAAGCGGTCGTCGCCAACGACACACAACCTTCACACTAGTGGCAGTGTAACGACGACAGTCTGGGACGTCACACAACACATGTTCACCTGCGGCTCTCCTGTCTCGTCAGTGTAAGTCCTCCACGTTTCGCCATCGTCTGAATACTGGACGAGGAACTCCTCGACGAAGTCGTTGCGCGTGCCTGCCCGGCCCTGGGTTTCGATGGCCTGCACCTGCCACCTGCTGCGCAGGTCGATACTCAGCGACTCAGTGTACGTGTTTGTCGCCGGGCTCCAGCTACCGGGACCTGCGTGAGGGAAGTCGTAGCCGGACGGCATACGCATGAGGGATGGAGAAATGGTTCGCACACAGCTACAAGCAAGTAGGAAAACTCGACAGGTCCATTCAAATATCGTGGGTTACCAGCTTCGGTGTTCCCTTCTGACACCTTACCTTTTCTAAAGCAACTCCTATCCTTACTTTTATAATCCTCTTTAATGGCTTATAATTGTATAATGAATTACTGAAAGGTATTCTGTAAAGAAACCAATAGTCTAAAATGAAACTACTCCCATCCAACCCATTCAATGCTGTCTACTTAGCAGAAAGCAGCAGATCTGATTAACATAAATACCAGCTGACAGATTCATTTGCTTAGGTAAATCGGTTTTCTCCGGCAGAAAGGAGAGAAAACCCAACAACAGTTTATGAGGAATTAGCAAAAAGGTCATCAAAACAATGAACCCATTGAGAGAGATTAGTAGAAAAGGTAACTGATAAAATTGTGAGTAAAACAGGATATTTGATAAATGTAGAAATTAAAAATGGGAAAGAAGGTAGGCAGCCAGACAGGAGATAAGGGAAAGTAACATCAGGAGTGATGACAAGAGAAATACGGACTAAAAAAACAGACATAAGTCAACAGTGATTAGAATTAACAAAACCAGAAATGACAACAGGAAATAAAATATAAACTTGAGAAATGTAGCCAAATAAATTTGGCAAAGATTCTTTTTAAAGAGGAGTAGAAGACAAATGATGATGAGTGTGAAAGGGTGGCATGGAGATCTGTCTCTCATTTACATCTCTATTCCTCATCTCTCCCCTTCTCATACACACTCTTCGCCTGTTATAATTTTTCCATATCTGAAATCACATTTGTTGCTGCAATTGCATCATTAGTCAAGAAACACATACACTACCCCCAACTTACATTTCATTAATACTTGTTCCGTAGATCATGAATACAACATTTCGTAATGATGTAGAATTTGTCAGTTTAACATAAATTTTCTTCAAACAATATAATTAATAATTTTATTTTAGTTTTAGGCAGTTACTACCGTATTTACTCGAATCTAAGCCGCACTCGAATCTAAGCCGCACCTGAAAAATGAGACTCGAAATAAAGGAAAAAAAAATTTCCCGAATCTAAGCTGCACCTGAAATTTGAGACTCGAAATTCAAGGGGAGATAAAAGTTTTAGGCCGCACCTCCAAATCGAAACAAAGTTTGTCCATTGTAATATGAGACACAATTTAGGTCGAATGAATGATACAGCTACAGTAGTTGGGTTCGAGTCTAAGCTTAGCAGTTAAGCTTTACCACGTAGCCATTGCTATGCGTCAGGCGCTCCGTCCGTATTTATACGGGTGCCCTTCCTTTTTCACGTGCTTCGTCTGGTTTGAATCGATTGCTTATTTTGCTTTGATCTGATAATTGCCGTTTTCTTTGTTATAGGTGTTTGCGTCACTCTTAAGCTGAAAATGCATTACTGCACTGTGTCATGCATTGTTTGTCGCATTCTGATAGTGAGTGTTTACGGCCTGTCGCGGCTCGCGGCACGGCTTGCTTTTGTGCGCGCTACCGCCGCGTACAATTAAAAGAAAAAAGAGGAATCGTCTCATTAGCGAAACAATGGCAAGAGACCGCAATTTGTTGTTACTTACACTGCTGCTTTCTTTGATAATGATCAACAAGAATCAAATAATAGACTGCGTATGATAGAACATGTTCTGAACGAAAGTTAGGCGAAAATTTTTCTCCGTTTGAAAACCTTTGCGGTCGCTTCTTTATTACATCAAATTCTGCACAGAAATTAGAGTCATTTTAGATTTAAAAATCTAGTCACTTGCCGTACTTCATTTCTGACTTTATCACTATTAGGCATAAGAATAATACGAATATAAACATGACACGATACGTATATTCTTCCGCGTTTGCTGTTGTCTCACTCTAGTTTCGTAGTTTATTAGGCAGACAGGATTTAAATGAGATAGCAGCACACACGAAAGAATACATGGCAAAATGTTTATATTCGTATAATTCTTATGGTGAAGAGAATACTGTATATGATTCAAATTTCATCAGGTTCCTATTAGCAACCATCTCTTCTCACAGATAGGAAAAAATTCAGAACGTAGAGTTGGCCATATTGACAAACATCCCACACAGTCTTGCCAGTCAGATTTTCGTAGTACACTGTAATTGTGCTACATTCGAAGATGAACAATACGGAATTTGTATTTACTTCGTTGGATAATGTATGAAAATGCAGTGGTCAAAACTCGCGGCGGAGAAAAAAAGCTCGTCTTCTCCTTTTTTTTTAATTTATTTACTGACGCTGAGAAATTGGCGCCAGTATTTATCCTCTACAAAGTATGCCTGCGTAGCGCTACATATATTCGGCGGCAGAAGTTAGTTGTGGCGGCATGTACCGACATTTTTCGTAACTTCTGCTTGCTTTGCACTCGATTCTAAGCCGCAGGCGGTTTTTTGGATTATGAAAACAGGAAAAAAAGTGCGGCTTAGATTCGAGTAAATACGGTAGTTCATATCGAAAAATTCATCTACTGAGATTCAGAAATTCTTTTAATTGGTTTTTAAATAATGGTCAGCTATCTGTCAGAATTTTAATGCTATTTGTCAAATGACCAAAGATTTCTGTGGCAGCATAATTCACCCCTTTCTGTGCCAAAGTTATATTTAACCCAGAATAGTGAAGATCATCCATTCTTCCAGTTTTGTAGCTATGCACTTCACTATTATTTTTGAAATGGGATGGGTTATCAATAACAAATTTCATAAGTGAATATATGTATTGCAAAGGTACTGTGAATATCCTGATTTCCTTAAATAAATGTCTGCAAAGTGATCTTGGGTGTGCTCCAGCTATTTTTCTGATTACACACTCTTAATGACGAATTATCATAAAATATGATGCCAAATGAAAGAAGTGAATGAAAACAGGCGTAGTAGGCTAATTTACTGATACGTTTATCACCAAAATTTGCAATAACCCTACTAGCATAAATAGCTGCACCTCATTGTTTCAGCAGATCCTCAAATGTGTTTCTTCCCACTCAATTTCTCATCAATACACACACCCAGAAACTTCTTGTTTAACAGCTGTAATAGCACATATGTATGCATTAAGTGGTTCTCCCTGTTTGCCTTGCAAACATGGCATACAACAGGAATGATATAGCTACAGGTGGAAATTTGTGTCTTAGTTATTTCACTCTGAGCATGGGGTGGGTCATGACCTAATCCCTGAAACCTAGATTATTTCTGATACATTTCCCATTGTTTGCCACACAAATCAACACCAGTCTCCAGAATCTATAAGATCTGTCTAGTTTTGTACATATCCACTATTCTACCACGATTTGATAAGGTTTTTATCTTTCTATTTCTATTCTATTGTCTGAAATAACATTTGTTGACTTGTTTTTAATGCTTTGTTACACACTAGTTCTTTCATACCAATGTTGTGCATCTAACTAAACAATAAAAACTACACCATTACACATCTGGTTAGAGGAATAAATAGCACCACAGAATTTCAAACTACCACATTACAAAAATTTAAATAACAAATGCCAATTTCTTAAATCCTTGACAATACTGCATTCAAGCTTATATGTCTGTAACTCGCTTAACCATTAAATAACATCAAAACAGTTTCACTCAAAGTGTAGGTAATATTTCTTTTATGAAGTACTTGCTGTCCCAAGCACTATTCCTTTTATTATTCTTTTTAATTTTTCTGGGCTCTGAAACTAAATTTTGGAGCACCACTGTTCACACTCTGGATGAATTGTGCATTGTTACTTTAGGTACATATGAAAGTGCAAACATATTTTATAGCAGTGTGGAGAGTAGGAAGAAATGATGATGATGAAGAAGAAGAAGAAAAAGAAGAAGAAGTGGGGGGGGGGTGGGGGGGGGGGGAAGCCAGCAGAAATCCACCTTGTTTAGGAACTCTGATATTTCTCCACAAAAAATCAATTAACTGTGTTGGCTCCAGCAGATGATATATGAAATAAAAACAATGACTACAAATGGTTAATATTTTTCAGATGTCATTGGCTCTAGGGCATCATCTTACCTACACTATGATGTTCGTGTGAACACTTCAATGGCTCAAAGTGACCTAACTTGTTTTTTCATGATAGTTGCAGTACTATGATGACTTATACACACATTAAACATCCACTGCAACATCATAAGCATTAATATGTTTTACCAACAGTTATGGATGTGGCAGAACTGAAATATTTCAGCTACACATTCCACAAAATAAGATCCCATGGGCACATAATCTCAACACAAGCACAGGCTTCATAATTTTGAAGAGATTAAAACAAATATGCTAGATATGTTATTCAGTGCCAATAATACAATTCGAACACCAATCATTAAGGATATACTCACGCAATACAATAACATTAAATTCAGCGATAAGGTGATTATTGGGTTTGAAGTCATAATTGTAGTGATGATGGTGGCACTGATGGTGGTGACTGTAATTAGATTAAAAGGGAAGAAACAAATGAAGAATGGATTCCCCTCCTCCCCAAGATACGCAACTTTTGAAATGTGAAGCATTTTCACTGTATTAGGTTTGGAGATGGTAAACTTACTTTGTAGACAGTTGGTCATGAATTCATGTGGTCTGAAATACCAAGACTTTCTCCTGGAAGAGTTCTGAAATCTCATACTTATGTGTGTATAATCTGTGCATGTTTCTGTATATTAATAAATACTGAGACTGAACTGCTGGCCATAAATGTTTTGCCTCCTGAATGTACTGGACAGTGATTCTGTCTCATTATTTATTAGTTTTCTCAGACGAATTTTCCTTTGTTATATTTACATATAATTATACAGATAAGAATATAATAGAGGGAAACATTCCACGTGGGAAAAATATATCTAAACACAAAGATGATGTAACTTACCAAGCGAAAGTGCTGGCATGTTGATAGACACACAAACAAACACAAACATACACACAAAAATCAAGCTTTCACAACCAACTGTTGCTTCATCAGGAAAGAGGGAAGGAGAGGGAAAGACGAAAGGATGTGGGTTTTAAGGGAGAGGGTAAGGAGTCATTCCAATCCCGGGAGCAGAAAGACTTACCTTAGGGGGGAAAAAGGACAGGTATACACTCGTACACACACACACACACACACACACACACACACACACACACACACACACACAAGCGGACATTTGTTAGGCAAAGAGTTTGGGTAGAGATGTCAGTCGAGGCGGAAGTACAGAGCAAAGATGCTGTTGAATGACAGGTGAGGTATGAGCAGCGGCAACTTGAAATTAGCGGAGGTTGAGGCCTGGTGGATAACGGGAAGAGAGGATATACTGAAGGGCAAGTTCCCATCTCCAGAGTTCTGACAGGTTAGTGTTAGTGGGAAGTATCCAGATAACCCGGACGGTTTAACACTGTGCCAAGATGTGCTGGCCGTGCACCAAGGCATGTTTAGCCACAGGGTGATCGTCATCACCAACAAACACTGTCTGCCTGTGTCCATTCATGCGAATGGACAGTTTGTTGCTGGTCAGAGCCACGTGTGAAAGCACCCACATGATTTACCAACTGACCTGCCTACACTGTGAAGCTTTCTATGTGGGAATATATGTATGTGTGTGTGTGTGTGTGTGTGTGGGAGGGGGGGGGGGGGCACGTGCGCGCGGAGAGAGAGTGTATACCTGTCCTTTTTTCCCCCTAAGGTAAGTCTTTCTGCTCCCGGGATTGGAATGACTCCTTACCCTCTCCCTTAAAACCCACATCCTTTCGTCTTTCCCTCTCCTTCCCTCTCTCCTGATGAAGCAACTGTTGGTTGCGAAAGCTTGAATTTTGTGTGTGTGTGTGTCTATCAACATGCCAGCACTTTCGTTTGGTAAGTTACATCATCTTTGTTTTTAGATATATAATTAATGATATGAATATAATAGAAGGAAACATTCCACGTGGGAAAAATATATCTAAAAACAAAGATGATTTGACTTACCAAACGAAAGCGCTGGCACGTCGATAGACACACAAACAAACACAAACATACACACAAAATTCTAGCTATCGCAACCAACGGTTGCCCCGTCAGGAAAGAGGGAAGGAGAGGGAAAGACGAAAGGATTTGGGTTTTAAGGGAGAGGGTAAGGAGCCATTCCAATCCCGGGAGCGGAAAGACTTACCTTAGGGGGAAAAAAGGATGGGTATACACTCGCGCGCACACACACACACACACACACACACACACACACACACACACACACACACACACATACAGACACAAGCAGACTGGTCTGCTTGTGTCTGTACGTGTGTGGATGGATATGTGTGTGTGTGTGCGCGCGCGCGAGTGTATACCCATCCTTTTTCCCCCCTAAGGTAAGTCTTTCCGCTCCCGGGATTGGAATGACTCCTTACCCTCTCCCTTAAAACCCAAATCCTTTCGTCTTTCCCTCTCCTTCCCTCTTTCCTGACGAGGCAACCGTTGGTTGCGATAGCTAGAATTTTGTGTGTATGTTTGTGTTTGTTTGTGTGTCTATCGACGTGCCAGCGCTTTCGTTTGGTAAGTCAAATCATCTTTGTTTTTAGATATAGATATATAATTATACAGACATAGACAAAATGAACAATTTGCTTAAACAGCAAAATATGTACACACAAAGAAATCACGTGAAAGGAAAATCTTAAATAGAACAAGGTAAGTAAGATGCTAAAGAGAAGGCGACAATTTCAAGAACATGATAATAGTCACATGATATAATACACAGAACTATAGGGATATGTCCTTGAGAGAATGTAAAAAATTTGATAAGATCAAAGAATTTGAAACAACATAATTAAAAAGAAAACAAAACTGAAACCCATGTTGATTAGACACAATTTGCAGTTAATATGGCAAATGGCACAGTAAGTAACAACAGATCAAATTGGAAAACACTCCAAGATGCCTTTCAAGGTTCATATATTTCATAAACTGAATCAAAAATACAGACAGTAAACACTGAAAACAACAAAATTCTGGAGATAATGGCCGATGAAGTGGGTAAAACCATTCACAGCCTGAAGAACGGAATTATTAAGGCTGCAGCAAAAATTATCAGAAGGATTGCACAAAATTGTTTACAGAATGTAAGCACTGGAACAAAGTCATTAGAATTTTTCTTCACAATAAATGAGGCAAGACTTCCCTTCACAAAAAACTGAGGCAGCAATTTGTACTGCCTGCCTTTAGTCTTGATGAAATTCCAGAATGACTGAAGTATATTTGAAGTTATGTTTGAACATCAGTTATAAGATACCTAAACAATGTATGACCAAAATATATCAAAAAAGAAAATTTTATCAATTAACAACACAGTCACAGAACAGATACCATCATCATCATATTGATAAGGCTAACCGACCAATGATGATCTTCAGTGGGGATGCACCCACATTGCCCGAACTCTTACGGGAATCGGTAGACAGACTGCTGCGAGTAGTGAGTATGTGAGCAGGGGCACTACAAATGTAGTGTGTGCACAGTAAGTTGAAAATGTGGGTCTCACGGGGAGTGTGCCAGAGGTAAGTCACTGCAGTCGCACTATCCTCTGTGACCTCGGTGGCTCAGATGGATAGAACGTCTGCCATGTAAGCAGGAGGTCCCAGGTTTGAGTCCCAGTCGGGGAACACATTTTCAACTGTCCCCGTTGATATTTATCAACGCCTGTAAGCAGCTAAAGATCTTGATTACATTGTAATTTCATTCTTTGATAGCTGCCAAATAACCAGTGGTATCTGATCTTTTGGACATGTTCGAAAGAACAGATACCATCTTCATATAAATTTGTATTATGTAAATGTATCAATTACTTAGGAGAAAGGATCGTGACTTTATGTTTACCCTGAATTAGTGAAATATGGAGGTAAAACTACTTCAGCAGACGTGATAATTATGAATATGAAATGAGGTAGGGATTAGAAATAAACAGGCCATCGGAGCTCTAGTGTAGTCAGAAATACGGAGAAGAAAAGGATAGGACATGAGGGAAACAGTCACAATGTTTGATATTGGTTAGGCCTATGTGATTTAAATTGTTTTTCCCTCACTAGGCCTTAGTTTCTACTCACTTTTAACATGGACCATTGCCTTCATTGTTCACTTAACATAAATTTGGGGGTGATAGTTGAGTGAAATTTGGGAGCGACAACAGATTTAGCCAATAATCACTGGAAATTTGACGATACGTACTCACTGCATGGCCACGTCTGTAAATATATATGCAAAAAGCATTAACTTTTTGACTGCTATACCTCAATGCTGCTTTCTCCCCATCTGTCAATTAGACATCATGTCCTCTATAATGTCTTCTACATATTTCAGTCATTGACATGCCACCATTAATAATAGCTGTCATGTCTGACTAATTATAAATCAAATTTGTATACAATATATGAAATTAGCATTATCATATCAAGTTGTCTTTTATATATTTTGTGCATGATAGGAATGTAAGTAAAACTAAAAGTACTTTTACTATTCTTTCACCCCTTATCCACAAATAATAAATTAGGATGACATTTAATTTTTTTTCATTTATTTATTTATTTACTTATGTGTCTCAAGTATTAACAACACTTCCAGATACAATAAAATAAGTGAATTTACAATTCTTTTGAATACAATTGTAAAGTTATGACAAATACATTGTTTAGAAAATCAAATTACAGGTTGACATTTCTCATAATTTAAGCAACACAAAAATGTGCATGATAGCCTTAAAATAAATAACAATGAGGGAACCCATGCAGTTGACATTACACCCAAACCAAAAGGAAACCATTACAACAGTGCCCAATGAACTGGTATAAATGTGATAATCATCTTCATTATAACCTCTTGAAAATCCATGGCAATGAGATTTTTCACACTTCCTTTCCTCACTGTTACCTCCTCCTACAGCCACAGATAATAATACACCTCAACTCAGCATTTATTACTTTAAAATCTCCCTTACTCTAATGAAAAGTAGGATACAGTGAACAGAACTGCCTGTATTTGTGTTTAACCTCTAGCTTCTGCTATTATTTCATTGTGATTATCACATGAAGTTTGACATACTACAGCCATTCTCTTAGCATGCAAAGCCTCTTCACAGTTAAACCACTGAACTTTTTTCTCTAATTAACAATGACCCTCTGACACTTCCATGTGTCTTTCTAGTGATTGCAAGTTACCTCTGTCATTCTGGAAAGTCAGAAACTGCACAAATAAGACTCAAGATACAAAGGGCAAGAATTATTGATTGCAGTAAGTGATTTTCTGTTTCCACAACCTGTACACATAGTAATTACTTTTCTATAAAGTACACTGTGGACAGTCAGTGTTGTAATCTATTAAACTTTTTAGGCCAGTCATTAAAAACATATTCTAACTTTTTTTTAAAATAAATCTGTTGCTCCCAAGTGTGTAAAACATCATTTTTACTGTTTTTCAAGTACATCACGGATTTCTGTGATTTGCTGATGTGAGAAGCTTTTTCGTAATAATTCCATCTTCTACGCATTTACTTCTTTAACCACAAAAGAAAGAAGTGTTCCACAAACTGCATCAAATTTTCTTTTCCTCTGAGTATGTATTTGCACCATGATGACAAATTGACACAACAGCATGTGTATTTTCCTATGCAGCTTTTTTCTAGTGATTCTTAACAATACCATTCAATTTTCATTCTCAGAAAACCTATATTGTAAAAGTGTCCTACTGATTACATTTAGTACGTCCTTAATGAAAAAAATTAGATTTTTTCAGTAAACACTAAAAATCTAGCCTCTTCAAAACAATAAATTACTTGTTGGCATAAATGTGCATCACACTGGAAATATGTATAGTAATCAAACATTCCGAGCCAAATCGATTGGCAAACTTGAATGGACACTAGATCGATATTTACCAAAAAGAATTCACAGATTTCCCCATCACAGAAAAAACTATCATGTATACAAAATGATGGAAGTGGTGTTGATTTACAACAATTCACACCAGAGATTTGCTAAACATTTTTATTTGATCTGTTACTTTTCCCTGTCCATTTATTAACATAAAACCGCATCAATACCCAATAAAATTATACCACAACACTTAACAGTATTAAATAATCGTAGCTGGTGCACTGCTTTATAATTTTAATAACCCCGCACTTCACACTGAACCATGGTGTAACAATTTACTTCTCCGTTGACTGTGCACTTGTTGCAATGCTTTCCCTTAGTGGTCAATATCAATCACTATTGGACAAATTCTACAATGACAATACTTAACAACTTTTAAAAGCCCAACCACCATGCAGCACAATGCAAATTCATCCCACCAAAGAAAGAATGTAAGCAACTCAAATAAAAAAAAACTACTTTTCTACAAAGCACCACTTCATCACTCAAAAATGCTCAATATACGCTATGTTAGCCATGCACTGTATACTACTAACGAAGTATTGAGTAAGCACACCTTTCCCTGTCACCCAACCATACAAACATTCTGCTATTTATTTCGTTTCCATTATTATCAACACCTCACAAAAACTGTACATTATTTAAAATTATTACACTTACACATAATCCCTTAAATGTTGTTGGAGCTTATGTGGCAACATATGAATATGCAGTAAAAAATAATTCAAAAATAACAATGATATAGTAAGTTCAAAAATGGTTCAAATGGCTCTAAGCACTATGGGACTTAACATCTGAGGTCATCAGTCCCCTAATATATAGTATGTTAGCAATAACAATAATCAATGGCATCCGTTCAGCAGCGAGTGAAAGAGTAGCACTTCAGGAAAAAAAACAGCAGTTCTAGAAGTGAATCCTCAGACATTTAGAGCCAAAGTCACAAAGTCACTGTCGTAGAGATACACATTAGGTGCAGAATCAACACCATACAATCAAGTCACACCAGTGAGTCAAAAGATTTCCACCAAAGTATGTCATGGACAAACTCACAGCTTCAACATGCTTAAATTTCAACTATCACATATTATCAGTTCCTGCAAAAGCATAACAACTTTTCAAGGTTCCGTACTACATCAGATGCAGTTGCTTCTCCCCGTTCTCATTTCCTGAGGAAAGAGACTTATCTTTATGACACAACAATAAATAAAACTCCAAAAGCCTGAGGACTCTTTTCCCAGGACTCCCTTGCCACTCTTTCACCCACCAGCAAGCGGGAATCTTTCACGTTTGTTTATTCTCGCATTCATTTGCCTGCAAGGAGCAAAAGCCTCATTATGATCTGTTCACTTTCCAAGACATTCCTTGTAAAGAGAATGTGCCTTTGTCTAATGCTTTCCCTTAAAAAGATACCTATACTCTCTCTCTCTCTCTCTCTCTCTCTCTCTCTCTCTCTCTCTCATATCCTTATCAGGCCAATTTCACAAAGAGGGGCATGCATTTTCTATAGCCTTCTTGAATTTATGGAAACCACAGGACATATTAATTAGGAAAACTATACAGAGATTTGAACGTTATTCCTCTTAAATGCAACTTACTAGCTTTCAGGAAGTCAAGAGAGAGCCAGTCACCACATCTTCATGTCTAAAGTGAAAGAATTTATTAAATTAAGTGAAGTCACCACATCATCAACCCGATGGTTGGTTTCAACAATGTGGTGTTTTACTATGAGTGGTATGCTCTTCGCTTCATCCAACCTCCAAACCGACAAATCATGTCAGTTGTTGGGAGAACCGAGTTTAAATTTCACACCAACTCTCAGTGGAAGTTGGCATTTTTCACATTAATGAAACACCGTCAGGGGTGATGCACAAAAATCCCAGGATCGGTCACTGATTGAACCGCAGGCCTATAGATTTGCAATGTCACTTACCTACCCACTGAACCCCAAGCTACACTTATCAGTGATATGTATGACATCTATACATAATGTACACTTTTAAATAAACTAATTAAGTATTTTGGCAGCAAAAGAAAATAACTGTGGCTTCTGTTAGTAAATACACCTGACGTATTTCCTCAGTGAACTGCAGAAACAAAATTAATTTATCCACGATAACCATGTTTGAGCTCTGTGGCTACAGGTTAAATTATTTGAAAAAAATACAGTGAACAGCTGAACACCAGTTACAAAACTTTACTCACACCAAGGTGTCTACAGTTGGTATAACACAGCTACACATAAAAAATTATCAGGAACACTCAATTAAGTATTGATTACTGTACATTTTTCGACTACAAAATACGAATCCTCAATAAGAAGTGAACTGTAGTAGTAAAATTTCTATCCTAACTGTTGCAGTTAATGACCATCGGACTTTTTCAGAGATTCATGAACTTATTTATGTATTATCCAGGAGAATGTGAAACATGAGAGAGAGAGAGAGAGAGAGAGAGAGAGAGAGAGAGCTCATTATTATATGAACATCCTGCTTCTTTTGGCTACGACATCAATGATTATCAGTTTATCACCAGATAAAGCAACGAGTCTGGCGCATTCACTCCCACCTCACGATACCTGGCTCCCACCCTGTACTAAATTGTAGGTCACTGTCTTTTACAGGTTGCTTTCTGAGATTTTCTCTTTCAGTCACTTCTTTTAATATGGTAACTCATAAACGGTTTGTACTGTTAATGGCAGAGGTATTAAAATACAATTCAAATTCATTTTCTGAAGCCTGTTCCCCACAGGTAACTTCTCAGGACAGCATAGGTGTCAACTGGTTTGAATCAGCATTGCTCTGCAGTGTACCGTATTTACTCAAATCTAAGCCGCACCTGAAAAATGAGACTCGAAATAAAGGAAAAAAAAATTTCCCGAATCTAAGCCGCACCTGAAATTTGAGACTCGAAATTCAAGGGGAGAGAAAAGTTGTAGGCCGCACCTCCAAATCGAAACAAAGTTGGTCCATTGTAATATGAGACACAATTTAGATCGAATGAATGACGATACAGCTACAGTAGTTTGGTTCGAGTCGTAAGCTTAGCAGTTAAGCTTTACCACGTAGCTATTGCTATGGGTCAGGCGCTCCGTCCGTATTTATACGGGTGCCCTTCCTTTTTCACGTGCTTCGTCTGGTTTGAATCGATTGCTTATTTTGCTTTGATCTGATAAGTACCGTTTTCTTTGTTATAGGTGTTTGCGTCAATCTTAAGCTGAAAATGCATTACTGCACTGTGTCATGCATTGTTTGTTGCATTCTGATAGTGCGTGTTTACGGCCTGTCGCGGCTCGCGGCATGGCTTGCTTTTGTGCACGCTACCGCCGCGTACAATTAAAAAAAAAAAAAGAGAGGGAGAGGAATCGTCTCATTAGCGAAACAATGGCAAGAGACTGCTATTTGTTGTTACTTACACTGCTGCTTTCTTTGATAATGATCAACAAGACTCAAATAATAGACTGCGTATGATAGAACATGTTCTGAACGAGAGTTGGGCGGAAATTTTTCTCCGTTTGAAAAGCTTTGCGGCCGCTTCTTTATTACATCAAATTCTGCACAGAAATTCCAGTCATCTTAGATTTAAAAATCTAGTCACTTGCCGTGCTTCATTTCTGACTGTATCACTATTAGGCATAAGAATAATACGAATATAAACATGACACAATACGTACATTCTTCCGCGTTTGCTGTTGTCTCACTCTTCTCTAGTTTCGTAGTTTATTTGGCAGACAGGATTTAAATGAGATAGCAGCAAACACGAAAGAATACATGGCAAAATGTTTATATTCGTATTATTCTTATGGTGAAGAGAATACTGTATGTGATTCAAATTTCATCAGGTTCCTATTAGCAACCATCTCTTCGCACAGATAGTTGACAAACATCCCAGTCTTGCCAGTCAGATTTTCGTAGTACACTGAAATTGTGCTACATTCGAAGATGAACAATACGGAATTTGTATTTACTTCTTTGGATAATGTATGAAAATGAAGAGGTCGAAACTCGCGGCGGAGAAAAAAAGCTCGTCTTCTCCTTTTTTTTAATTTATTTACTGACGCAGAGGTTTTGGCGTCAGTATTTATCTTTGTGCCTAGAAAGCATGCATGCGTTGCGCTACATATATTCGACGGCAGAAGTTAGTTGTGGTGGCATGTACCAACATTTTTCATAACTTCCGCTTGCTTTGCACTCGATTCTAAGCCGCAGGCGGTTTTTTGGATTACGAAAACCGGAAAAAATGTGCGGCTTAGATTCGAGTAAATACAGTACACTGTCTAAACAATATAATAGCACCCTTAACATGGGCATTCTATAAATACATCCTACAAAAGTAATGCCTGTGCATTCTCTGAGTGCATGCTCAGAAGTAATGCCTTGGTTGCCTTAGACTGCAGTCACAAATGTTTGAGTTGCATTTGCGTGAGTGTTTTTTTTCGTCTAATTTTGATGAAGGCTTTACTGGCCGAAAGCTATATTTGTGACAGTCTTTCCGTTGTACCTATCTGTGACTCAGCAACTCCACTATATGGCGAGTAGCAACTTTCGTTTCCACAATAATGTTACTTGATTGACGTTCCCACTTCGCTGACACATGCTGCAACCCTCTACCATTAAAGGGCTCCGAACTGCAATGTTTAACATAGCTGTGTATCATTTAACTATATTAGTGTGTGAGAAACACCATGCTGTAATCAAGTTTCTGACCACAGAAAACGAGCCTCCAACTGAAATCCATAGGAGAATAGAAGCTATGTACGGCGATGATTGTATCGACATCAGTAATGTGTGGCACTGCGTTCTTCGTACTCATAATAAAGGAAACTGTGGTACTAACCTCAGCATACGTGACAGGGCTCAGAGTGGACGGCACGTACAGAAACTGATGAGACTTTGTAGAATCAGGTTCCAAAACTTAAAAAAACATCTTTAAGCACTTCACTCTGAAAGTGACGAAGCAGTGCAACCAGTGGTGAGACTGTGGTTCCATTGATAAAGTTAAACATTCAACAGTGCCAATAAACTGGCCTCTTGTTGGAAGAAATGTGTTCGTCACCATGGTAACTATACTGATAAATAAGTATGTAGACATGAAGAATAAAGATGTAGAATGTTAATAATTTTTGTTTTATTTAAATAACTGTAATGGTTTTCGCACAAAAAAATTGGAGGCCTTACTTTCCAACATGCCCTCATAATTCTTATATTGTTTGATGAAGCGTCATATCTTCGTTGGAGGATTGAGTGATTTGGGTAATGTTGTCTCGCTCCTCCATCACTAGGTGACAAAATGGCAAAAACAAAAGCCTCTTGCTATATTTTTCAGGGATGTTTTTTTCTCAGAACACCTTTAGTAAATGGATTGGGAATTGTATAAGGTGACATCATCTACTACAATGACATATGATTTGTGAGATAATGATAAAAGCAGCTCCTGAAATTAAAGTCTCAGAAAATACCCACAATAAAAACTGCTGCCTGCAACTCAGTTCAGTGTAGGGTGCAGTCACTGTTAGACAGAATTAGTTGTGGTGGTTGCACAGTGCAACCTCATTTGGCAATGGATGTAGCACCAGAGAATAGCCTGCCAGCATCAAGAGGTTAAGTGAGGACGAGACTGTCAACTACAAAACAGTACGCTACCACTTGACATCGTCTAAGCATTTATGAGAATTTAAGGACATGATGCAGCTAGAAGCCTCCAAGATGATTTTCTTAATTTCTATCATTGCAAGACTATATATTTGCAAATAAAGTTAATGTCCTCACCCCCTCTCCTCACAGTGATGTTAAAACACAAACTGAAAATTAAGGACCAAAGAAGTAGTTGAGCAGGCTGTAGCATACACACAATGACGTCCTGTGTATACATATGATACTGTGTGCAAACCGTGTTTATAGCCCTCTTTTTTTTTTAACAAATTTATGCATCAAGCTTCGCTAAGTGACCAGTTACATTTTCTGGCAATAATGTCCATAACAGCAAATGCTATGTAGGTGAAATTTCCTTGTTCTTCAGGTATAGAAATATCAGGTGTGCAAAATACCAGAGGAGCAGTGGGGAATTGTGACACCAAATTAGGTGTACTTTATTTTAAACAAAAGAGGCGAAGAGGGGGCAATGTGCACACAATAAATATCCCACTGACAATATGGATAAATTGTGTTATCAGACAGCAATGTCTGCATTATTTTGAACAACAAGAAGGAAACCTCCAACTCTCCCACAGAGATTTTTTAAAAAAGTGAAACATCGCAATGAAAGGGGCCAGTGGTTTATTCAAATACATTACACTGTAAATAAATGCTGTCACAGTGAAAGTGGGTAAGTACAGTCAAACAAAATTGCCAGTTAGCGTTTGTTTGTTGTGGAATCCAAGCAATGGCATATTGTAGTAATGTGAGCACTCTGACAGCAAGTATACAGAGCTGTAAACTGCTATTAGCTCCACCCCTAATCCACTTCTTTGACATAAACGTTACATTGCTGCCATCCCGGCCAGGTCATCAGTTTGCTTTGCCAGGTAATTACTTAGAGTATAAAAAAAAAGAGGATAAGGTGATATTGTAATGCCCTCCACAGTTATTGGGATTTGTCAGTAATAAAGTGACTAAATGGTTTCCGTAATCTCACAGCACCAACAAACATGCATTTTGAAAAGTTTATCTAAAAACCATTGCTTAATAAAGGCTGATCTACTTCCAAAAATTTTCCTGTAAGTTGGCCAATTTTGATCGCACAGTAAACCTGAATCTTTAACAGTTTTTATATAATGCGAATTCTTCTTTTACCATCCAATTATTTATACTGTGTTAATTTTTATTTATTTTCAAAGTCTTTCCAGCCACAACTGAAGCTGAAAGAATTTGTAGTTATATAAAATGTATTGTGAGATTCCTGATGGAGGACAAAATAATTATATTCACTCCTATCAAACCATTTAATTTCATTTGACAACTATCACAACATGCTCCAATTAGGCTTCTGCTCCAAGCACAGTCAAATGTATCCTATACTCAAACAGTGGCAACACGTCCCCAAACAGTGTGGCATACATCACAGTGAAATACAGACCTTTATCTCTCCTCCTGGTTCCTTGAAGTAAGAAAAGTCAAGTCCATTCATGCCATACTGAACGGCATACTCTTGCACGTACTCAGACGAATGTGGACGTCCACGAGTTGCGATTCCAGTTATGTTGTAAGTGTAGCCCAAGTCGACGGTCAGGAACTGGTCGTAGTCCGAGCTGGAGGCCGTCCATGCGTTGGCTCCTGGTGTGCCACTACATTACTACACATTCTCTGAACACACTCCTAGTGCTGAGCTAATTTCCTTGATCTTACGAAGCAACCAATTTTGTGCATGAAATAACTTTGTATCTTACACATCTTTCTTACACCATTGTGTGTGTGTGTGTGTGTGTGTGTGTGTGTGTGTGTGTGTGTGTGTGTGTCAGTCATTGAATTTGCCTTTCAGCATAACATTTCTGTATCACCTGTAGCACCGTAGACATAAGACAAAGACATGTGCAATGAACTTCCACAGGCAAAGGGAATAAGTATAAGTATTTCACTCATGAGGCAGCTGTACCTACTAGTCACCGATTTTGTCAAAATTTTTGGTACATGCCATCCTTAATGAAATACAAAAGTGACGGAAGTGGGGACGCAGATGATCAAGCATTTAGAAACTTTGGTGCGGCTCTGACAAGACACAAACCATTTATGTTGGTGTAGTTTCCAGACAGTGGTTGGCACAAAGAAAAACAGTATGGAACAGTAATCCGAAGTTCGTGAGGACGAGTCCATTCATGGAAGGGTGTGTGTGTTTTTTTCCGAATTTTTACATTACTTACACTGCAAATGAACTGAAATGATGTGTGTGTGTGTGTGTGTGTGTGTGTGTGTGTGTGTGTGTGTGTGTGTGTGTATAAATATAATAGAGGGAAACATTCCACATGGGAAAATATATCTAAAAACACAGATGATGAGACTTACCGAACAAAAGCGCTGGCATGTCGATAGACACACAAACAAACACAAACATACACACAAAATTCAAGTTTTCGCAACAAATGGTTGCTTCATCAGGAAAGAGGGAAGGAGAGGGAAAGACGAAAGGATGTGGATTTTAAGGGAGAGGGTAAGGAGTCATTCCAATCCCGGGAGCGGAAAGACTTACCTGTCCTTTTTTCCCCCTAAGGTAAGTCTTTCCGCTCCCGGGATTGGAATGACTCCTTACCCTCTCCCTTAAAACCCACATCCTTTCGTCTTTCCCTCTTTCCTGATGAAGCAACCATTTGTTGCGAAAGCTTGAATTTTGTGTGTCTGTTTGTGTTTGTTTGCGTGTCTATCGACCTGTCAGCGCTTTTGTTTGGTAAGCCTCATCATCTTTCTTTATATATATATATATATATATATATATATATATATATGGTTATAATAGAAGGAAACATTCCACGTCCCCACTCCACCAAAAGTGTCTTTCCGCCGTCCACCTAACCTTCGTAACCTCTTAGTTCATCCCTATGAAATCCCCAAACCACCTTCCCTTCCCTCTGGCTCCTACCCTTGTAACCGCCCCCGGTGTGAAACCTGTCCCATGCACCCTCCCACCACCACCTACTCCAGTCCTGTAACCCGGAGGGTGTACACAATCAAAGGCAGAGCCACGTGTGAAAGCACCCACGTGATCTACCAACTGACCTGCCTACACTGTGATGCATTCTATGTGGGAATGACCAGCAACAAACTGTCCATTCGCATGAATGGACACAGGCAGACAGTGTTTGTTGGTAATGAGGATCACCCTGTGGCTAAACATGCCTTGGTGCACGGCCAGCACATCTTGGCGCAGTGTTACACCGTCCGGGTTATCTGGATACTTCCCACTAACACCAGCCTATCCGAACTCCGGAGATGGGAACTTGCTCTTAAATATATCCTCTCTTCTCGCTATCCGCCAGGCCTCAATCTCCGCTAATTTCTAATTTCAATTTGCCGCCGCTCATACCTCACCTGTCTTTCAACAACATCTTTGCCTCTGTACTTCCGCCTCGACTGACATCTCTGCCCAAACTCTTTGCCTTTACAAATGTCTGCTTGTGTCTGTGTATATGCGGATGGATGTGTGTGTGTGTGTGTGTGTGTGTGCGCGAGTGTATACCTGTCCTTTTTTTCCCCCTAAGGTAAGTCTTTCTGCTCCCGGGACTGGAATGACTCCTTACCCTCTCCCTTAAAACCCAAATCCTTTTGTCTTTCCCTCTCCTTCCCTCTTTCCTGACGAGGCAACCGTTGGTTGCGAAAGCTAGAATTTT
The DNA here is from genome assembly GCF_023864275.1 of Schistocerca cancellata. Taxonomy (NCBI): domain Eukaryota; kingdom Metazoa; phylum Arthropoda; class Insecta; order Orthoptera; family Acrididae; genus Schistocerca; species Schistocerca cancellata. Next base: position 62,582,703 of record NC_064637.1, on the reverse strand, counting down.
GTGTGTATGTTTGTGTTTGTTTGCGTGTCTATCGACCTGCCAGCGCTTTTGTTTGGTAAGTCTCATCATCTTTCTTTTTAGATATATTTTTCCCACGTGGAATGTTTCCCTCTGAAATATATATATATATAATATGGTTATAATAGAAGGAAACATTCCACGAAGGAAAAATATATCTAAAAACAAAGATGATGTGACTTACCAAATGAAAGTGCTGGCAGGTCGACAGACACACAAACGAACACAAACATACACACAAAATTCAAGCTTTCGCAACAAACTGTTGCCTCATCAGGAAAGAGGGAAGGAGAGGGAAAGACGAAAGGATGTGGGTTTTAAGGGAGAGGGTAAGGAGTCATTCCAATCCCGGGAGCGGAAAGACTTACCTTAGGGGGAAAAAAGGACAGGTATACATTCGCACACACACACATATCCATCCGCATATACACAGACACAAGCAGACATTTGTAAAGGCAAAGAGTTTGGGCAGAGATGTCAGTCGGGGCGGAAGTACAGAGGCAAAGATGATGTTGAAAGACACGTGAGGTATGAGCGGCGGCAAATTGAAATTAGAAATTAGTGGAGATTGAGGCCTGGCGGATAGCGAGAAGAGAGGATATGTTGAAGGGCAAGTTCCCATCTCCAGAGTTCTGACAGGTTGGTGTTAGTGGGAAGTATCCAGATAACCCGGACGGTGTAACACTGTGCCAAGATGTGCTGGCCGTGCACCAAGGCATGTTTAGCCACAGGGTGATCCTCATTACGAACAAACACTGTCTGCCTGTGTCCATTCATGAGAATGGACAGTTTGTTGCTGGTCATTCCCACATAGAACGCTTCACAGTGTAGGCAGGTCAATTGGTAAATCACGTGGGTGCTTTCACACGTGGCTCTGCCTTTGATCGTGTACACCTTCCGGGTTACAGGACTGGAATAGGTGGTAGTGGGAGGGTGCATGCGACAGGTTTTACACCGGGGGCGGTTACAGGGGTAGGAGCCAGAGGGTAGGGAAGGTCGTTTGGGGATTTCATGGGGATGAACTAAGAGGTTACGAAGGTTAGGTGGACGGCGGAAAGACACTCTTGGTGGAGTGGGGAGGATTTCATGAAGGATGGATCTCATTTCAGGGCAGGATTTGAGGAAGTCGTATCCCTGCTGGAGAGCCACATTCAGAATCTGATCCAGTCCCGGAAAGTATCCTGTCACAAGTGGGGCACTTTTGGGGTTCTTCAGTGGAAGGTTCCGGGTTTGAGGAGATGAGGAAGTGGCTCTGGTTATTTGCTTCTGTACCAGGTCGGGAGGGTAGTTACGGGATGCAAAAGCTGTTTTCAGGTTGTTGGTGTAATGGTTCAAGGATTCCGGACTGGAGCAGATTCGTTTGCCACGAAGACCTAGGCTGTAGGGAAGGGACCGTTTGATGTGGAATGGGTGGCAGCTGTCATAATGGAGGTACTGTTGCTTGTTGGTGGGTTTGATGTGGACGGACGTGTGAAGCTGGCCATTGGACAGGTGGAGGTCAACGTCAAGGAAAGTGGCATGGGATTTAGAGTAGGACCCGACCCATGAATAGGTTGGCGTACGAGGGGGCCATCCTGGTACCCATGGCTGTTCCCTTTAATTGTTGGTATGTCTGGCCTTCAAAAGTGAAGAAGTTGTGGGTCAGGATGAAGCTGACGAAGGTAATGAGGAAAGAGGTTTTAGGTAGGGCGGCAGGTGATCTGCGTGAAAGGAAGTGCTCCATCGCAGCGAGGCCCTGGACATGCGGAATATTTGTGTATAAGGAAGTGGCATCAATGGTTACAAGGATGGTTTTCGGGGGTATATGTGTGGATGGATATGTGTGTGTGTGCGCGCGAGTGTATACCCGTCCTTTTTTCCCCCCTAAGGTAAGTCTTTCCGCTCCCGGGACTGGAATGACTCCTTACCCTCTCCCTTAAAACCCACATCCTTTCGTCTTTCCCTCTCCATCCCTCTTTCCTGATGAGGCAACAGTTTGTTGCGAAAGCTTGAATTTTGTGTGTATGTTTGTGTTCGTTTGTGTGTCTGTCGACCTGCCAGCACTTTCATTTGGTAAGTCACATCATCTTTGTTTTTAGGTATATTTTTCCTTCGTGGAATGTTTCCTTCTATTATAACTATATATATATATATATATATATATATACTTAATGACAACATACTTAAGAACTTACAGGTTCAAAAAATAACAAATTGCTTTTGTTATGTAAAGGACATTTTTTAATTTTTTGTTTTATTTGAGAATTCAACATCAATTTATAAAAATTACTCTGAGTTTTTCATACAGTATTCAGCAAAACAGTTTCTGCTCTTTCATTGTCACATGCAAACACAGTGCACAGTATTTCAAATCTGATCATTTCATTTTCAAAGAAGAAACATTGACATTTAATTACAATCTTCACAAATTTTATCTCCTTTGTGCTGATATGATTTTGTTACGCTATTTTACTAAAATGCTGTTATTTCAAGTAAAAAAAAAAATACAAAATGATATAGAGAAATTCACAAACGTACAGGTGGCCGGCACAGTTCTCAGTCGTCGGACCCGTACGACACAATGTGACTATTTTGGTTACGGACGGTCCAGGGGCAAACCACAGAGCGCAGGCCTTCCTGGCACTTAGTACGGTCTGGATGCCTCCTTGGAGTGCTTCAACTGCACCTTAAGTCTCTTCGTGCCAATCTGGAACCCGTTCATCGCCTGTATTGCTGCCTGGGCGCTGACTGGGTTGTCATATGACACAAAACCAAAACACTTTGAAAGATTGGTTTGTTTATCAATGAATACTTTGGCTGACACAATGTTCCCAAAGGGCAAGAAGGTGGATGCAAGATCAGTATCACTGAATTCTGAATTCTTGTGGTAAGTGGTAGATGAAGAGGTTTGCTCCCTCAGGCCCCTCTATCTGCTTGCCAGCTGGACCTGCAGTGCTTCCAGCCCCTGTTATGCTCCCAGGTCCAGAGCCACCTCCGTGGGCACCGCCACTGCCAAATGCCGGAAAACCAGTGTACTGCTGGATGCCCGAGTAGGCAGATGTCAAGGCATCCAGTCCCAGCCCCGTACCATTGTGCGCCGCAGCTGCTGAACCCAGGCCATTGATGGAGGCCATCGAGTTCAGTGGGGACCCTGTCAAGCTGCCCAGCCCCATGCTCGTAACAGGGCTCAGTGGGCTACCACCCGACGTTTGTCCTGCCTACTCGGGCATCCAGCAGTACACTGGTTTTCCGGCATTTGGCAGTGGCGGTGCCCACGGAGGTGGCTCTGGACCTGGGAGCATAACAGGGGCTGGAAGCACTGCAGGTCCAGCTGGCAAGCAGATAGAGGGGCCTGAGGGAGCAAACCTCTTCATCTACCACTTACCACAAGAATTCAGAATTCAGTGATACTGATCTTGCATCCACCTTCTTGCCCTTTGGGAACATTGTGTCAGCCAAAGTATTCATTGATAAACAAACCAATCTTTCAAAGTGTTTTGGTTTTGTGTCATATGACAACCCAGTCAGCGCCCAGGCAGCAATACAGGCGATGAACGGGTTCCAGATTGGCACGAAGAGACTTAAGGTGCAGTTGAAGCGCTCCAAGGAGGCATCCAGACCGTACTAAGTGCCAGGAAGGCCTGCGCTCTGTGGTTTGCCCCTGGACCGTCCGTAACCAAAATAGTCACATTGTGTCGTACGGGTCCGACGACTGAGAACTGTGCCGGCCACCTGTACGTTTGTGAATTTCTCTATATCATTTTGTATTTTTTTTTTTACTTGAAATAACAGCATTTTAGTAAAATAGCGTAACAAAATCATATCAGCACAAAGGAGATAAAATTTGTGAAGATTGTAATTAAATGTCAATGTTTCTTCTTTGAAAATGAAATGATCAGATTTGAAATACTGTGCACTGTGTTTGCATGTGACAATGAAAGAGCAGAAACTGTTTTGCTGAATACTGTATGAAAAACTCAGAGTAATTTTTATAAATTGATGTTGAATTCTCAAATAAAACAAAAAATTAAAAAATTGCCTTTACATAACAAAAGCAATTTGTTATTTTTTGAACCTGTAAGTTCTTAAGTATGTTGTCATTAAGTGTATATATATATATATATATATATATATATATATATATATATATAGTTATAATAGAAGGAAACATTCCACGAAGGAAAAATATACCTAAAAACAAAGATGATGTGACTTACCAAATGAAAGTGCTGGCAGGTCGACAGACACACAAACGAACACAAACATACACACAAAATTCAAGCTTTCGCAACAAACTGTTGCCTCATCAGGAAAGAGGGAAGGAGAGGGAAAGACGAAAGGATGTGGGTTTTAAGGGAGAGGGTAAGGAGTCATTCCAGTCCCGGGAGCGGAAAGACTTGCCTCAGGGGGAAAAAAGGACGGGTATACACTCGCGCACACACACACATATCCATCCACACATATACAGACACAAGCAGACATATTTAAAGACAAAGAGTTTGGGCAGAGATGTCAGTCGAGGCAGAAGTGCAGAGGCAAAGACGTTGTTGAATGACAGGTGAGGTATGAGTGGCGGCAACTTGAAATTAGCGGAGATTGAGGCCTGGTGGATAACGGGAAGAGAGGATATATTGAAGAGCAAGTTCCCATCTCCGGAGTTCGGATAGGTTGGTGTTATTAGGAAGTATCCAGATAACCCGGACGGTGTAACACTGCGCCAAAATGTGCTGGTCGTGCACCAAGGCATGTTTAGCCACAGGGTGATCCTCATTACCAACAAACACTGTCTGCCTGTGTCCATTCATGCGAATGGACAGTTTGTTGCTGGTCATTCCCACATAGAACGCATCACAGTGTAGGCAGGTCAGTTGGTAGATCACGTGGGTGCTTTCACACGTAGCTCTGCCTTTGATTGTGTACACCTTCCGGGTTACAGGACTGGAGTAGGTGGTGGTGGGAGGGTGCATGGGACAGGTTTTACACCGGGGGCGGTTACAAGGGTAGGAGCCAGAGGGTAGGGAAGGTGGTTTGGGGATTTCATAGGGATGAACTAAGAGGTTACGAAGGTTAGGTGGACGACGGAAAGACACTCTTGGTGGAGTGGGGAGGATTTCATGAAGGATGGATCTCATTTCAGGGCAGGATTTGAGGAAGTCGTATCCCTGCTGGAGAGCCACATTCAGAATCTGATCCAGTCCCGGAAAGTATCCTGTCACAAGTGGGGCACTTTTGTGGTTCTTCTGTGGGAGGTTCTGGGTTTGAGAGGATGAGGAAGTGGCTCTGGTTATTTGCTTCTGTACCAGGTCGGGAGGGTAGTTGCGGGATGCGAAAGCTGTTGTCAGGTTGTTGGTGTAATGCTTCAGGGATTCCGGACTGGAGCAGATTCGTTTGCCACGAAGACCTAGGCTGTAGGGAAGGGACCGTTTGATGTGGAATGGGTGGCAGCTGTCGTAATGGAGGTACTGTTGCTTGTTGGTGGGTTTGATGTGGACGGACGTGTGAAGCTGGCCATTGGACAGGTGAAGGTCAACATCAAGGAAAGTGGCATGGGATTTGGAGTAGGACCAGGTAAATCTGATGGAACCAAAGGAGTTGAGGTTGGAGAGGAAATTCTGGAGTTCTTCTTCACTGTGAGTCCAGATCATGAAGATGTCATCAATAAATCTGTACCAAACTTTGGGTTGGCAGGCCTGGGTAACCAAGAAGGCTTCCTCTAAGCGACCCATGAATAGGTTGGCGTACGAGGGGGCCATCCTGGTACCCATGGCTGTTCCCTTTAATTGTTGGTATGTCTGGTTTTCAAAAGTGAAGAAGTTGTGGGTCAGGATGAAGCTGGCTAAGGTAATGAGGAAAGAGGTTTTAGGTAGGGTGGCAGGTGATCGGCGTGAAAGGAAGTGCTCCATCGCAGCAAGGCCCTGGACGTGCGGGATATTTGTGTATAAGGAAGTGGCATCAATGGTTACAAGGATGGTTTCTGAAGGTAACGGATTGGGTAAGGATTCCAGGCGTTCCAGAAAGTGGTTGGTGTCTTTGATGAAGGATGGGAGACTGCATGTAATGGGTTGAAGGTGTTGATCTACGTAGGCAGAGATACATTCTGTGGGGGCTTGGTAACCAGCTACAATGGGGCGGCCGGGATGATTGGGTTTGTGAATTTTAGGAAGAAGGTAGAAGGTAGGGGTGCGGGGTGTCAGGAGGTTGATGGAGTCAGGTGAAAGGTTTTGTAGGGGGCCTAAGGTTCTGAGGATTCCTTGAAGCTCTGCCTGGACATCAGGAATGGGATTACCTTGGCAAACTTTGTATGTGTTGTTGTCTGAAAGCTGACGCAGTCCCTCAGCCACATACTCCCGACGATCAAGTACCACGGTCGTGGAACCCTTGTCCGCCGGAAGAATGACGATGGACCGGTCAGCCTTCAGATCACGGATAGCCTGGGCTTCAGCAGTGGTGATGTTGGGAGTAGGATTAAGGTTTTTTAAGAAGAATTGAGAGGCAAGGCTGGAAGTCAGAAATTCCTGGAAGGTTTGGAGAGGGTGATTCTGAGGAAGAGGGGGTGGGTCCCGCTGTGACGGAGGACGGAACTGTTCCAGGCAGGGTTCCTTCTATTATAACTATATATATATATATATATATATATATATATATATATATATATATATATAGAGGGAAACGTTCCACGTGGGAAAAATATATTTAAAAAGAAAGATGATGAGACTTACCAAACAAAAGCGCTGGCAGGTCGAAAGACACACAAACAATGTTTGTGTTTGTTTGTTTGTGTGTCTATCGACCTGCCAGCGCTTTTGTTTGGTAAGTCTCATCATCTATATATATATATATATATATATATATATATATATATATATATATATATCTAAAAACAAAGATGATGTGACTTACCAAATGAAAGTGCTGGCAGGTCGACAGACACACAAACGAACACAAACATACACACAAAATTCAAGCTTTCGCAACAAACTGTTGCCTCATCAGGAAAGAGGGAAGGAGAGGGAAAGACGAAAGGATGTGGGTTTTAAGGGAGAGGGTAAGGAGTCATTCCAGTCCCGGGAGCGGAAAGACTTACCTTAGGGGGAAAAAAGGACGGGTATACACTCGCACACACACACATATCCATCCACACATATACAGACACAAGCTTGTGTCTGTATATGTGTGGATGGATATGTGTGTGTGTGCGAGTGTATACCCGTCCTTTTTTCCCCCTAAGGTAAGTCTTTCCGCTCCCGGGACTGGAATGACTCCTTACCCTCTCCCTTAAAACCCACATCCTTTCGTCTTTCCCTCTCCTTCCCTCTTTCCTGATGAGGCAACAGTTTGTTGCGAAAGCTTGGATTTTGTGTGTATGTTTGTGTTCGTTTGTGTGTCTGTCGACCTGCCAGCACTTTCATTTGGTAAGTCACATCATCTTTGTTTTTAGGTATATATATATATATATATAATAGAGGGAAACATTCCACGTGGGAAAAATATTTCTAAAAAGAAAGATGATGATGAGACTTACCAAACAAAAGCACTGGCAGGTCGATAGACACACAAACAAACACAAACATACACACAAAATTCTAGCTTTCGCAACCAACGGTTGCCTCGTCAGGAAAGAGGGAAAGACAAAAGGATTTTGGTTTTAAGGGAGAGGGTAAAGCGGGATTGGAATGACTCCTTACCCTCTCCCTTAAAACCAAAATCCTTTTATCTTTCCCTCTCCTTCCCTCTTTCCTGACGAGGCAACCGTTGGTTGCGAAGGCTAGAATTTTGTGTGTATGTTTGTGTGTCTATCAACCTGCCAGCGCTTTTGTTTGGTAAGTCTCATCATCTTTCTTTTTAGAAATATATATATATATGTGGGGGCATCTGGGATCTCCTCCCAAACCCACTGAACCAATTTCAACCAAACTTGGCACACAAACAGCAGGCCTCAATGTATCAGCACTCTGGGGTTTATAACCTCCTAGCTCAAATAGGTGTGCAGATATGGGTAAATACATGTTTTTCAAACTTCTGGCATATAGGTTGCCCTGCATGACAGAACAGTATCAACCTGCCAAATCAAACTGCTTTGAAGGTAAGCCTACATGTCAGGGGCAAGAAATGGTTTTCCTAGCCACAGACATGTAGTATACACTTCAAGACAGGCATGTTGTGTTAAAGTATCACTGATCTGCTCTGCATGGCGGCCTATATGCCAGGGGCAAATAAATGATTTTCAAGTCACTGATGTATGACAGGGCCATGTGACATGCACTGTGAGAATATCAGCCTGTTTTACTGAACTATACTGCACAGGCTACACTTGTTGGGGACAGGTTGAGATGGATTTGGAGGGGTGGGGGGGGGGGGGGGGCTGGACACAGCAAAGAGGAGGAGGAAATGGACAGAGGAGAGGAAGGGGAAATGCATGAAGCAGTTGGGAGATGTAGAGGCACAGTGGGCAGAGATGGTAAGAAAGGGGGAGGAAAAAGTGTGCAGAGGGAGGGGCAGGAGGAAATGGACAAAGAGAGGGAGAGAGAGAGAGAGAGAGAGAGAGAGAGAGAGAGAGAGAGAGAGAGAGAGAGAGAGAGAGAGAGAAAATGGGGAGGAAATTCACAGAGATGGGATGATGATCAATTGTACACAGAAATGGAGAAAGAGATGGACACAGGGACACAGAGAGGGTGAGTAGGAAGTGTATTCAGTGTGTTGAAAGCTTACACAGGCAAAGCCAAAGGCAAATTTCAAATTGCATATAAATTTTAAGGAAAGGATTGCAAAGCATACACAAAAACTTTATATGTATCATTAGATACTCTTACAGTTGATGATTTACACATGCCAGTGTGATATTTGTCTTTAGAACAGTGTGCAGCTTCCAAGAGTTGCTCAGAGGTCAAAGTTAAATTAATGGAATGTGAAGTCTTGTATGCTTTAATTACTATCCCTTCTTGGAAAATTATTTGCAGAGTCCTCATGGAAGCTGTTAAGTGCAACCCTTTCTTGGAAATTATTTGCAATCCCAAAGTTTCTTTTGCCTTTCCCTTTCATGCCTTTACATAGATATTAATAAATATAATTTATTGTGCATTTTTTGGCTTATTTGCAGTGTAGTAACATAAAAATTGAAAATAACAAAAAAATTTCATATAAGGACTGGACCCAATGACCCTCGGATTACCATTCTACACTCTTTCTGCCGCGTTAAGTGCTGTCTGGAAACTAAACTATAATGTAAATGGCTAATGCCTCACCCTACATATGCCAAAAATGCTATTTATTTCCTAAATATTTGGCTATCTGAAGCTTCGACTTCTGTCACTTTCATTCCTGGCCAAGCCCTGCATCTACCATACATCTGAACAAAATCGGTACAATGAGTACGTGTAATCCACTCCTGGGTAGATTTTCTCCTCTCATCTCACAAAAGATAAGTCCCTACTTTCCAACCACCCATAAATAATCCCTCTTCTCTCCCAGAAAAGGAACATAGACATTATCAAAGCTAAAATTAATATTTTCTACTTTCAAGTGTGTATTGATAGTATTAGGATTGGCACTTCCTAAAAGGTCCTGAGCAGCTGTTCTGTCTTCTTGCAATTTTCTAAAAATTCAGTATGAGGTATTTACTTTCTCGACAATGGAAACTACTATTTTTAAAAACTGTCCCCCCACTTTAAAAATTTCATCTGTAAAAATGACCCGTACAAAAGTACAATGGAGTATGGAACACTGGAGTACAAACAAGGAAAAGTCACAAAGATTTATCATCTCGAAAACAAAGTAAAGGTACATTCACACGATGCCTCTTTCCTCATGCGCACTCACACACACATGTGCATGCTCAACAATTTATGGAACAAACACACGTATGCATGGGCTTTTTTGTGCCCACAAATTGCCTTGCTGCACAACAGGTCTAACATTCTTCTTTGTTTGGGAGTTTGTGCTGCATTTATTGTGGTGAAAAAGGGAGAGAAAAAGAAAACACAAAAACCATATTGGGTAAGAAAGTATCTAAAAAACAGAAGTATGAGAAACACAAAGCGATGACACCATTTAGTCTGCAAATTTCTGGAGGTGGTCACAGCATATATTTACATTTTGTGTTTGGAAAACTGCAGTGATAAAAGGTTGGCAATAATATTATGTTAGCTGGTAACTGCAACTTGTATGCCAGTTTGCACTATTTCACATTTCAAAATGAAGCAGTTCAATGATTTTTTTCTGAAACTGAGACATCCTTAAGGGAGATTCTTAGTCGTTATGTGAAGGTTTAACTTTCAATGTGTCATTTGTATTTTATTTTACAAAAAAATGTTATTTACAAAATTTTAATCATGAAAGGTTATATGTAGATTAACACCCTGTGACTCTGCAAATTCACACAGATGCCAGAATCTGCTAGAATGGAGGCTGTGTTTTCCAAGTTTGTACATCCTGCATCATCAAAGTCCTTCATTTCAGTTTCTATTTGTTTGTTGAAGAGTTCCACCAACCTCATCTTTTCTTCTGTTCCAACATTAGACTCCTCAACTGCTATGCTATTAAGTCACCATAACATGAATATTTGATGTTTCCGTATGCATATTTCACAAACTTGTAGGCTTCTCCTCCTCCTCCTCCTCCTCCATTTTCCTACTTTGAGACCTGTCTTGTTTGTTATAATGATATAATCGGAGACTTATCGTACTTGACACCCAAGGGCACCAAATCTCATCATTTATAAATTATTAGGAATAAACTGACATTTCTACACGAAAATGACGTTATACCACAACCTCAACGCACTGCACAATGTAACACACATGGGCCCCACCTACCTGTCGTCTGCTAATTAGTGTCGGAGATTTGCACTGAATCTGGGAAGTGACGCAGTATATGTATGGCCTCCATATCGAGGAAATTACATGTGCACAAACGTGCATGCATAGTTGCAGTGTTGGAAATGTAAGCGGTTGTGCAAAGTTGAACAGAAAAAGGCATCATGTGGACGCACCTTTACAAGGTGAATCTTCTGTCTGTCTGCAGATACGTGTCTGCATTCCTAGTGCACACGGAAATCTCCATGTCACAGTAATGCAGCGCGTGACTCGAGGAGCCACAACAAAACAATGCAGCCCATCTCCACTTTATCGTTAGTTGCAGCATTTTGTTTTGGATTCCATATCAGCTTGCTATTTTACTGCAATACTTTGATTTCAATGTGTACCAAGATTACACACAATTATGTAACTTTATTTTGTCCAGACGATAATCGAAACATCATAATTGTCCCCTCTCCTTTTCCATATACCGTCCACTGCCCTCCACTCCTGAACATTGTTCTATTAATACACATAAAGCTGTGAGCTACAAATGTTCTATGTTGCAGAAGATACTGCCTAAATGTGAGCACTGGCGTCATAGCAGTGCCATCACATACACTATCTGATCAGAAGTGTCTAGGTATCCCCAAGTATTGTGGAACTGACTGTTAGACATCACAAGAGGTGGACCCGGCAATGTAAAAGAAGGTGGTGAGTACTAGGTTGTAAGCAGAGAAGCAGTGACAGTAGAATGGATCAGTCAGGAGAGCTCAGTGATTTTGAACACTGAGTAGTCACTGGATGAAACGAATCCGTCAGTGACATTTAAACCTTTTGGAACCCATCAGAGTCGACTGCAGGTGATGTGATCGGAAGGGAAAATGTGAAGGAACAACTGTGGGTAAACCGAGACAAGACAGACCACACATACTGCCAGACACGGACTGTCTAACGTTATGGAGGATTGTTGTACACAAATGAAATTGGCAGAAGGACTAACATGGGAGTTCCATAAGTGATAGAATCAGCCCAGCTACAGCACAATGACCGTGTGCCAGTAGTTAAAAGGAATGGGGTACAATGGGCAAGCAGCCCCTCACAAACCGCACATTCTGTAGACAGTGTTAAGTGATGCTCGTGGTGGAGCAAAGAGTGACAGCAGTGGATAGTGGATGACTGGAAATGAGTTATTTGGAGAGATGAACCACTCTACCCCCCTGTGGTAATTCAACGAAAGGGTCCAGATTCGGCAAATGTCTGGACAGTTTTACCTGCCATTGTGTGCAGGGCCAACAGTGAAATACAGAGGAGGTGGTGTTACAACATTGGGGTTTCTCACGGTTAGGGTGTGGTCCTTGTAGTACACTAAAGAAAACGCTAACAGCAGAAGGATAAAGGTACGAACACATCTTACAGTGGAGGAATAGTTTCGAGGCGATGACTGGTTATGTCATCGTGAAAATGCTCCCTGTCATAAAGCAGCATCTGTGAGGCAATAGTTTACAAAAACATTCCTGAAATGGACTGGCCTGCCCAGAGTTCCAACCTGAACCCAATGAAAACCTCTGGAATGAGTTACAATGCCGACATCACTCCTGACCCAAGTGTCCAACATCACTGCCTTCTCTGGTTTTGGCTCTCGAGGAAAAACGGGCTGCCATTTCTCTGCAGATATTCAAATACCTTATTAGCCGTGTCCCCAGCAGAGTTCACGATGTCATAAAGATGAAGGGTGGAGACGTACCATATTAATGTCCACTAATGGGTGTCCAGATACTTTGATCAGATAGTGTACAAGTTTTACCAGCGAAGCTGGAATGTAAGGTACTTTACTGAAATGCTAAATGTATCTTCTTGCCAGGTCGAAGGTTGAACGTATGAAGCACAAGAAATAATGAGAACTGAAACTGTCACAAAATTAAATGCAGTGAAGACAATGTTATCTCTCTGGAAAGTGACCAGTCTTAATTTATCTTGTATTATACCCAATGCATGTATACGTAATCTATCAGCATCTTTCAAACTGCTATTCATTTACTTTCTCATTCCTACAGATTTAGAAACGTGTTGTGTAAATCAACTACAGAACACACTTATTAACTGGAAGTAGCTTTAGTACTTGTTATTTTTAGTGTTTCTGCAGCGTACTAACACAATGATGAGTGGTGTATTAAATAATTAAAACTGTAGTAACTTCTTTGTGGAAACACTTGTGTGAGTATTGCTGTTTATGTAAGAAAGAACATTATGTAAATGAAATAAACAATAAAACATGATATTATTCTAAAGAAATACTATTATTAGAGTACTAAAAGATCAAACACACAAGAGGACATACGAGTAAAAATTTGTTATCTCATGATACATCTACTTTTTAACAGACATACGCACATTGCTATAATGTTTTCTTTACTTAGACACACAAAACAAATCTGAACTTTCTACACATCAAACTGCTATATACTGGATTAGACAGTCCCGTAATATTGAAGAAATATTTCACCATTAACTTCTGCTCATAATAAAATGAACGGCAGACTATTTGTCATGCAACATAATGCAAAATGTAAAGCTATAGGGCACATTATGTGCTACTAATATACTGGAACATAACATTATGCTGTAACAGAAAAAGGATATTAAAAACTGAATTTGATCTAGCATTCCAATACCATAATTTTATAAAATGTGAATACAATTATACAAAAATTACTTGACAGGCAGTATAAGTGAAGTTGAACCAAATATAACAAGCTGTTCCACTGTGTGCTGTAACATTTTTACATGAGAAACAAAAGTACAGCTTAAGAAACAAATGTAAGTAGCACATGGTTCCTTAGAAATGTGACTTATCTACAGATGGAAAGTGCTATGTTAAAAAAACACAAATTCTACTGAGAGCTAATGGGCACTTCTGATTATCAAATGTTTCACTGTTTGCACCATATATCAAACAAAATAATGCAACAGCATGTAGAAACAGAGTGTACTCAACATCATACTCCATGTAAAAGTACAGCCAAAGTAAGCATCAAAACACCATTAACAACATTAATAAATCAAATATGTTGGTACATAAGATATCTGTAACACAGCCCAACCAATAGAACCAAAGAAAGGTAACGGTCTACTGTGAGGCCAACTTATATATTAATTTATTTAAACGAGATAAAAATTATTACCAAATAAGTTATCCAGACATATCTCACATCTGTCTTCACTACTTCAATCTGTCATAATCTCCCTCCCAGTTTTGTCAAACATTTCAAAAAGTTTCTGGCATAAACAACTTTGTAAAATGTCTGTGACAAAGTGGTAGCCTCACCACTAATTGTAAGCAATTTATCAGTTCGATTATATAGGAACACTTTGTGCAGATTCTGCAGAGTAATGTCAGTAGCCTTGTGTTTTATCTTTCTGTATAAAACCTGAAAATTATGCTTGGTATCTAGTCATTTAAGAAATTTTAATGTGCAAGAAAGCAAGTGTACTACTAATGCTAACAAAATGGTGTGTATCCTGTTCTTGCACTTCAGCAAAGTCATCGCCTTGAAGTGTTCTGCAAGTATGCAGGGCTTTCTGGCTTATTAAAATAATCCAGATAGAATGTTGGTTCATGATGTGTGACAGACTCCAAAGCACCCTGAAATTCATTCCAAGATATTTCTTGAAAAACTGGAGGTGCTGATTTCATTTTACAGCAGTTATCTTCCGAACCAGAAACAGCCACTGCGACAATATGCAAGGCGTCGATTCGAGACTCTTCAAAGTGCCATCCACTAGGAAGAGGACGGCCCTTCACCTCCAGAGCAGTACCCACCTCCACACACCCGGGGGTATCGGGTAGACGACTGCTGCAAAATGAAAAACTCAAATCGCATAATTCAGGGCCCCCACCAATACCTTCACCTGTTGCTTTCAGGTAGCTCTCCTTAAGGGCCCACAACCTGAAGAACACGGCAGGGCCATCTCTGCCAGCATTCTCAATTGAAACCTGTTCAACTGCGGAGAGATTTCGTTTCATGATGCGCAACAAGTGTGCAGCATCACGATGTTTCTCTTCTACAGTGTCAACACCGACAGTATCAGCCACTGAACTTCCGTATCCTGCTTCACCAGCTAGCACTGCCCACCTCCCGGCATGAGAGATACTGAAACTGACTTTGGCATCTGTCAGCCCTTCCTGAACCGTCGGCTTGCCCCGACTGTCCCGTTCCAAGCGAACAGCACTCCACGGGATGGACAGAGCGCGACTCACAAACAATCGTGCTAAGAGGCGACCTGCCAAGGACGCACGAGCATCTCTCCGAAAAGCAAATCGACGGATTCGAGTGCACTCTTCTGGCTGGACACTCGACAGTGCCGAGACCCACTCTGCCTCAGATGGGCGCCATGAACCGACGTCAAACATCCATCGCACACTCATCTCCTTCACTGCAGATATCTTTGCACTTGCGAGCTGTTCTTGCCCTCCGGTTACAACAGGTTCAGCATTTTTTGACAAGTCTGCAAGATCTCGCTCTGGGCACCTCACCGAATGTGGAGAAGTGCTGGCTGCCTGCTTATTGTTGGTTTCTAAAGGAACATCTGTGCTCACTGCTATACCATCAACATGTTCAGTGTTAAGAGATACAGCAGCAGAGTCAACTTCAGATTTCCTTGTTACTCTATCTTCCTCGTAGCTTGCAAGTGATGCCTCCTCCATTTTATGCAAAACTGCACCCTCCAGTTGATCTGTCCAACTGCCACAAAATTCACTCAGTTTCAGGCACGAGGCACTTGACTTTGCTTGTGTCATTCCTTTAATAGCAACCAAAAATATTTCTGGCAAATATCTAAAGGTATTTGCCTTTTTGCAGTCTGACAGTGCTACCAAAATACCACAAAAACAGAAAGAATGTATTTTCTCTCTTACAGATTCCACTATGTCTTCTTGGTACCAATACTTAAGGCAAGCTCCATTGTTCTGAGCACTGGATAAACAGTTGGTCACTTTACTATTATACACACACACATCTGTGTGGTATACATACTTACCACAAATTTCCAAATGTGATTTGATAGTTATTTTCTCAACTGCAAAACGTACTAGTGCAGTGTGCAAAAAAACTCTCAAACTTGTACAAGACGGCTTATACATATTCTAATGCACAAGAGTGGTAATGCAGAATGTGCATATTTTCCACTAAACTGTTCATATTATTTTATAAAACTTAACTAAGATTTAACTACAACGCATCAAGCAAAAATATTTGTATATAATTTATCGTAAGTGCTTGAACACTATGTATGACGTTGCAGTAATGCTTAACAGTTCAATGTGTGAAAGCACCAAATTCATGCATCTCAGCTTTCTCTGCTTATGAAACTTCTTTTTTGAACTTGCACAATATCACTCTGTTAAAAGTCATTGTTTACTAAAAGCAATGTGTTCCAGCTATATATCACGGTATCCATCACTGAGATGTTAAAGAAGAAGAATGCCTGGAAGACACATATAGCCAGTGATCTTCACACCAAACAACATTTGGCACAGCCGACGCACTGCATTTGTAGGTGGTGTTAAGTGCAATATTTAGTATTTACTTTCCCACTGCAATGCTAACTCCACTGCACAAATGACCAAGTACTTTAACCTGGAAGAGAGAGCTTATGTCACAGGGCTGACAAGCTATTGGTGGAAGAGTTATTGAGCTAAGTGGTAAATCAGGCCTCACACTGTAAATCTTAAAAATGAAATTCAATAACCAGGAAACATGCTATGAATACAGCAACAGCCGAACTATAGAAATATCAAATTATAAAACTACTACTGATGTGACAGGACAAATATTTTGTAGAGTTAAGTCTTTGATTTTTGTTATGCAATTAATGAATGGTCAACTGAAGGGTCTAAATCCACCTGCCTGCTCTGACCCATGTTGCAACTGTGTTGTGTGAGGTCTTTGAGGTGCAGTGTGTTTGAAACGGATTGTGTTTGCAGAGGGTATGTTGGAGTAAACAATGGAACACTCTAATGTGGTATGCATATGTTCGTAAATTGTTTATAAGTAATGTTAGTGTGCCACTGGGCATAGCGCTGTGAGTTATTCGATATTTCAAAGTTTGCTTTTGTTGTCTTTACAGACAGTTACTTTAATGCCTTTAGTTATTGGCTACTGGTCTTGTTTCGACTTAGAAATGATTTCATCATGTTGTTAATAGTTTGAAAGTTATTTCTTTTCGTGTTTTGTTTAACAATGGATCACAGCAGACCTAGGCCTGCTAGCATAATGAGTAACTGTCAGAAACCAGTAAACCTTTTTATCAATGACCTATTAGACATGCCTTAATCCCAAAATTCATACAGTTTGTAACAAAACAAGTAAACGCTAAGAGGAGTCACTTGTTAAAAGTAGTACATACCTGAATGCCCCTGTCTACAAATACAAAATAAAAGAGCGTCGTTATTTGTATTGTATGTTGGGCTACAGTAGCAGGAAGTGAGACTTTAGTGTACAACAGATTTATTTATGCGAACAAGGCATAGAAGTTCGGAACCAAAACCAAAGGCAACTACAGCTTTGGTTCGAGACTTCGTTCGCCAATATCTTACTTGTTTAGCTGAAACACTAACGCCACTTACACAACAACGGAAGCCTGGTTCAGTTTGATAAATATAGCATTCTATGACCGTAATCCTTTCCCTTATTAATTCTTAAGTCATACATTTCAGAAACCAGTGCTACTAACGATACTACTCTCACTAGCAAGGAAAAAACCTTACAAAAATGAGAGGGGAAATGCTTCACAATGACATACCATCAAGGCGTACATTTTCTGGCCCTCGTCCACGAAGAGATGAAGTAGATTTTAGCACAGCATTCCCCAGAAGAGGTTGGCTGCAGTCGTAATCAGCTGAAAATATGAAAGTAAAATGTATTGTGCCATACTTGAGGGCAGTTACGACTGGCAAGTAACGTTGAGGGAAGGAAAGAAGTTTGGCACCAAAGGAAAAACCTTAGCAGAATACTTCGAATACACTACACCGATACAATATTGCCTGTAAATATTGAAATCGTCAATTTTATTTAATTCAGCGCCATTTTCGAACGGGCTTGGCCGTTATGAATCATCAGAGTCCTCCGTGAAGTGGCATGACAATGATTTCTCGAAGCACTATGGAAAATGTGTTTATGAAAACGATCGTATTGATCTACTTACTTGCTTTAACGTAATTTAAACTAAGAATGCACACAAATAGAACACAGTAATTCAGGTACACCATGGTTACAGAACAAAACACACCTAACACCAACCAAAGATATTGAGACAGTTAGATGACAATTCTCAACACACGCCCAGTTCATATCGATATATGTCATCCAACTCGTTGCACTTTCGGTTCATCTATAGTTCACGAAATATCTTAACATAGACACTTTCAAGGAAACAATCATTATGCTGTGAAGTTTAAGTATGGCTGCTACATTAAAAGGAAGAGAAAAAAGTTTAACGACCATTGTCATAGTTTATGCAGGTTAACGCAGCTAAATGACAGGTAACACGATTTAAGGGACAAAATAAACTTATGTTTTATTCGCACAACACACATCAATACATTTGAT
Source organism: Schistocerca cancellata (assembly GCF_023864275.1). NCBI lineage: Eukaryota > Metazoa > Arthropoda > Insecta > Orthoptera > Acrididae > Schistocerca > Schistocerca cancellata. The sequence goes on along the minus strand of NC_064637.1, from coordinate 62,564,303 downwards.
TACCAAATTATATTACGTTGCCCCATCAACAAACATGGGACATGTATATTCCATAGAGTCTAATGCACTCTGCACATCATATCTTGTGCGCCACTATGCACGCTGGAAAATGTTTGTTCAAATATCCCCAACGCTCCCCCTTGAACAAATATTTTTCAGATACTCAACACTATACATCCCAGGTTAAACCATAATGTTTCACCAGCTTCTGAAATTTGTCCTTACTGAGAGGCTTGGTTAGGAGATCAGATAACATTTCTTCCGTGCATAGATAACTGAGGATTATATTCCCCTGTTCCACATGATGTCTTATAAAGTGATGCCTTATGTCGGTAATTTCCAAGAATGATTGCTTATCGAAGTCGAGGTGTCCAAACGGTAAATATCGAGCGTGCGATAGTAAATCGATCATGTAACACCGCTGTGGGGCGTTCTGATCAATTATTTTTGATCGTCATATTTTCTGTTTTGCATCGTTCCCTTAGTTACTCTAAATTACATACCTCCGCGAATTATTCGTGAGTTGCTAGGGAAACCGAGACGATTTATGTCGTTAGTGAGTTGGATGTCTGGTGTACTTGACGTTTCTTCGGCGGATTCTCTCACATGGAAGAACCTAATTCCATGTTTATCCAGCATAGACAATTGTTCGACTTTTTGTCGCAAATATGGAGTACTACCAGACGAGGAAAGAAGGGACTGTGTAGACTGGGGTGGTGCAAAGTGTGTACAACTTCGTAAGAACAGTTTCGATGCAGAAGTACCGTTACACTTTCATTGCGGACAGTGCGCAAACGGTCGAGTTTCAGGAAAAATACGTGGTTAGACTCATTCAAATTATCCACCCAGACCACCGTAATGGACTTTCACATGACGACAACACCGACGACGAGTAAGGTAAGTCGTCTCCTTTGCAGTGACAAGTATTTTTGCAACGCTTTACTTTTTTCGTTACAGTAGTGACCAACGGAAACATACTCATAACGCCTGCCACCAGAGTCGCATGATCGATTTACGATCGCACGCTCGATATGTATCGTTTGGACACCTTGACGTCGATAGGGAAATTACTCTTATGTCAATATGTTTGGATCTTACACTGGTACATTATTTTTTGCAAAAAATATTTTCACAAAATATCACAGTTGGCTTTAATGTTGAAGGAGATTCTGTTCACTCATCAGTGTACGGATCCAAAGAGCTCCTGGGATAGCGGAGGACAAGGCCATATATCCCCTATTCAGCTTCTACAGTACTCAAAGCAACAGTTCTTTGTCTCTTACAAGACCATGATATCAATCCTCCCATTAGTCTCAAACAACTTCCAGTGATGGAGTGTTGCTTTCCAACTCATTTCCCCAGTCTGCATCACTGTATCCTTCGAAATTTATATTTCCAGTTTTAGAATATTTTAACTTATAATCAGCAGTTCCATTTAAATATCTGAATATTCTCTTGACTACCATCCAGTGCTTTTCTCTCGGATCACTGCAAAACTTGCTTACTGCATTTGTGGCAAATGCAATGTCTGGTCTGAAAGTCTGTGCTAAGTTCAGTAGACTTCCTACAGCTTCCAAATAGGGTACACATTCCTTACATTTCTTGTCATCATCAGTTGTTAGCATTTTTGCATTGTTTTCCATAGGAGTAGAAACAGGTTAACAATTTTCCATATTGGACTTTTCTATCTTCCTTGTGTACAGAGATTGATCAATCCACAATTCCTTCTGTTGGCACTTCTTGGATTTTTCATTATTGACATCTGGATTAAACTTCGTTTACATCGGAGCAAATGAAGTTAACATAAGCGTACGAGCATTCACAGACAGTTCGCCAGTGGTCGCTGTTCACTGGCATCTGCTTATATTTGTCATTTGAACATAGAGAGGGAACACTAGAGAACAAGCATAGCGTGCCAACCGCAAGAATGTATCTGCATATAGGTTCCACTCGGAGATGCACCAGGGAAGTGTACTGGAACCCTTAGTGTTCAAGTTGTATATTAATGACCTTGCAGACAATATTTAGTCTTCCCATAAGTAAATGGAACGGGAACAAATCCTAATACTGGTCTGTTGGGATGCATGCTCTGCACTTCACAGTGGTTTGCAGAGCACAGATGTAGATGTAGATACAACATTACAGATAGTAGCGAGCATTAATTTGGATAGTCACTCTTTTCGATGATCTAAGGAAAGTCGCGTAGGAAAATAAAATGTAGGTGTCTACGTTTTCAAACAACAGTGCACTTAACACTGTATTTCAACGTTAGCCTTCCTTACCATTATTCCGAAATGTTGCATGTACGTTAGCCCTTTAATGGCTTCGCATTGCAATTAGTGACTTGCCACTCTATATTAATGAAGATGCAAAGCTAGCTCTTTTTGTTGATGATACAAGTATAATAATCGCATTCAACAAACAAGAATTAGCTGAGGAAATTGCAAATAATGCCTTCCAGAAAATTATTAAGTTGTGTCTGCAAATGGAGTCTCACTAAATATTTCTGAACCATGAATGGCATAACACCATTGATAAATACAGATTATGAAGAAAAGCCTGTTGTTAAGGCAGACAGTTCAAAATATCTGGCTGTGTGGATTGATGAAAAATTGAATTGGAAGACACATTGACGATCTGTTGAAACATTTGAGTTCAGCTACTTATCTACTATGGTTATCGAAAATTTGTTGAAAAACATATAATAATTAGCCTATTACACCTATTTCATTCACTGCTTTCATATGGCGTCATATTTTGTGATAATTCGTCATAAAGATAAAAAGTAGTCATTGTACAAAAGAATGTAATCAGAACAATAGCTGGACTGCATCCAAGATCACCTAGCAGGCACTTATTTGAGGGACTAGGGCTGTTCACAGTACCTTCACAATACAAATATTTAGTTATGAAATTAGTGATTAATACCCCATCCCAGCCCAATAATAATAACGAATTGCATGATTTCAACACTAGAAGAAAAGTTGATGTTCACAATCCTGGGTTAAACTTAACTTTTGCACAGAAAGTGGTAAATTATGCTGCCACAAAACTATTTGGTCATTTCCAAAATAACATTAAAAGTCTGACAAATAGCCAAGAAGCAGCACTTAAAACTAAATTAAAATAATTACGAATGAAAACTCCTTCTGTTCAGTAGATGAACCTTTAGATGTGAAGTGGTGATTGCAAAAAAAGAAAAAATAATTATATATTCTACAGAAACTGTATGTTAAACTTACATGTTCCACATCCTTACGAAATGTCGTATTCAGTGTCGTATTCATGATCTATGGAATAGGTATTAACGTAATGTAATGGACAGTGTCATCTTCCATGACCCCCAAGCTCATTTTCTGTCGACAGACAGCCATGTTTTCATTCTCCAGTCTTCATTTCATCGTTGCTTCACTAGGTCGTGGTTTTTGCGGGTGATGTCAGTTGTTAGTCTACATCATGATTGTTCGTTCTTTGTTACTTATTGTTATTTGTTATAGATTGAAAACAGTTGAGGACAGCCATATGAGCTGAGATCATGGGATTTGAAATAGCTGGATGTGACTTGACGGACATGTGAGTTTACCTCAACTGTGTGCCATGACGTGATGGAGCCGTGACGGCCAGTGTGACTTCGCATTTACTGCAACAGAATTCGCACTGGCAGTCATGTCACTTTACGCCACATCTAAACATTACACAATGCATTTCAAATAGCGGCATTTGCTCAGGTCGTCATCGGATAGTTATGTCACGTCATGTCACTTCAAGATTTCTTGGGAAAAAGTTTTGATAGTGATGAAGTCTCCTAACATTGTAACTTCACCTATTACCGCCATGCTCGCTCATATAATAGTGGGTTTTGTCCTTTTTTGTATTCTTAATCTTTATTTTAATTGCGTGCCTCGTTTTCATGGCAAATCAAGTGTTCCATGACGACTTGGATTATTTCTTTCAATTCAGTGTTCTTCCTCAAGCGGGGCCAAATATCTGAAAGTGAAAAATTATTTAGGTTTTACAATAACACAACAGAGCTGACACCCACAGTGTACATAAGTAACAACATAAACTGATGAAGTAACTTTTATCAAATAACATTTTAGGGGCCAGTTGTACAACCTCCAATGTGCATGTGTTACAACTGCCACAGTAGTGGAAAATACTGTTTCGTTTTATTTAGCATACAGTGGCACGATAGGCTTAACCAAATCGAAAAATCACACAAGTTATGTGTACTATTCTTACTAACAGCGTTTTCTGTTTTAGACAAAAAACCGATTTTTCGTGTTACAAAATGTTTTGACAAAACTGTATGGTAGTGACCGAATTTCATTCAGCCACAGTATGTCCATAACAGACAATATTGTTCCGCTCTGTTTTAGATTGGGAATGCCTTTCCTTTATCATCTAAAATAAGTTGTTGAGTCAGAAGTACCTCACATATTACAACATTGCAACGGAATCCAAACTGATATTCCCTGGTCAGCTTCTACCAATTTTTCCATTCGTCTCTAAAGAATTCGTGTTAGTAATTTGCAGCCATGACTTATTAAAGCGATAATTAGGTAATTTTCACACCTGTCCATACTTTATTTCTTTGGGACTGGAATTGTTATATTCTTCTTGAGGTCTGAGGGTATTTCGCTTGTCTCATAAATCTTGCTCACGAGAGGGTGGAGTTTTGTCATGGCTGGCTCTCCCAAGGCTATCAGTAGTTCTAATGAAATGTTGTCTACTCCCAGGGCCTTGTTTCGACTTAGATCTTTCCATGCTCTGTCGAAATCTTCATGCAGTACCATATCTCCCATTTCATTTTCACCTACGTCCTCTTCCATTTCCACAGTATTGTCCTCAAGCAATGGTCCTTGTATAAACCCTCTATATACTCCTTCCAACTTTCTGCTTTCCCTTCTTTGCTTAGAATTGTTTTTCCATCAGAGCTCTTGACATTCATACAAGTGGTTCTGTTGTATTCAAGGGTCTGTTTAATTTTCCTGTAGGCAGTATATATCTTACCCCTAGTAATACTGGGTGATCGAGAAGTCAGTATAAATTTGAAAACTTAATAAAACACGGAATAATGTAGATGGAGAGGTAAAAATTGACACACGTGCTTGGAATGATATGAGGTTTTATTAGAACAAAAAAAAAACAAAGTTCACAAAATGTCCGACACATGGCGCTGGACAGCAAAAAGTTAGTGACTGCGCATGACAGTCGTCATGCTTGGCCTTCCAGGTCCCCAGATCTCAGTCTGTGTGATTATTGCCTTTGGGGTTACCTGAAGTCCCAAGTGTATCGTGATTCAGTGCGTATTTCCTCTGCCCTTTCACAAGGAAGGGTCCGAATGGCCGCTTCGGTGTTGGCAATGATGTCCTCCTTAGGTACAGTTCTCGGGATAATTGCAAAATTCCCTCCTTTTTGAAGAACAGACACTTCCTCTACGGTCAATTGTCGTTCTTTGAGGTTGACCACTGTGTGTGACATGTCGGGAATCGCCTTATCGATCTGCTTTCGGCATCTTTCAGACTTTTTCTTCTGTCGCTCAGTGCAGTGCTCGAGTTCGTTCTGCATGCTCCTGTGAGTGATGCTGTCGTTCTTGTCCCAGTCGTCTCGATGCATTCTGCTACTTAGTTGATAGAAAATGTCCAAAAGTTCCTGATCCGTTCTTGCCAAGTCTCTCCATGTTATATGAATTCGCTCAGGAAGAAAAGCTCGTTCCATTCTGTCGTAGATACGATGTGCTTGGGTGGTAGTGAATAGGCGCTTACATTTCAAGAACTTTGGTGTAGCATCTTCATCTCGGCACCGTGACAGAAAGGCGAGAAAGGACATCAATCGCGCTTTGTTCTTCCGTCGTTGGTCAAGGCGTCGGTACAATCTGTAAATCTCCTCCCCATAGAGGCGTAATACAAAATTGTTAAGGCTTTCGTGGCCGCTTGTTGACAAACTGCCTATTGGATTCTGTCTCGGGTTCTTCGGCCGACGTTCATCGAATGATTTTACTGACGTTTACTACAAGCCATTAAGAAACTCAACGCCGACAAGAGTATATTGACATTGCCTGTCGATAAGGGAATGCGACCGTCGTAATGAAGACAGAAGATCATGAGCAAGAGATCCGAGACATGTGAAGCAATTACATCTGCCTTGCAAGGACCTGTTTAGGCAGTTAATGTACAATAGTTTTTTATGATTTGTGACAATTTGTTGAAGACGTGTATTTTGCAGACCTCTTACTAGTCGTTGAAGATATAGGACGCAATTTTAGAAATGGGAGAGTTTTTCCAAACTGGTACATAATACACCAATCTGTACTATATTTTCAAATTCATGATGTTAGCAGTGTCTTAGCGAATCCTCCGTTAAGAATACAAAGGTGGTATCAACAATGATTACCCCTGCATAGGCTATTAATATTCTTTTGTATTAAGAGACTCCTTAAAAATTCAATCTTGGGTATGATATACACAACGGCTTATTGAAAAATAACATTCTACACTAACGCTGCGTGGCTGGTTCGTGAAGGTCTGTCAACATTTGAATGGAGAATATTGTCAAACTCGTTCATTATGTATTGACAGTACTGAGAATACTTTGAAGTCGATCAGTACTGATCGTATATATTTCTGGTGTTAGTAATACATCAATACGCGCTCTTAAACGGTTTGACAATATTATTGAACCTTAAGGGCCCCTTAAAAAGCATACTAAGTAGAGCACTATGTACATCTGCCCGTTCAAGCATTCCTTTAATAACGATTGGAAACAAGTAAGCGATTATTATGTTATATTTCAGCGGAATAGGAAACGCAAATATCTCTTTAATTCGTGTTCTCGCAAATACGAAACTACTCCCTTAGATGTCGCAATCGCTTTATCGCTCGTTTCGTATACGCAAGACTCTAGTGACTGGCTCCAATTTACGTGTAAAAACTTTGGTCACGTGGAAAACGGACACAGCTTACGTGTAACAACTTTGGTTACGAGGAAAACAAACTTCCATCGTCGTTTAAAATGACGGCGTTGTAGATGTGTTGGAATGTGAGTCATATAAATTGTGTGTGAGAAAGGGCGGTTTCCGGTAATGTGGAAGCAGTGGCTGAGCGAAGATGTTTCGATCGATGTGGACATACATTTATTGGCTTTTAAGACCGGCAGTTAAGTGGATCCTAAGGAAAACTACAAAGTTGTGTGAGCTACAAAGGATATGTTACGGAGAAAAGCCTGGGGCTTCACGCGCCCATGGTGTGGAATTCTCCTTACGCTACTCACGAAGTCAGTCTATTAGGAAACTGCTGGATGTACTGGATCGCCAGTGTGACTCTAAACTGTTCATAACGGAGAGAAAAAGTCTTGTTCCCTTCGCCGTTAATACTGTGGCCAGTGCGAAGGAAATCAATCTCCATATTCATAGACAGTTCATAAAATCGTTTAGTACTTGTATAGAACAAATTTGGGGCTATCGGGAACTAATACACCACGTAGAGTCACTGAGGAAGACGTGGTACGACGCATCCAACTTAGATCATGAAAGGAAACTACTAAGGTATGTATGTGCATGAAAATCGCTCAGCAGTTTCCGCCTTATGAGTGGAGTGTATTTCACCATCATTTATACATGTAACTTTGCATTTGAGTAATCGGTTTATGTGATAGTTAATCTAGCAACATCAAAGTAAAAGACTGTTAGAATGATTACTCAAAGATTTTACAGGAAATGACGGATACACTTCACGTTTGTTAGTAGTCCTTATACTGTTTGTCAGTAGTCCTTATACTATTTACCCAAATGAGGCAATTGACTTAACACGAAGGCTGTGGCAAATACGAGAGGAACTACTTCAACTGCATAGACTATTTAATGTGGTCTGGTTGCTGTAGGCCTACACAGTTATCGTTCAGAGAAGTGTATGGTATTGTTTAAAACCGATTCAGTGATGTTTTATTATGAGGGGCCTTCGCAAGTAACATTATAAATTGTCTGCTTCCTGTAATTATCTGCTTGTGACACATTTCTTTTAGGTTTCACCTGTTAAGGTACAGCAATGGAAAAGCCAGATCTTCTTTAATGAAGTTGCTCTTAAAATGTATCATTTCATATGTGTATTGATAGCTCTACCATAGTACCCCAATGTGAAAAGACCTGATGATTTCCATATGTGGGTAGTCATCTATCCATCTGTTTCCTCAGCCTTGTGTTATGTCTGCTTGTTTCTGTAAATACAATCTAAGTTCCTTCAGTACTTATGACTGAAAATTTACTTTCCATACTTCAGGGTTCTGAGCCTTTTAGTGTTAAGGTGCCCACTGTGTAACTCTCATAAGTAATGCCTAATACCCAAAAATATTGAATCCTGCTAATACCACCATCTCTTTTATTTATTCGTCCATGGACCACTCAGTACAATAGTATTGGACATGTCAGAAACATGCAGAAATAACATACACACACATTCATTAACAAGATATGGTAGGATAAGGTGAAGGTAGGGTGCAGAACATAGTCAAAAAACTGGTTGGTAAAATCCAGTATTGTACAAAATATGTGCTATAACAAGAACATTATAGTTCTAATCACTTCACAATTGTTGGCTTCACTGACCCTTAACCAAACTATTACCATTCAGCTCTAACTAGGCCTCAAATTAGGCTAAAGACCAGGATGTTGACAAAACAAAAATTTTGTATTGACATTTTTGGTTTTGCCAAATCACAGCCAGTCACCTATAAACGTAACTTACACCTCACCTCTGGCTGTAATGGAAATCAGTTTATTCTGACAACCTACATTCCAGAAACTAACATAAAAGTAAAATAAATACTGTCAATTTTCTGTGCTATCTCTGCCTGGACAAATGACATCACACACCACGTCATTTCATCGTGGCTTGAAGTGGACTCCTGGTACCTGTTGGTCGTTCAACTGCCCTGATACCCAAACTTAAGGATGCTTTGGTGTGACATTGTCATCATGCAATTGTCCAAGTCTGAGGGCATGACATGATGGAAGAACAAGCTTTAGTAGTCCTTCATAACAATCACCAGGTGATATACAAAACATTGTTCACCACTGTGTCAATCACATTGTGGTTTACTATATTATGCATAGGCCTATTGTAGATTGGAAGTAACAGGTATTCACATTTGAACCTGTGCTAGAAATCCATTATACAGGCATCACAAGACATCAGGGTGGGTTTCTTAGCTATCACATCACAGTGTAACAAAATCCATGAACCTAGGCCGGAATAAGTTTTTCTGAATTTAAGGGAGAAACCGCTATCAGAAAACAGACTTATTAAAATCTTTATTTGTGCCTAAAGTTTCCTTTGTTGATGTGACAGTTACGTTGATTTTCATTCTTAATGTGTGGAACATACTATTTTTCATGGTATCTGTTAAGAGGAAGGAACAGTAGTGCTCCTTTATATGGCGGAGCTTCATTGATCGTAGAGCTCTCCCAAGTAAGATGATTTCAGGCAGAATTACTCATAATATTCCAGTATTCATTAACTTCCATATTGCTTCAGCTTTCATAGACGTAGATGCATTAAACACAGTATTATCAGCTAGCTAAAGTTGACAGTGGTTAGAAATTGACAGTATTGATAGATTTACTTCTTTGGATATTGCGTCTTCTGTCACTCATGTTGATCAAACTCTCCTTAGAGTGCACGTCTAGTAGTTGGTTTCCACATAAAACTAGCACAATAAATCCTCTAAATCTCACACTAGGATAGTGTGCGCTGTTAGGGATTACCGAAGAATGGGATACAACCCATCGGCTTTGACCAATGATGTCAGAAATTACCAGAGATGATGTATTGCACATATCTAACAGCAAAGATGAATGTTGGCCTATATATGTCAACTGTAGTATGGGCTATAAATTTTTTATTCACCTTCAAAACTAATAATATCGAGTGAAAATTACGATAGTATTACTAGCGATAGTGAAGAAACCGTCAACAATAAAATTTGTATCCTATACTTCAGTTGGCCTAATAGGTCAATTGAGGTACAGGATGCCATTGTTACATATGTCCAAATGTTGCTACATCTATCATACCCTAGTCTGTGCTAGGTGCCTCCTTCGCCTTTATAATCGACTTCGGGTTGACTATACCTATCCCAGAAGATGGCAAGAAGCTGTTCTGAAACTTGGAGAGGACAAAGATCTCCCCTCCAGCTATTGCCCAATCTCTCTAACGAGTAGCATTTGTAAGGTTTGGAGCGTATCGTAAATTGCCGTTTAGGCTGGTGTCTGGAGTCCCGAAACCTTTTAACACCTGCCCACTGCTGTTTCCGAAAGCATCATTCCGCAGTTGACCATCTTGTTGCTCTCTCCGCTTATATTGTGAACAGTTTTCGCAGGAAGCGCCAAACGGTAGCTATATTTTTTTATCTGGAGAGGGCATACAATACCTGTTGGAGGACAGGCATCCTCCGCACACTATTCTCTTGGGGCTACTCCTTTCCATCCGTGAATTTGTGACAGGACGCACATTTAAGGTGCGGCTGGACACTACTCCATTCCGTACTTCTTCCAGGAAAACGGGGTGCCCCAGGGCTTCATGCTAAGTGTTGTACTGTTTGCCATTGCCCTAAATTCAATTATGGATTGCCTCCTTCCCGATGTCTCGGGCTTCCTCTTCGTCGATGATTTTGCAGTCTACTACAGATCTCAACGGACCAGATCTTCTTGAACGATGTCTTCAAGGATGTCTCTATCACATCTACTCGTGAAGCATCGAAATCGGCTTCCCGTTTTCTCCCAGTAAGACTATCTTGTAAATTTTTGGCGTCCTACAGAGTTTTATCCACCTGCCCTACATCTAGGCCCTGTTGACCTCTTGCTCGCTGTCGTCGGTAAATTCTTGGAACTTAAGTTTGACAGAAAACTGTGCTGGCCTTCTCACGTTTCATATCTTTCGGCTCACTGTCTGTGATCCCTCAAGACCCTCCCTGTTCTGAGTGGTACCTGATTGGGAGCGGACCGAGTGGTCTCCGAATTGGCTGTCTATTCTTTGGCGTCTAGATTCTGTCCACCACCATGGATTGTGTTTAGCATCTGGAGCTTTTTATACTAGCCCTATGGAGAGCCTTCTGGTCCTCCACTGTCCAGTCGGTGTGCTGTCGTGAGTCGTTACAAGTTAGTCACCTGTCATGCCTACTCGTCCGACCCATGTCCTTTTCTTCGACACCTCCTTGGATTTAGAGTATGCTGGCAGCCCTTCCCATCTACTACCACCGGGAGTCTACTTCCATCAAGTGTGGCATTCACTTTCCTTCCCTTTTCCTAAAACTTTCTTGACAATGGGAGTACAATGCCACCTTGGCTTCGCCCCCGGACCTGCCTTTGCCGTCACCTTTGTCAGCTTCCCAAGGATAGTATCTCCCCCCCCATAGTTTATCGTCGGGCATTTGCTACTTTATGCACACAAATGGAGGATGACAAATTTATTTACACTGACGATGCCAAGACCATCTTTGATGTCTGGAGTGCCTGTATTGTTGCAGACACCCGTATTAGATTTTGGCTTTCCAACCAGTGTTTGGTTTTTACTGTGGAGCTTTAAGCTGTTCTCCAGGCTCTCCAATACATCCATCGCCATCAGCAGATACGGTATATTACGTTTTTTTCCCCCAATGTAGTCTTCTTGTAGATTAATGCACTAAATCCAACAATGTTCCAGTGCCTTGATCCCATCTCGACAATGAGTTTCCTCCAGGCCTTCAAAATAGTTGTCAACTCTGGCTATCAATTCTTTGTTTGGAGTGAATCTTCGTCCACCAAGAAAAAAAATTCAGTTTTCAGAAGAGATGGAAGTCTGACGCAGCCATATTAGGTGAATATGGCAGGTGTGGCAACAATTCATAGCTTAGTTTGTGTAAGTTTGCCATGATGATGGCACATGTGTTTGATGGAAGATGACTTTCTTCCTTGCTAAACCTGGCCTTTTTTGTGTATCTTTTGTTGCTATTTGTCCAGGAGGTTAGCATAGTATCCTCCAGTAATTGTTTGCCCAGTGGGGTGGTAATCTACAAACAGAATCCCCTTTGCATTCCATAACACTGATGCCATGACCGTTCCCGCTGAATCTTGGCCAACCACTGCTTGGATCATCATGTAAGCTCTCATGTGTCTACTTGGCAACAGTTGAATATGAAGGAGCGGAGTCCCCCAGTGTATTCTGGAAATCGGCATGAATGTCCTTTTGCTTTTTTTTTTGTGGTGGAGAATCAGCATGTTTCCACTGCTTTGACTGTTGTTTTGTCGCTGGAGTATAGTAGTGCACCCAAGTTTCATCTGTGGTCACAAACTGGTACAAAAAATCTTGTTTGTTTGTACTAAAATGGGCCATATATTGTTCTGATATGTCCATTCTCATGCATTTTTGATCCAGCATCAAGAGTCACTGTACCCATCTTGCAGATAATTTTTTCATTTCTAATTCTTCAGTTAAAATGTGGTACACCCTTTCAGATGACATGTGGCAAGTGTGAGCAAGTTCACACACTTTCAATCGGCAATCATCCGTGACCATTTTGTGCACTTCTGGAGTAGTGACACATCTTGGCCAACCACTGCGTGGATCATGATCTAAGTTCTCATGACCAAATTTAAATTCACGTGTCTACTTTTCAACAGTTGAATGTGAAGGTGCAGAGTCCCCCAGTGTATTCTGGAAATCAGCATGAATGTCTTTTGCTTTCATACCTTTCTTTACGAAGTACTTAATCCCTGCACCCCCCCCCCCCCCCCCCCCCACACACACACCCTGCAGCTCTCTTCAAAGAACACTGATGTGGCACGTGTTTACAGGCAACAGTTTAATGAATATCCTGATATCATGTGAACAACTCATTGCACTAGCACTGACCTCTCGTGGTGATTCTGAGAACTTTTCAAACCACTCTCGTATTTGCTCACGTCTCTTCTCAACCTGCCTCCACAAGCTCCACTTGGGGGCATCTCTGTGTCATTCCTCTGGATCCCAGGGCATGTTGCTATACGCGGAAATGAGGCAGCCATACAGCGGCAAAGGCTGCTGTCTCTCTTCCTCGGACCACTGTTCGCATGGTTCCCTGTGCTGATCGCAGAGCGTTTTATGTTGTCGTCTTGCTCTTTTACGGAACACACATTGGTCTGCATTTCAGGATAATAAATTACAGGGCATAAAACCTTTTCCGTGTGTTTGGACCTCTTCCTCTTGGCCTCATCATCGGGAGGAGGTAATTTGAACTAGACTCCAGATTAGGCACTGTCTTTTTAGCTATCGACATATATTAAGTGGCGATACTCCCCTGCTTTGTCCCCACTGCTCTCAATCGTGGACGGTGAGACACCTTTTACTTCAGTGCCCCTATTTTAATCTGCTATGTGCCCGTTTACAGCTGTCGCCTGATATATCTAACCTTTTAGCAGATGACGCACATTCAGCGTATTGCGTCCTTGAGTATATAAGTGTTACTGAGATGACATTGGTCATTTGAAGCTCTTTTTGGGGAAAACAATCCCCCTTCAGTAACACTTTTCTAAGATTTCCTTCCGTTTTTAGTTTCCCTCCTTGAGTTTTGCTCCCATTGCTGCTGATTTAAATTCCTGTTTCTACCCTTCTTCACCCCCACAGAATGGGTGCTTGTGACCATAGCTTTTTTTGCACCCTAAAACTAATCTAAAACATGTGCGTGCGTGCGTTCCAGACTGTGCACGCGGTTCCAGACTGTAGCGCCTAGAACAGCTCGGCCACCCCGGCCAACAAATCCCATTCCTATGGTGATAGGATCGTAATGCTGAACTAGCACATTCCCCATTCTAATAATACAGCTTCACTAAAAGCGCTTTTTCAGTTAACATCAACATGCTGCAACTACTGGCGCATCTGATACTGTCTCTCATTACAGCTCCTTTTATACACAGTTGTCGTGTGCAGTCAATGAAGTTTTGCTGTCCAGCGCCATCTGTCGGACATTTTGTGAACTTTTTTTTTTTTCTAATAAAACCCCATGTCATTCCAAGCATGTGTGTCAATTTTTACCTCTCTATATACATTATTCCGTGGCTTATTAAGTTTTCAAATTTATGTGACTTTTTGATCACCTGGTATATATATATTTTTTTTAGAAGGAAAATGAAAATTCATAGCCACACGAATTACAAATTAATTTAAAATCACAAGCAATTCCCACTCCTCTTTCTTCAACAACAATCATTCATTCTGTATTTTTTACAGCTAACACATGAAACAAAAACTTTATAGTCTGGGAGAGAAGCTGTAAATCAATGTCTGAATCCAGTGGAATCCAAATCAACTTCACACACCTGTACGATTCTCCTGTCCCAAGTTTCGATGCTGAAGCTTAGAGCTTGTGTCCTACGTTTCGGGCTGCTTCATCTTTTTTGTTGGTAGAAGGATTTCCATGAAACCTCCATTTCCTAAACACAGTTTTTCCACCACCCATTATGCATGAATCTTGACCTCCACATTTAGATTTGCGAATTCAACCTTCCACCCACTAATATGTGTTAGTGTTGTCAAAACATTAATAAACCACACGCAAGCAAGTTTTCAGGCAAATATATAGGTGTCAGCCAGAAATATAGATGTCAGCCAAACATATCGAAAGAAAATAGCCTTAGCACTGATAAAAATTCCTCTGAAGCAAGCAGTTCCCCAAATGATAAAATTTACACACAACATAGATTAAACTGTGTAGATCAAGAAAATAATATTTCTGAAAACTTGATTTTTTTTACCAAAATCCATTACTTCCCCCCTTAACTTTGTTCACCATTTCTTCTGTTTCTGTATGTGTGCTTGTTGTATTCACATATGAGGAACAAGTGTATCTAAGACTAAGCCTCACAGAACTCTACACATGACTTCTCCCCAGTCAGAATTACATTCCCGTACTATGCTGGTTGAATTACTGAGAACATCTACCTGCATTCTTTTGGTCATATTTGACATTAACCAATTGGTTAGTTATACCATCAGTCTCGTATAACTTCAGTTTATCTAGGAAAATACATTCACAAAGTCAAATGCCTTAGAGGAGTCACAGGTTGTAAATAGATAAGTAGCAGTGCTAGAAAATGGTAGCAAAATGCAGGAAGACTGGCAGAAGGTCGACATTTGATACACGGATTGTCAGTGGACTCTCAACATAAACAAAATGTAACATTTTGTGATATAGGTGCAAAGACTCACTATTGTGTAATTACATGATGGATGATTAATCGCTGGGTGCAGTCACTTACATGAAGTACGCGTGAGTATGCATGCGGACCAGTTTAACCCATTTCTGCCTGAAGTAATTTTCACTTCCGACTTCTCCAACTTAAATATCTGTCATCGTCGTCTTCAGTCCTAAGATGGTTTGATGCAGCTCTCCATGCTACCCTATCCTGTGCAAGCTTCATCTCCCAGTACCTACTGCAACCTACGTCCTTCTGAATCTGTTTAGTGTATCAATCTCTTGGTCTCCCTCTACGATTTTTAGCCTCCACGCTGCCCTCCAATACTAAATTGGTGATCCCTCGATGCCTTAGAACATGTCCTACCAACCGATCCCTTCATCTAGTCAAGTTCTGCCACAAGCTCCTCTTCTCCCCAATTCTATTCAATACCTCCTCATTAGTTATGTGATCTACCCATCTAATCTTCAGTATTCTTCTGTAGCACCACATTTCGAAAGCTTATATTCTCTTCTTGTCTAAACTATTTATTGTCCACGTTTCACTTCCATACATGGCTACACTCCATACAAATACTTTCAGTAACGACTTCCTGACATTCAAATCTATACTTAATGTTAACAAATTTTTCTTCTTCAGAAAGGCTTTCCTTGCCATTGCCAGTCTACATTTTATATCCTCTCTACTTCGACCATCATCAGTTATTTTGCTCCCCAAATGGCAAAACTCTTTTACTACTTTAAGTGTCTCATTTCCTAATCTAATTCCCTCAGCATCACCCGACTTAATTCTACTACATTCCATTATCCTCATTTTGCTTTTGTTGATGTTCATCTTATACCCTCCTTTCAAGACACTGTCCATTCTGTTCAACTGCTCTTCCAAGTCCTTTGCTGTCTCTGACAGAATTACAATGTCATCGGCGAACCTCAACGTTTTTATTTCTTCCCCATGGATTTTAATACCTACTCTGAATTTTTCTTCTGTTTCCTTTACTGCTTGCTCAATACATAGATTGAATAACATCGGGGAGAGGCTACAACCCTGTCCCACTCCCTTCCCAACCACTGCTTCCTTTTCATGCCCCTCGACTCTTATAACTGTCATCTGGTTTCTGTACAAATTGTAAATAGACTTTCGCTCCCTGTAGTTTACCCCTGCCACCTTCAGACTTTGAAAGAGAATATTCCAGTCAACATTGTCAAAAGCTTTCTCTAAGTCTACAAATGCTAGAGACATAGGTTTGCCTTTCCTTAATCTATTTTCTAAGAAAAGTCATAGGGTCAGTATTGCCTCACGTGTTCCAACATTTCTACGGAATCCAAATTGATCTTCCCAGAGGTCAGCTTCTACCAGTTTTTCCATTTGTCCATAAAGAATTCCTGTTAGTATCTTGCAGCCGTGGCTTATTAAACTGATAGTTCCATAATTTTCATATCTGTCAGCACCTGCTTTCTTTGGGATTGGAATTATTATATTCTTCTTGAAGTCTGAGGGAATTTCGCCTGTCTCATACATCTTGCTCACCAGATGGTAGAGTTTTGTCAGGACTGGCTCTCCCAAGGCTGTCAGTAGTTCTAATGGAATGTTGTCTACTCCCGGGGCCTTGTTTTGACTCGGGTCTTTCAGTGCTCTGTCAAACTCTTCATGCACTGTCATATCTCCCATTTCATCTTCATCTACATTTCCTTAATATTGTCCTCAAGTACATCGCCCTTGTATAGGCCCTCTATATACTCCTTCCACCTTTCTGCTTATCCATATATGCATATCCATATATGCAATTTTATACTATCTTGGCGAATCTCAACACTGAAGTCTTCTCGGGTTGTCACCTGAGTCGAGGTGTCGCTCTGCGGCTATGTTTCACCGAGTTTCCTAATTGTCATCTTCCGGTGAGTTGTTGGATTCGTGTCCTCTCCGGGTCTTTATAGCAGCCGAACTGCAGGGTCCTCTGCCTCGTCTGTGTAGGCAATGCCAACTGTGTGCCTCTAGAAGGGATGTCTGACACTGCCAAATAGTTCAGAAGGGAGACTCTTAGGGTCTTGAAAAAAAGGGGAGAAATGCTGAAAACAGGCTTCTCCACAGCTGAAAGCTGGGTGATACCGTATTTACTCGAATCTAAGCCGCACCTGAAAAATGAGACTCGAAATCGAGGAAAAAAAATTTTCCCGAATCTAAGCCGCACCTGAAATCTGAGACTCGGAATTCAAGGGAGAGAAAAGTTTTAGGTCACACTTCCAAATCGAAACAAAGTTGGTCCATTGTAATATGAGACACAATTTAGGTTGAATGAATGACGATAGAGCTGTAGTAGTTTGGTTCGAGTCGTAAGCTTAGCAGTTAAGCTTTACCAGGTAGCCGTTGTTATGCATCAGGCGCTCCATCCTTATTTATACGGGTACCCTTCCTTTTTCACGTGCTTCGTCTGGTTTGAATTGATTGCTTATTTTTCTTTGATCTGACAAGTGCAGTTCTCTTTGTTATAGGTGTTTGCGTCACTCAAAGCTGAAAATGCATTGCTGTACTGTGTCATGCATTGTTTGTTGCATTCTGGTAGTGCGTGTTTACGGCCTGTCGCCGCTCGCGGTATGGCTTGCTTTTGTGCACGCTACCGCCGCTTACAATTAAAAAAAACAAAGAAAGGAATCGTCTCATTAGCGAAACAATGGCAAGAGACTGCTATTCGTTGCTACTTACACTGCTGCTTTCTTTGATAATGATCAGCAAGAACCAAATAATAGATTGCGTATGATAGAAGATGTTCTGAACGAGAATTTAGTGAAAATTTTTTCCGTTTGAAAATCTTTGCAGACGCCTCTTTAGTACATTACATTATGCACAGAAATTAGTCATCTTAGATTTAAAAATCTAGTCAATTGCCGTGCTTCATTTCTGACTGTATCACTACTAGGCATAAGAATAATAGGAATATAAACATGACATGGTATGTATATTCTTCCGCGTCTGCTATTGTCTCACTCTAGTTTCGTAGTTTGTTAGGCGGACAGGATTTAAATGAGATAGCAGCAAACATGAAAGAATACATGGCAAAATGTTTATATTCGTATTATTCTTATGGTGAAGAGAATTCTGTATGTGATTCACAATCCATAAAAGTTCCTATTAGCAACCATTTCTTCTCAAAGTTAGGAAAAAATTCAGAAAGCAGAGTTGGCCATATTGACAAACATCCCAAACAGTATTGCCAGTCGGATTTTCGTAGTACATTGAAATGCTGCTACGTTCGAAGAGGAACAATACGGAATTTGTATTTACTTCGTTGGATAATGTATGAAAATGCAGTGGTCGAAACTCGGGGCAGAGAAAGAAAAGCTCGTCTTCCACCTTTTTTTTTTTTTTTTAATTTATTTACTGTCGCAGAGGTTTTGGTGCCAGTATTTGTCTTTGTGCCTGCGAAGCATGCCTGCGTAGCGCTACATATATTCGACGACAGAAGTTAGTTGTGGCGGCACCTACCAACATTTTTCAGAACTTCCGCTTACTTTGCACTCGATTCTAAGCCGCAGGCGGTTTTTTGGATTACAAAAACCGGAAAAAAAGTGCGGCTTAGATTCGAGTAAATACCGTAAGCGACCTACGAGAAGACAAAGATAAAGTAGTTCTAGCGGTACACAAGGGTAATGCGATAGAAGTGCTATATCAGTTGACTACTGGCAGAAGATTCAGATCCTTTTACGAGATCCAGCTTACAAACAAGTGAAAAAAGATCCAAAATCAGCTGTGACGAGGAAGACCATCTCGCTGGTAAAAGATTCACGAACAGACAAGGATATAGTTAGATGGCTGTACCTCAGAGCACCGATACCACTGTGCCTGTACGGACTTCCAAAGGTACACCAGAAGGGATTTTCACTACATCCAGTAGTGGATACAATAAATTCGCGAATTTTTGGAGTAGGCAAACGCCTGGTGCAGCTATTGAAGTATCCTGTGGCACATTGTGCTCACCATGTTAAACTCAACAGAGTTTGTGAAGGTACTTCGAGGGACATGTCTGGACAAAGGTGACATCCTAGTCCGCTTTGATGATGTGCTCATCTTCAGGACTCCTCGACATAACTAAGGGCCACTTCAACAAAAACACAGTGGAACTGTTCCTCCATGCATTCGCATCACATACTTTCAGTGTGGTGGTAAATTCTACTGACAGATAGAAGGAGTTGCCTTGGGTTCCTCTCTGTTGCCACGTATTGCAAATCTATACATGGAACACATTGAAGAAACATCTCTCAAAATGGCTCTGATATTGGAAAAATCTGCCTCAGTTGCAAAAATTTTGCAGTGCAATTCCGCATGCAACAGTCAGTGCCAGCGTAGTTGCTGCTGCCAACCAACAGTGTGGTGAAGTGATGCTGGGGCTGGACTTCAGTTAAGTAATTTTAATTCGACATGGTGCCTTGGTACCACAGTACTATAGGTTTTAATTTTTAATGTTGACTGTGCCTGACTCTGGCATGTTATAGTAATTTTGGTATGTTATAGTAATTTTATGCTTATGAAGAAGGCTAGATTATTCTAGCTGAAACCTTGGTAAAGACCAGAAATTTTTCACAACAGAGGCGGATTTTTCACTATATTAATCTATCACAGTTGCTGACGGGGCTGCAATATGCTAAAAATTCTCAAAATGCCTCTCGTGAAACCGAAGGTGTTCTGCCGCTACTTGAACGACACATGCGTAATTTGGCCGCGTGACAAAGGAAAATCTAAAAGAATATCTTAATCACTTGACAGCATACATGTCAATATTAAATTCACCGTGGAGGCGGAAGAAAACAGATCTCTACTTTTCCTCAGCATCACGGTATAGGAGGAGAATTGACCGCATGTTAGATCATTCCATTTACAGGAAGAAGATACACACTTACCTGTATCTTAACACCAATAGCTGCCACCATCCAGCACAACGCAAATCCCTGCTCACCACCTTGGTGCACAGAGCAAAAGATAAATGTGACAAGGAACTGCACCATTTGAGGAAAACCTTCTGCGAGAATGGCTGTTTTGAGGCGCAGGTAAGTTGCGCTGTCCGGTCGAGCGAGATGAAGAAAGAAGACGTATGTGAAGAAGGCACTAAGGGCTTGGCGTCGGTTCCTTAAGCTGGGCCACAGACGGCAACGATTGCCACAATATTAGAAAAGAGCAACCTAAAAACAATCTTTCACTCATCCGCCAAAATCAAGAATATGCTGGGCTCAGTGAAGGATAAACTAGAAATACAGGTACCTAGGATCTACAGCATCAGCTGTGAGTATGGCAAACAATACGTAGGCCATACGCAGCGATGTATATCACAGAGCTGCTCAGAACGTTTGCCCAGGCCAAAATGAGAAATCTGCAGTGGTGGAACACAATCTCAAGGAAAATTGTATGTTTTATTTCGAACAGTCAGAACTGCTGTGCAGGGTTAACAGGTTCTGGTGTTCAATAATTAAAGAGGCTATGGAGATAAGAGTCCATGACAACGTCAACCTACATAGTGGTTTCCAACTTAGTGCCACATGGGATTCAGCAACAACAAAAATACGGCAAGAACACTGATGCAAAACCGGTGAAGGCAGTGGATGGAATGGACCGGCCCCACAAGGACGCAAAGTACAGACCCACCAGCACACAGGGAACCTCCCACCACCACCATAGACTGCGACTCCACCTCACCGCTGGCTGCGACACCCCTTCCTGAGGGGTGCAATTAGTGCTGCCGATGTGAGCGAGTGGGAGGAACCTACCAAGCGAGGTGGCGCAGTGGTTAGCACACTGGACTCGCATTCGGGAGGACGATGGTTCAATCCCGTCTCTGGTCATCCTGATTTAGGTTGTTTTCCGCGATTTCCCTAAATCGCTTCAGGCAAATGCCGGGATGGTTCCTTTGAAAGGGTACGGCTGATTTCCTTCCCCATCCTTCCCTTACCCGAGCTTGCGCTCCGTCTCTAATGACCTCGTTGTCGACGGGACGTTAAACACTAATATCCTCCTCCTCCTCCTCCTCCTGGGAGGAACCTGTAGCTCAGCGGCTATAAAGACCCAGACAGGTCACGAACCTGACATTTCACCTGCAGATGACAACTAGGAAACTTGTCGAAACATTGCCGCAGAATGATGCCTTGACATGGCTGATAACCCGAGAAGACTTCGTCATAGATATGCATATGTTTAATGATTTAAACAAAAGTGATGCACATACAGGGTGGCTCATGAAATGTGTTACCATTTTGTTTTTGAATATAAACTTTATTGTCAATACAATCTGAAAGGAACATGTACTACAATGAAGAGCCGTCCATGGAGATTTGTTGTAACTCAGCACATGCTCAATATGTCCACCATTTAGTTTCCTAACTTCCTTCAAACGAACACTGAAATTAGTGATTACCCTACGGCACATGTCTTCCGTAATGTCACTGCGAGCTTGAACAATAAGCCTTCTGAGCTCCATTAAATCACGTGGACATTTCAGGAAATTTTTTTCCTTTAGGTACCCCCAAAGAAAAAAGTCACATGGATTGAGGTCTGGACTATTGGGGGGGCCAATTTTGTCCGTCATTCAAGCGACCTGGAAACCTGAGTGAAATGATCCGCATGTCACAATGCTCGTGTAAAAACTCCAACACAGTGTTTGCAGTATGTGGCCTTACTCCATCTTGCATGAACCACTGCATGTTGAAGGGCAAGGCAGTAGCAAGAAGCTGTGGAATGAAGCTATTGTGAAGCATGCTCAAATAACACTCGCTGTTCACAGTTTCTTCAAAGAAAAAGGGTCCAATAAGTCCGTGACTGCAAATTGCTGCCCATGCTGTAACCCTCAGAGCATAATGTTGTCGTTCATGAAGCACTTGTGGGTTTTCAGTGGCCCAAAAGCATACATTTTGTTTGTTAACCACACCGTCTAAATGAAAATGCGCCTCGTCTGAAAACCAAACGTTGTTGAGAGTTTCTTCCCTATCCTCCGCCCACTGAGCAAACAGTAGTCTCTGCTGCTTGCGTTGTTCAGTGAGCTTCTGTGCACAGGTCATCTTGTATGGGTACATATGGAGGTCACTTTTAAGAATGGGTTGAACGGAGCGTCTGGATATTCCCAGTTGCACTGCTGCCTTTCTACACGATTTCCCGGGACCTCTCTGTACAGCAGCTCGTACCGCTTCAATATTCTCCAGTGAACAAACAGGCTTAGGCAGAGGTCGCTTCGCTTCCAATACTGTTCCTTCCTGTACAAATTTATCGTATAACCTGTGGATAGTCTTCTTGCAAGGGACCCATCGTGTGTTAAACTGTTGTCGAAAATGCCTCTGAGTCACAACAAGGCTTTTCGTTTCATGAAAAAGTAACACAATTGCCGATCGTTGCTGTGTCGTCAGTCTTCCATTGTCAGCCATTGCTGCTTACTAGTCTCCTAGCGGCAGTATCATGAATTACACGTCATTTCGTAACTCATTTGTTTTTCCAAGCTCTGCTGGTACTGCTGTAGAGATCCCAGTGGGATATCTAATGTGCGTCGTAAATTGTGAAAGAAACAATTGGTAACACATTTTGTGCGCCGCCTGTATGTCACAAATAAAATAGAAACAAACATTCTACATGGGAAAAATATATTAAAAAACAAAGATTCCATGACTTACCAAACGGGAAAGCGCTGGTAGATAGGCACAATAAAAAAACACACAAACACACACACAAAATTTCAAGCTTTCGCAACCAACGGTTGCTTTGTCAGGAAAGAGGGAAGGAGAGGGAAAGACGAAAGGATGTGGGTTTTAAGGGAGAGGGTAAGGAGTCATTCCAATCCCGGGAGCGGAAAGACTTACCTTAGGGGAAAAAAGGACAGGTATGCTTGTGTCTGTATATGTGTGGATGGATATATGTGTGCATACCTGTCCTTTTTTTCCCCCCTAAGGTAAGTCTTTCCGCTCCCGGGATTGGAATGACTCCTTACCCTCTCCCTTAAAACCCACATGCTTTCGTCTTTCCCTCTCCTTCCCTCTTTCCTGACGAAGCAACCGTTGGTTGCGAAAGCTTGAAATTTTGTGTGTGTGTTTGTGTGTTTTTTTATTGTGCCTATCTACCAGCGCTTTCCTGTTTGGTAAGTCATGGAATCTTTGTTTTTTAAATATATTTTGCCCTGTATGTCACCCTAGACAGAACATATATTTTAAGTGGAATGCATCACAGCAAATAAAATAATGCAGTGTTTATCTATATTATGTTTAGGTGATGGTATTCACTTTCAGTGATACAGACCGGACACACTATGGACAAACCTATACTGCAGTTGCAGCCCATTGTTCTCAGAATTCCTCTTCAGTTTTCTGCAGTACAGTGTCTTCTTTTTTCCCTTGATACCATAACTGCCAGATGATTTTTCTGATCACACCTGATGTTGTGCACCATTTTACCTCTATACAAATTACCTGCAGGGCATCGAGGATCTCTAGAGATTGTTGCATTGGAAGTCCGCTAATGTTTTGTAATGTAGTGTTAACACTGCAACTGTGACATATTCATATACATCTTCCTGTGAAGATGCCATCCATTATGTACAAATGCATCCAGAATCCAATTACAAATTGGCCACCACTATTTCTTTTCTCAAATACTCTCCCTATATAACATTATATTTTTGTCCATTCAGCCAGTTCACGTCCCCCTTTCCCCATATTTTTGTTGTTTTCTTCAATAAAATGTGGTTTAGATACAATGATTCTTTTCTTCCTTTATTTGGAGTCTCTGACAATTGGTGCTGTGGCTGGTTGAATCGATTGTTACTGCATAATTATATAGCCATTTGGTAATAACAACTCCACTTTCCTTGCTGCTCGTGTAATCAAAGTCTCCTCATAGTCCTTTAGGATATTGTCTTACGAGGTACAAGCTGACATTCTTTAGGTAGGCAGTTCTCACGAATAGTCTCAGTAGCACCATAATCTCTTTCCTTTAGGTGAACCAATATCATCTGCAATGGAGAGAGGTTGTGAAAATAAAACTGATAAGGATAGATTCCTACTTTTTTTTTTCAGGAAGTGAACGGAACACTTGAGCCAGAGGTGCTCCACATTTCCCAAATGCTGTCTCATGCTCTTCATTCATTTGTGTTTCAGCTCCTTGATGTATTTAAAAATCCACTAACTCGTGTTTGTGTTTAGTATTTTGTAACCAGATCTAATGCACACACCATTCAGAAACTGTTTGCATCTCTGCCTGACAAAATACTTCTCATGCTGTCATCGTAATCCAAATTCTGTTCAAGACAAAAGTGGAGAGAGAGCTATTTTCTTAGCGTATTTGGCAATGGACAAAGTTTCTACATTTTGTCCTTGACACTGATTTGTGTGTTATACTAGTGAATGAATCTCACTATTGTTTCAAATCTCTCTCTCTCTCTCTCTCTCTCTCTCTCTCTCTCTCTCTCTCTCTCTCTCTCTCATTATGTTGCACATGATTTGATTTCTCATGTCCAACTCCGATTCTCAGTAACATCTTCTACTTGACAGGGTTTATAGCCTGTGACAATTAGACTCCCTAGAATGCCTTTTATCTCCTCATGTCTTATTTTCAGATCTGGTCAGTTCTTGAATGAAGTCTATTTCGTTGATCCAGTGACGGAAAAATTTAATTATTTAATCATTCAGAAACAGTTCAAAGTGCTGAATTATAGACCAGCTTTTGTATTAACTACAATCACTGTCGGGAAATACAGCATTAATACCTTGCAGATGGTACTTTCTCCAATTTTTGATTACAGTGGTGGCCTTTGTTTCATTGGAATTAACATTTTCTGTTATGTCATCGTGAAAGTACTCGTTCTCAGGTTTGCCACCTAACCTGTTTTTTCTGATTAAAATCACTTCTGCACCAGCCTGAAGCCGACATTATTAATCTTTCCACCCGCATCTTCTTCATCAGAATCTTCATCTGACTCCATATTAGCTTCAAGAGGCTCAATAAATATATGTTGCATCTTCTCCTCCTCCTCCTCAAAAATAGCTAGGATATCATGTACAGACAGGCATCTAAAAAGAAAGAGTCATTATATTGACTGTTCTGACGCAATATATCGCTCCATGTTTCTGTGCGGGTATGCATATAGTTTTTCAACTTTTGTTACCTGTGTTTTACATGCTGTTTTATCTTCCTGTTTTGTGTATTTTATTGACATTAGTCTCGCCCTGTTTTTGCGTGGGCACTAAAGACCTCACTTTCGTGTGCCTGTACAAATGTGTCCGTGTCTGTCCACGCAACAACAGCAGGCATTCAAAACGTATGCATTGCTACTGGTAAGAGAAAATGATGGCAGACTGTTACATAACATATATGTTAGGTAAGACAAAAATGGTTAAAGTGCAACAATACTTAAAGTAATCGTCAGAAAGACAGTAGGCGGATAGACTTCCTGAGGAATCTTCAGATAAATCTGCCTACCCATGAGCAAAGTAGCTTACAAAACCCTCATTCTACCAGTTTGGTTTGGTGATTTGATTAACGCAGGGAGACGAAAACAGCAGTGGTCTAAGCCCACTTTGCTCGCAAGAAAAACTGGATTTATTGTGCAATTTTGCTTCCTGTGAGTCTAGTGAAGCCAACGGGTACTCCTAAAAAGCACCAGGAGACCTTTTACTAGTTCCTTACTCGACACTAATTCTTCGGGCTGTACTGACTCAAATATTCTGTTTCTGCCCCCCAGAAGCTTGCAGCAGTTAAAAGCTCAGATTCTCTATGAAATTTGCCGCAGTTACAAAACGTTTATTCAAAAACTGGGTGAAATGCCTCTAGTGTCACGTAGCCGTGAACGGTCGTCATTTGCCGAATGTAGTATTTTGTAAGTAAATATGAATAAATGTTGTATCTCGTGTAAAATGCTCAACTTTGTTTTGCAGTTAGTTTGTGTTTTATTCAAATTTGAAATTGTCAAAACAGTGTTAAACACACTGTAGTATGTGTGGTGGATTTATTTCCCTATAAGTGTTAAAACTACTGTTTTCTTGTGACTGACACATAGATCCTGTTTTCTGCACACGTTTCCCACAATGTCTAGTGCACACTGTGCCAGTTTCTCATTCCTCACAGTAGCTTCTAACTTTTTTGTCGTTGTACTGATACTTGAGTGTAGTTTGTTAGTCTGGGACCCTCACCAGATGGGGCCGATAGAGGAAATCTAAAGAAGATCACATGTTTTGTTGCAAGTAGAGTTGTAAAACTACCATAGGTTACGTCAAGCCAGTGTAGATGGTGGTAGATTTTTCTAATAGCGTTTCCCAATTGAGATCGTACCTTTGTTACCAGAATGTTAGATGTATTGCATACCTATCAGGTGCTACCTCATTATTATCGTTTAATTTACGTACGTGATCTGTGTTTTCCTAGATTCCCTAGAAACTGGACAAAGTGAACAATCTAGAAACTGAGGAGAATATATTAAGGGCTCCATAACCTAAAAAACATTTTCGTTCTACTTACTTATTCTCTTGTTTGTTACGTAAAAATAAACACTATTTATAGAAAAATTGAAATTGTTTGGTTCAGGTTTTATTCATAAATTGTTGAACTGTAGTGTGAAAAACAGGATGTTGTAGCAGAAATAAAGGAAACAACACAGACTTATTGTATAGTGCAAGAAAACACAATTTCCTCAAAAAATAAAACTAAACAAAAATATATCAAACATCCCTTTAGTACTTGGGCACTCTTACATAAAATGTTTCTCCTTTTTTATTCCAGTTACTAATCACAAATGAATTCTTTATCGTCTAAAGAATTCATTTGTGATCAGTGACTGGAATAAAAAAGCATTTTACAGTATTGGATCACTGTTTTTGTACACGTGATTATGTCGCAGTTGGCGATAAAATGTTTCTGTTATTCACAGACTAACTTACACATTTATCAGTAATAACAGGAAACACTTGCCTTCGACCCTGTTGAAGAATGTTATTTTGAGTACAGAATAACAATAACTACCCATATTTTTATGTTTGTCAGTGTAAGCTATACTTGCCTCAAAAGTAATTGCTTCAGTTGCATAAAAGCACAGAAGTTATGTGATCAACTGATTTTTATTACTTATATTTTTTAGTGATGTAAAATGGACTAATGCTGAATGATATGCAGTTCTAATTATGTGCAAGACAGACAGACAAAAAGCAAAGAGAAATGATCGGCTCCCATTTTCTCTCTCTCATGTTCATTTATGTTTCTTTCCCTATCAGTGCTACGAATACTACTTGTAATCCTAGCATTTACATTGTCATTTATGTACTGCACCGAACCTACTGAAATGTCATTTTGATAGAGCGTGACTCTAGTCACAAGCCGTAGGGTGGTCATCCAGCTCTAAAGGCAAATATTACTGGTGAGGAGCACAATTGTGGGCATGTGAGTAAAGAGACTGGCTAGAAATATTGCAAACTTTGGTTGGGTGACCTAACTGTGGCCTCCTTTTGTCAATCCACTCCGAGGAAACAAAATCAGCCTAGCTCATCCTAGAGTTTGGGCTCTACACCGTAACCCACGGCTTTCTCGTGCATCTTGATAGACCTCCAGAAGGTGATGCATATGGCGTTACTGTAACAGTGTGCCATATTTTAATGTTGTCTGTATGCTGCTACTAGGGCAATAAATGGTTGGACTATTTTGAGTAACAATCGGATGAGTGAAGCGGAGGCTTTAAGCATTTGTGATGAGTCGGGACTCATCCCCGAGTTGTTACAGAATGGATTGAGTGGCCGACTCTTTCCTATTGTTGAACTGTGAAGACATGGACTTCAGTGTGTGTGATGTTTTAACCTACTTACCATTTCAAATGATAAGTTGTAATTATTTAAAAAGCATCATCATCATCATCATCATCATCAAATTCACCTAATAAATGAGACATTAAGCAGTTAAGTCAGTCAACTTTTCTTTAGGTTCTTCTTGTTCTTCCAATAAGCTTTTGTTCTTTCCAAAAAAGATTATTTACATTCTTCTGACCACTTTTGCCCGTACGCTATTTGTTTTGTTGCCGTGATGTAGCTTCCCATTTGTCACTGTGTGTTTTAAGGTGTCCCTTTTTAAAATGCCGGTTGGTCTTATGTTTGTGGTTTTGAGATCCTTTCAGATTGCGTTCAGCCAAAGTGTTGAATTTTTCAGTGGTGTTGTTTGGTCTATTATCCTTTTTGTCTTTTGCTTTGCTGGTAGTCTTTTGAGATGATAAAAGAATTTGATTTACCTTTTTGTAATGTGAATTTAGACTTCAGATATTTGAAAATTTTTCTGTTTTGATTGTTTGTAGCCTATAACTGTCTTTGGGATGTCTTTCTTCTAAAATTTTCCTAATTATCTTTCTCTCTCATGTTTTGAGCCCTTCAAATTTGTTTTTTTTCTATTAAGTGTCAGTGTTTCGCAAATGTAAAGAGACTGTTGGTTGTATAAATGTGTTGTAGTGCTGACTTTTTGTCTGTCTTGACATGGATTTTTTTGCTGTAGAGGTTTTGGGCTTACCTTAATGCTGACATTTTGGAGGCAATTTTGCTGAGAGATGTTTTCCAAGGCCTATCAGTTTGATGAATTCTTAGTGGTTTTTAAAATACAGGACCCTGTTGATTTTACTGTGTTTTATTTTCGGGTTCCCCACTTCTACCTTCAGACATAAGAATTCAGTTTTCTTGAATGAGATTCGTAACCTGAAGTGTTTTTCTTGTTGGTCCAGGGTTTTATGTAGCAGCTGACTCACTCTTTGTAGTTGAAACACTTCATGAGATCTGCACACAACGTAACATCTGACATATTTACGTTTTCCTGTAATCCAGTCACTGCAGTTGATTCTCTTGGAAGTAGAGGTCCCGTTAATCAGTGCCTCTCAGATCATATGTGTAGACAAGGAAAGGTGCATGCAACACTTCAGACCCTACGTTTTCTGCATGTTCTTTAAAAGCCTTGAGCTGTTTGACAGCAGTCTCTTGTCTTCTGCAAGTATTGCCAGGTCGTCTGGAAATGCGAGGTATGGTATGTAGTGGTTGTCTTTGGGAAAGCCCCGGAAGATTGGCTTCCAAAATCCACATTTCTTGAGTTCTTTCTCCCATTCTTCCATAACCTTATCTGGGGTGACACTGAACAGAATAGGAAAGAATCCTTCTCCTTGTATCACACCTGTTTTAATGTCAAAGGGTTCCGAGGTTTCCCCAGTAAAATTTAATTTAGATTTTGTGCCAGTTCATGTTTGTTTTTTAAGTTCTTGTGTTTTGGGTCTAATCCCTTCTCTTCCAAGATTTGAAATAGTTTGAGCCTGTCTACTCAGTTGAACACTGTTTTGAAATCGACAAATCTACATACTAGAGGTTTGTGACTGGGGGGAAGGCTCACGTTTTGAATGCAGTTTTGAAGTTAAAAATTTGTTCTTGGAATGACCTGTTCAGTCTGAATCCAGCTTGATATTCTGCTGATTTAGGTACCAATTGTTTTTGTGTTCTGTTCAAGAGACAAACTGATGGGATTCTGGTGATCAGGAGGGAGATTCCTCTGTAGTTGTTTTATGTATTGGATGGGTTAGTCATCATCATTATCATCATCATCATCATCATCTTCTTCTTCTTCTTCTTCTTCTTCTTCTTCTTATTGTTCACTTTATTTGCCACATTGGACCACTTGTCATAATACATTCAGTTTTTATTTTTATTTTTTTTTTGGAGGTTGTACTATTCAGTGCTTGTGATCTGCTCAATAATGATTCATTATTTCTGATCATGATTTTCACATTTAATCTGAAATTTCATGATTCTTAAGAAAAGTATTTCGTCTTTGTTTTCTGCATCTGTTATCTGGAGTCTAACTGCTTGAGAATCTTCCTGAATTTGTCAGATCCATCATCATCCTGTCTTCTTTCTCATCACAAGTTGTAGTAAGATCTTGTTTCCTTGCAGTCGCAAGATGTGAAAGAAATTTTTCTTTTTCATTGTGCTTGTTATTGGGCCAATCCCTCATTACACAGATTCATTGGGGAGGATTCTCTGGCTCCTTTAATCTGGTATTTATTTTTTTATGAGAGTTCTGATGATTTGTGTTTCAGTTTTGAGGAGCTGATCAATTCTTTGTTGTGGACACATTTGCTCAATACAGTTATTAACCTTAGACTGTATTGAGTGTAGGTGTGGTGGCATTGTTGACTATCTGCACTCCCCAAGTTTCGTACCTGGAGAGGTGGTCCTTTGTACTCTCCCAAACATTGGCATTATCAAACATTCATACAAGGCATTCTGGCCCGAGTTGCCAGAGTTGGCGTCATTTGTACACGAGTTGCTTGTGTGTATGAATGAGGTGCATTTCTCTTTTGCTGATGAAGTATGTGACTGGGAGTTTTTTTGTAAGTGTCTTTTAATTGTGCATATCTGTAACTGAAGAGTGTCATATGTGTGGTAAGTAGCAATCTGTCTCTTCCTAAATTATTCATACAATGTAGACATTCATGGCTGGTATTTGCGATATTGCTGATATTTGATTTATTGGCATAAGGCCATGGTCCAATACATAATTGCCTTCTAACATTTCGCCTTCCACTGTTGGAGATTTCATCATAGACTGTGACAAGTTGGGAAGTTCAGTGTGTTTTGAGTCTTTAACAGCTTTATCGACTTGTTATAACATCTGAAGTCTCTGGTAGTGAAAGATGAAACATTAAGCAGCGAACTGTGCCTTTTATCACAGCCTTATGACTGTAAGTCAATCAGCAATATTATCACACACTGTCAAAAAAATCTTTTATTTCCATAGTATGCTGCCATGGTAATATTATTTGCAGGAAAGACTAATTCACTCAGTTAGCAAAATGTATACATTCACAGTCAGAGTGTGTGCGGATAGCCATGCTACAGACAACCCTAAAACTGGCAGCATTTGAGCTGTCCCTCTGCTGCAGTAGTCACTTAATTCTGTATCTGTCGTCTTTGCATATGTACAGTGGTCAGTGGTTGAATGTAGGAACTGATTTGTGGTTGGCCTTCTTTTGTATGGTA
This sequence comes from Schistocerca cancellata, assembly GCF_023864275.1. Classification (NCBI taxonomy): domain Eukaryota; kingdom Metazoa; phylum Arthropoda; class Insecta; order Orthoptera; family Acrididae; genus Schistocerca; species Schistocerca cancellata. The sequence continues at coordinate 62,533,100 of NC_064637.1, read as the reverse complement.
GTTTTGGAAATATGGTTTGCAATTTGTAACAATGCTCAGCAGCTGTTGCCAGTGGTAACAACTGTCCTCCTGTGTGTTTTGTTTCACATTTGAAGACAGCCCAATTCACCAAAGACCAGTCATTATAGTTAAATAAAAAAGTCATTAGACTCTTTCATTGCTAAAATGATTCTCTCCACAATGTAATATTGTGTCTTAAAGGATGTACAAGATGTGATCACAAAATAATTGGAATTTTTGTTTTTCTTAAAGAGTCTTTATTTATTCATCATCATCTTTGCCCCCTTCAAAGTAAACTCCCTCAGATATAATACACTTGTGTGAGAACTTTTTCCAGTCTTGGAAGCACTTCTGGAACTCGCTTTTCACTATGGTGTTCAGCTCCTTCAGCAAGTCTGTTTTTATCTCATCAGGGCATCAAAAGACGTCATTTCAGGGTTCTCAAACAAAGAAAGAAGTCTTAGGGGGCCTTGTCTGCCAAAAACGGTGGCTGAGACAACATAACAGTTTTGTTTTTTGCCAGCAAAACGCAAAGAAGCATTGAGCTGTGAGTGGGAGCATTATTGTGATGCAATTTCTATGAGCGGTTTCACCACAGTTCTGGTCATTTTTCTTGGATTGCTTCACGCAAATGGCACATAAATTCCAAGTAGTATTCCTTGTTGGCTGTATGACAATAAGGCAGAAACTTGTGATGAGCTGTCCCATTGCGGTTGAAGAAATCAGTGAGAAGAACCTTCACATGTGGCCGATCTTGTGGAATATTTTTTGGTCTTTGCCCATCAGGCAGTTTCCATTGGGACGATTGGTCTTGGTTTCAGTGTCATACTGTTCTACCCTTGCTTTGCCATCTGTTATAACTGTCTTTGGAAGTTCTGGATCATTGTCAACTTCATTCAACAGATCCTGTGCAATGTCTGCACAGTGCTGTTCTTGGTCAAAATTCAACAATTTTGGAACAAACTTTGCTGCTACATGTTTAATGCCCCAAAACCTCAGAAAAAATTGTCTGACATGAGCTAAAGGCTATACTGACACCATCAGCAACCTGTCTGATTGTAATTTTCCAGAACTTTTTTATTTTATTTTTATTTATTTTTTTACTTCTTCCACATTGCCATTGGTAATGATATGCTAGGATGGCTAGGGCTGTTGTCATCACCAAAGTCTTCTCGACCCTCTTTGGAAAATTTATACTACTCTCAAACTTTTGTCTTACTTGTGGCAAAGTCGCCAAGGGCCACAGACAACATTTTGAATGTGGTGCTGCACTTCATTCCATGTTTCAAGCAAAATTTAATGCAAATTCTTTGATCCACTGTTTCCAAAAATAAAAAAATAAAAAAATTACTGATCACTCGAAAACATGTGTAACTTTTTCGACTGTCAACAGTAAACTAAATATTTAAAACAGCTGAAAATTCAAACATACATCAGGAATATGTCCACGAATAAGATAAAAAAATTTCTGAAAATTGGATGTATGAAGCCTGCAAAATTAAAAAATTCCTGTTACTTTTTGATCACATCTCGTAATGCATTATAAACACAATTAGCTGAAGTCTGCTGAAAATTTGTGGCCTTTCTGTCCAGTGTTCTTACAGTGTTCTCTACATTCCAGGTTGTGGCAGCTACTGATGCCCGACAAACCTTTGGAGTCGCGTGTTACGAAGCAGTGGCAGGATATCGGTTTCCAGGGGGAAGACCCCAAGACGGACTTCCGCGGCATGGGTCTCCTGGGGCTGGAGAACCTGATATACTTTGCCCAGGAGTACCCCGGGGCCGCGTGCCACGTGCTCTCTCACTCGCACCACCCCCGCTACGGGTACGCCTTCGCCATTGTCGGCATCAACCTGACTAGCATGGCCTACCACATGTTGAAGGACGGCACGGCCAAGACGCACTTCTTCAATGTCACCCGCGGCTGCCCCGCCATATCTTCCTTCCACCAGTTCTACTGCTTCCTGTTCTACGAGTTCGACAGGTTCTGGATAGAGTCCAAACCTGAAAATGTTATGGACTTCGCACGAATCAAGGAGCGTTTCGAAAGTGCCATCCGCACATCTCTCACTAATCCAAGTACAATTTTCAGGTTGAACATATCAGTAGACAATATATAGTTAGGTTACCTGGAACGGCTAGTGACATTCGCTAGAATTGTTACCTCTCCTTTTGCACGTTTCTTCCCTGTCCTTTCTTGCCAGAAAGTTGTCACCAGGATGCAGAATGTGGCACGGATAGGCTTTCAGATTTGAAGTTCCTCAAAAGAAAATCATTAAGTCTCTTAACAAGAATGAGTTGTAGAGTGTCATATTATGTGATATAATGGTCATCATCTCCACCAAAGTTTTACTTATTATGCAGGCTTGGCTATTTTTTTTTTTTTTTTTTTTTTTTTTTCTTTTGACATACCATGTATGATTAACTATTGTTTTTATTTGAATTTTATTGTATCGACTTTGGTTATTGTAAGACTGTAAGATTCCATTTGTGCTTATTTATTTGATTTTGTTTGCACTTTTTAAATATCCTGTTAAGTCCTTACTTTTTCAAGTACGAGACTGTTGCGTTATACAGGTCGCGACAAATAGTATTTCAGTAATTGAGAATGCACCGTGTTAAATGTGTTCATAGAATCTATGAGAATTATTTTCTCTTAGTGTTTAAGATTGCAAAGACCTCTGACAGTGTGGTCAGAGCTAACTTGTGTGTGTTATATTTATTATGTGATATATTTTTGTGGCTGTGGATACTAGAAAAATATTGCCTGTGCATGACTTTGAAAAATTGAATACATGCATTCAGGATGGAAATAATAAATGAATGGAATATTTCTGTGTTCAATAAACAGAAAAGAGATGCTTGTTAATAATAATTTTTTTTAAAAGTGTAGTCATTAAGTTGTCTATACACCCCTCATAATATTGACGACTTGTGTGGTTAACAACCGTACAGTTACATGCTCCCCTGTTACTTTATTGTATCGAGATGGCTATTCTACTTGAACTTGTCATTCTATGTTACTCAGTAAAAAGCGTATCCTCATCTATTTGGCAGAGCAGGCAATAATGGGCGAGGACTTTTGGAGGAGCAGAGTCGGTTGTCTCTGTACGAGTAGGGCTGCTATTGTCCTGACTTATTCAGCCAGTTATAGGAGAATGTGGAATCCTGACAACTCACCAACTTTGTGTTTGTCACATACGCAAAATATTGCCAGATGTGAAAGAAGCAGTAAGTTGGATGAAAACATCCTAGGACCAATTAGGCATTGAACCAAAAACCTTGGCTTCTGAATTGTACTCGTCCACCAGGCAACACCCCTCGTAGCATCAGTGCCGACTTTTGCTCTTCTGTGGCCATTCTAGCTCTATGGAACATATGGGTAGGCCTGAAATAACACTGTCATCAGAAGCAATTCTATTTCTTAAAATCAAACAAACTATCATATTTGATATGAAAGAAGCTCAGCTTTTACATTCACAGTAATTAAGAGATTTAATTAGTTACATTTTCATACATTTGTGTTTTGGTACTGCCTCGTCCATGTGGCAGTAGCTATACATTTCATAAAAGTCCGAGGAACAATTGTATTTAATTTAACAGTGTTATGTTTTACATTCTCAAAAATTAAAACATAATCAACAACGTGAATTTTTTTTTGTCATGTAAACTTGTAGAGGCATCCTCTTGAGACCTCTGGATTTTCCAACTTGCGCTGACAGTGCGATATTACCACCGGTGAACAAAAGAGACTTGGTTTATTGAAGTTGAGTTTGTTCAATGGGATAAGAAGAAGAAAAGTTGGGCATTCATCTTTGTCTTTCGGTTCTTGGACAATCAGCTTCTGATTGGCAATTTTCACACACTAAATAAATCTAAAGCAAACGACCATTATATGGTAGAATATGGAGAGCCTTAGCTGTACTTGAACTGCAGACCATTTCATAGGGCCTCTACTAACTGAATTTCCAAAACTGCACGTAACTGTTTACTGTTAGTTGTTTCTCCAATTAGACCACACACCACTAAGAAAATGAATGTACACGAAATGTACTGTTTTATAAAAATAATTTGGAATGGAGCATATGGATGCTCCTTTTTTTTTTCTAATATATTCGTACTGAAATATGTATTTCTGTCTTCAAAACCTCCATTTCTGCTGCTTGTAACTATTTCTGTTAGAATCATTGTCATTTCTGTTTATTACTGTACAAATACCAATGCTAATTGTTAAATATCATTGTAGTCACTTGCATTATGTTCAACAGTTTGTCCTTAAATGTAATTGAATCTTGCTAGCCGGCCGAAGTGGCCGAGCGGTTCTAGGCGCTTCAGTCTGGAACCGCGCGACCGCTACGGTCGCAGGTTCGAATCCTGCCTCGGGCATGGCTGTGTGTGATGTCCTTAGGTTAGTTAGGTTTAAGTAGTTCAAAGTCTAGGGGAGTGATGACCTCAGATGTTTAAGTCCCATAGTGCTTAGAGCTATTTGAACCATATTTGAGCCAAATGGGCAAAATCGCCATGAGCATTGAGGCTACTGCCCAACCGATGCTGCAGGTTGAAGATATCTGTTTGGTAAAACACCATGTCGTGCTGTGTGAAGAAGTCCATTAACTGCCTGTGCACATGCTAGTCCAACAGGAATTGTTGACCATTTGAGACATGTTTTAAGGGACTGAACATGTGATGATAGCATTGTGAGAGATCAGGACTGTAGGGCAGGTGCTCTAGACTCTCCCACTTGAGTCGATGTCACTTTTGTGATACAATATTTGCAATATAGGGCCGTGCATTATCAAGAATCAGCAGCATTCGACAGCATGTCCGTCCTGTTGAGACACACTTGGTAATAATGTTGCCGTAGTTCACGTTACCACATACACGCTGAAGACACGAATGCCGTACCAATCACCTGCCTAAATGTCGATGCTTATATACTCGCATCAGAGTCGCTCTACAGATAGATGGATACTCTGCAAATGACACTGCCTGGCAAAGGGTTCATCAAACCGCCTTCACAATCGTTCTCTGTTATTCCACTCTCAAACAGTGTGAGGTAAAAACAAACTCTTATATCTTTACATGCGAGCTCTGGTTTCGTTTATTTTATTGTGATGACAGTTTTAGCCCTATGTAGGTCAGCATCGACAAAATATTTTCACGTTTGGAGGAGAAAGTAGATAATTTAAATTTCGTGAAAGGATCCCGCTGTAACGGGAAATGCCTTTGTTCTAGTGATGTCCACCCCAAATCCAGCATTGTGCTGGTGAAACTCTCTTCTCTATTTCTTGCTAATACAAAATGTGCTACTCTTCATTGAACTTTCTCAATGTACACCATTAATCCTACCTGGTAAGGATCCCACACTGCGCAGCAGTACTCCAAAAGAGGACGGACAAGTGTAGTGTAGGCAATCTCTTTAGTAGATCTGTTGCATCTTCTAAGTGTTCAGCCAAAAAATTGCTGTCTTTAGTTTGCCTTCCCAACAACATTTTCTGTGTGTCCTTCCCATTTTAAGTTGCTTCAATAATCTAAGTTGCATATACGCTGCTGCAGTGGCATTGTATGGAAAGTTTTTTATCATCCCTTATAACTTGATTCTTTAGTCACAACAACAGTAAGGCTGAGTAACCAGTTAAGAGAATTTGACTTAACATTGTATTCCAGAAATATTGTAAAAAGTGAGTTCAGTACAAAGGTACTGTCTGTCAGTCCTTTAATAACAGAATATTTGCACGTTATGTATTCCCATATACTTGTTCAGTATTTTGCATAGTAAAACAGCAGTGAAATCGCAGGGATTTGGAATTTATTGTATTTATGTGTGTATTATTGATGAATAGACAGCTAGCAATCAAATTTTGTACATAGTTTATGTATCAATTTTTTTAAGTGCACTTCAGAATTTCATTGCCATTATATTCTGAAAAAAAGTGTGTGTGTGTGTGTGTGTGTGTGTGTGTGTGTGTGTGTGTGTGTGTGTGTGTGTGTGTGCGCACGCTCATACGCTGTCCAGTAATGTTTTTTAATAGAATTCACCTTAATGTGTGGCCAGCATTGCAGTCATTTGATATAATTAATTTCTTGAACTCTTTGCTTCCACTTGATCCTGGAGACTATTCAGGTAGTGTAATGCCATAACAATGATGTTATTGATGTGAGCTGAAGCTCACTTTAAGCCATATTTGTTTAGAGTTGCTGGGTCACTTTGATTAGTCTCTATTAACTTTGGCCTTCTCTACCTAAAATATTACTCTCATCTCCTCTCCAGCTGTCCTGCACATCCCATGCTGTAGAAAAGTCAAAAATTTTGCAGTAGAAAAGTCGGACTTCCTCAAAAATCAACTTTTTGCGATTGTAAGAAGTTTCGTACCCTTCTTTACCATGAGCAAAGTTGTCAGTGGTGCTGTGTTGCTGTGGTGTTGGTGGCTACAGCGACTAGAATATTCTGCTATTTTGATGTCCACTGCTCTCTGCCAACTCAGTCTTTCTCTGGGTGGCTGTTCATCATAATTTCCCCTCAAAAATGTTATACCAGTTGTCCCTTCTAAAAGTCCTCAGGTGCATTTTGTAAGGTGTTATGGAAGCTATCTGCAGTTTGATTTTACAGTGTGTAACTGGAGTCTGCCCAAACTATTACTGCACATCACGTCTCGTGCAATACTCAGTGTTGCAGAAAGCATCAGTTTGTGACCCAGCAGCACTTTTGCACGGTGGTAGCAATCGGCGTGGCCCGAGGTGGAGCTGGAGTGCTGGTTATTCTTAGCGTTTCGCTGTTCCTTAATACGTATCGATAAAACAAATATCGCACTACAGTGGCCCATTAAATTTTGGGCTCGAAGCCACGCATATACTACTACTTCAATGGATATTTTGGCCACGTATCATCCGACCGTCCTCAGATTGAGTCGCAAAACTGACGGTGAGGTGCTGAGCACTGCCTTATATGCTCCACTGAGGTGGTACTTCGCGTGTGGATCTCAGATGCTGGTCAGCGGCAAAGAGGTACACTTACACATGTACCACTTGTGGTGAAAGCGTTCAGACTTGAGATGTACTTATTGATTTATATTTGGCAGCAGTAAAACTTATTCGACTTCTCTGCAATTTTACTGCACCGAGAACCTGCTTCTGTCCCTTATCCAAATTGAAACCATTATCTCCGTTTATTAAGTTATCGATCAACCTGATTTCTACGGCTTCCTCGAAAATAGAATCCCAAAAGAAAGAGGTGGATGTAAAAATCTTCGTGTCGCTGTAGTTCATCGAATGACTTGCACCTGTACAGTGTAAGCCACAGTAGACTTGTCTGACCGTGGTAAGTGTTTGTATCTTCGGTGTTCCGTGCACCTCTCGTGAATGGTTGTGTTGTCTGATCTATATATGATTTACCACAATTTTCACAAGAAATCTGATACACACCCACCTTACAAAGCAATAAATCATCCTTCGTAGAACGGAGTAAGGCTGCAATCTTCGTAGGAGGCTTGAAGGCAACTGTAAAGTGGTGTTCCTGGAGAGAACAGCTTCGAGGAAAGAGCACCCACGAAAGGCAAAAATGATACTGATCTGACGGTATTATTTTCTTCCTCCAGATCACATACTTGTGCTCTAGAGTTCACATTTAATGCTCTGCAGATTTATTAGCTTTAAAAATGCTTGAGTTGTGTGACCTCTTCTTGTAAATTATCATTATTGGATGTATTGTGTGCCCTGTGCAGTAAGGTCGTAAGAACACGTACGGTTTGTGAAGGGTGATGACAGCTACTAACATATGAACGTAGATTTGTATGTGTTGGTTTACAATATGTGGCATGTCCTAATGTGCGATCAACTTTATGATGACCAAAAACATCCAATAAAGAAAGACAGACACCTTTTCTGTTTCCATAGAAAATTTAGTACCAGTGCTGGGCACATCGTCAATCGTGCGACTCGGAGGATGGCCAGATGATATGCAGCTGCAGTATCAATTAAAGTAGTAGTATTTGCATGGCTGCATGCCTAAAATTTAATGGATTATTCATTATGCTGTGGGAAGTTGAAAATGCACATTGTGCTATACTATTATGGGACTGCTTTATCAAATGGCAGATAAAATTCTGCTTTAAAAATCATTTCGTTTATAACGGGAAATGAACTGATGCTTTCCATCGACACTGGGCGCCACACAAAAGATTTGATGAACAGTATTTGTTTACACTGGCTCCAGTTCCACATTGCTAAAACAAAACTGCAAATGTCTGTTCGAAACGAAAGAGAAAATGTACCTGATGACCCTTGGATCAGAATGATAAATATTGTCCCATTACCTACAGGATTTATTGACGTATACTTTCTGTGTAGACTAAAAGTGTTACCTCAAGTTTTCTTTTGTTTCTAAGTATCAGTAACAAAATGAATGTAACGAATATTGTGCTGCACTATGAGTAATTCATAAACTCATTCTTGCACTCCACAAATGGCTGGTGTTTCATTCCAGTACTGGTTCAATAATGTGTTAAAGCTGCAGCCACTGTAGTGTAATTGCAACTAAAGTAAGATGTTATTGTACGGAAATCAAACCAGATACAATGGTAGTGAACTGCTGCACTTAATGTTTGAGGAGTAGTTATGAAATCTGAAAACTACCAACTTCATAAAAATGAGGTTACATAATTGGCTGGTTTGTTTACAGTTACATGTGTGCAGTTGTGGCATACATTAAAATTCCCACACTACAGCAGCACAGTACTCTGCTCGAGAAGCGAAAGCAAGATGGTGGGACACGCAAAGGAAGTGGGTATTGTGCAGTAATTTGCTTTTGGCAGCAGGGTAAATGTTTGAGTCATCAGACTTTCGGTTGGTTTGATGTTCCCTGCCACAGATTCCTGTCCTGTGCCAACCTTTTTATCTCAGAGTAGCAGTTGCAATCTGTCTTCAATAATTTGCTGGATGTATTTCAATCTCTGTCTCCCTTTATAGTTTTTACCCTCTACAGCTCCCGCTACTACCCAGAAATTATTCCCTGATGTCTTAACACATTTCCTATCATCCTGTCCCTCTTCTTGTCACTGTTTTCCACATATTCCTTTCCTCACTGATTCTGTGCAGATCTCCTCATTCCTTACCTTATCAGTCCATCTAATTTTCAACATTCTTCCATTGCACCATATCTCAAATGCGTAGATTCTCTTGTGTTCTGGTTTTCCCACAATCCGTGTTTCACTACCGTACAATGCTGTGCTCCAAAAGTACATTCTCAGAAATTTCTTCCTCAAATGAAGGCCTATGTTAGACACTAGTTGACTTTCTTGGCTAGTGCTAGTAATTCCGATGCCAAGTTTCTCGCTGTTTTCATTTCTGTTACTTCTCATTACTTTAGTCTTTCTTCAATTTACTCTCAATCCATAATCTGTACTCGTTAGACTTCACTCCCTTTAACATCCTGTAATTCTTCTCCACTTTCACTGGCGAAAGTGTGTCATCAGCGAATTTCATCATTGCCATCCTTTTACTCCAACTACTAAAACTTTCTGTTATTTTCATAATTACTTCTTCATTGTATAGATCTAACGCAATGGACAAAAGACTAGATCCTTGCCTTACACTCTTTTTAAACCAAGCACTTCGTTTCTGGTCTACCATTTGTTCTCTTTTGGTTCTTGTACATACTGTATATTACCTGTCTTTCGCTATGGCTTACCCATATTTTTCTCAGAATTTCGAACACCTTGAACCATTTAACATTTCCAGATCGACAAATCCTATGAGTGTGTCTTGATTTTTCTTCAATCTTGCTTCCATTATCAACCAAAACATCAGAACTGCCTGTCTGGTGCCTTTACCTTTCCTAAGTCCAACGTGATAGTCATCTAACAACCCTCAATTTTCTGTTCCAAAAGAGGGCACATTCAGATTGTATGTTTGACCATCTACATGTGCCCATCACATTTGCAACATTTCCGCTACTACCAAAAACTAATTACTGCATGTGACCAATGTGTTGCACTGTTGTCTTTTGGTTGCTCTAGCTGCATGTGCTACGGTACTGTGGCACAGGAATTTGAATATATACCAATACTGGAGACGTGCCTTCAAAAGATAAAAAATTAACCACATACCTCTAATTTTTCAGGATAGCGATTAAAACTAAGTTGAGTGCATCCTCACATGCAGCTGTTACTCTGTTATGAGAAGGCTTTGATGTGAAATTATAGCAAATGATTATTCTCATCCTTGCAAGTTCATTTAATATATATTGCAATATATTAATTGTAATTGGATGAATAAAAAAAATCTGCTCACCAAGCAGTGGCAGGAGAACACACATATAAAGGTATTTAAGTTTGTGAGCATTCGCAGCCAGTGGCTCCTTCTTTTTTCAGAATGGTTGAAGGGGAATGAAGAGGGGTGAAAGAAAAGGACTGGAGAGATTTAGGAAAAATTGCCTGGAATCCCAGGTCATGGGAGATTTATTGGACAGGATGAGAAGGAAAGGTAAGTCTCTCCTGATCCAGGATTCTGGGTGACTTTTCAGCGCTCAACCCCTTTTCCTAAACCTCGCCAGTCCTTTTCTTTCACCCCTTTTCCTTCCCCTTCAGCCCTTTTGCTAGGAGGAGGAGCCACTGGCTTGAAAAGCTTGCTAATTTTAATACCTTTGATATATGTGTTCTCCTGCAGTCACTTTGTGAGTAGATTTTTTTCTGTCCAGTTACATTATATTTTTAAAAATAATTATTTCCATTGATATACACATCAGACTACACAAATGGCATCTTTACCAGGTCTAATGTCTAGGAAGGTAATCACTGTTGATTAGGTTGTTACTACGTAACATGAAAGTTTGACTTTTGACGAGCTCCTGTGCAGATTCAGATCATCTGATGAAGACTTGCTAAGAATCTAAACAGCTAAGGCAGTATGACTACTTTTCTAAATATTGCAGTATCTGTTGAATTAAGTCATTTTCCTTAATATGCCTGGTTTTTCTTGTTAACCAAACACACCTGGCTTGCACCTTTGGACATTATTGAGCAACCTGACAGTAAAGACAATAGCAAAAATGTATGGGTACCATCAAACAGAGTAACACTAATTACTTGAATCACGCACAAAAAAAATGTTAAGAGCTTCCATTTGTCTCCATTTTGTGATCTACGCAGCAGTAAGGAATGTTTAATTTGGTGTTGAACATGTACCTATTACCAGGAGTGTAATAAAACAATTGGAAACTATAGTGCAGAAGATTGAGTTTGTTTATGAGTAACCCTTAGGACTTATCACACAGTCTGTACCTACCTCATATCTGTGTGTGTGTTTGTGTGTGTGCAAATTTGTACACATCTAGATCTTAGATACTGACAGTGTGTGGCAGAGGGTACTTGTAGTACCCCTAACTGTTTCCTCACTTCCCTGATACACTTGTGAATGGTGCAAGGGAAGAAAGAATGTTGGTAAGCCCCTGTATTAGCTCTAATTTGCCACTATGGTTTGTTTAGCTTCTCTGTTACTCTCTCAACGAATAAACGATCTCGTGGTGTAATGCACCGTTCTTCATTGGAACTTTTCCATCTCTTCCATTATTTTTACTTGGTAATGATTCTGGACTGAGTAATATTCGAGAATTGTTCGAAAAAGTATTTTGCGAACCGCTTGTTTTGTGGGTGGGTTACATTTCCTTAAGATTCTTCCTGTGAATCTGCCTGGTATCCCCTTTTTCGCTATTTGTTTTATGTGGTCATTCTACTCATAGATATTTTACGGTAGATACACTTTCCAGCAATTTGTCATCACTATCGTAGTTGTACAGTAGTGGATTTCTTCTCCCATGTATGCGCAATATGTTACCTCTATTTACATTCAGGGTCAACGGCCAGAGCTTGCACCACTCATCAATCCTCTACAAATTGCTGCAGCCTTCCGGCATTGTTACCTTCTTACAGACAAGCGTATCATCTGTGAACAGTATTCTGGAGCATTCCGTGTTTTCCACTAGATCGTTTGTGTATAAACGGTAACAATCCTATCACACTTCCTTGGGGTACTCTGTTACATCTGTCAGTTTTGTTCCTTAAGAGCAATATGCCAAATTGTATCTACAAGGAAGTCTGGAATTCAGTCACAAATCTGATCGGATACTCGGTAAGCTTGTATTTTTTTTCACTAAATGGCAGTGAAGGACAGCATCAAATGCCTTTCTGAAGTCGTGGAACATGGCATCATCCTGAGTGCCAATATCTACAGCACTGTGGATCTTGTGGAGGAACTGAGTTTTGCAAAGTGTGTAAATGGTATCAATGTCTATTTTTATAGATCAGATGTTTATTCTCCAAAAAATGGCATAAAACAAGTTCCATAATTATACAACAGATTGATGCCAGTAGTATAGGCCCATAATTATTTTCATCCACCCTATGATCCTTCCTGAAAACAGGAATGACCTGTACCTGTTTCAGTTACTAGATACCCTTTGTTGCTCCACTGTTTTACAATAGACTGCTGCTAGAAGGGGAGAAAGTTTTTTCATGTAGTCCCTGCAGACTCTTACAGGTATCTAACCTAATCCAGAAGCCTGTCCACTACTGATTGTAGTGCTGTTCTGCAGTCACTTATCTCAATGTCTGCCATTTTGGCATTTGTACGATGACTGAAAGGAGGGACCGTGTTATGATCTTTCACGGTCAAAAAAATTTCAGAAGACAGAATTTACTATTTCAGCCTTCTATCTACCATCATCCATTTTTGTGCAAGTATGGTCACGGAGCGACTGAATAGGTGATTTCGGACCACTTCCTGATATTACGTAAGACCGGAACTGCGTAGGGGTTTTTACTCAGATCTGTTGACAGAATTTGCTTTACACATCATTGACCGCTTCTCTCACTGCTCTCCTTACTCTGCATTTGCTTGTCAGTTGGGTTTTGACTTCATTTGAATCTGTGATGGAGCTCTTTGTTTCCACTCCATTTTTCTGACACTTCTATTAAACCACCGTGGGTCTTTCCCACACCTTAAAATCTTGCTGAGGACATACTCGTCTGAGGCTTATTAAATATGCTTTTGAATTTTTCGCATTTGTCCTCCACGGCTTCATCATCAGAACTGAATATTTGATGTTGACAAATCAGATATTCAGCAATTTGTATGCTGTCGCTCTTGCTAGTCAAAAATGTTTTTCTACGTTTCTTAACAGCCCTAACGTGTGTGGTAGTTGATGTTATCACAGCTCTATGATACCTGAGATCCTTCTCTAAGTTAACTGTTTCGAAAAGTTCTGTCTGTTGCTAGGAGGTTGAAGATGTTACCTTCACGAGTTTGTTCTCTATCTATCTCCTCGAAGTAATTTTCGGGCAAGACATCAGAATAAGTCCTACAGATCTGTTTCTGGGACTTGTTTTGCCACATGACTCTCCCAATCTACACCTGGGGAGATTGAAATATACCATTATTACCATAGCACGGCCAGGAAACTATTTCACAAAATTCTGCAAGTTCCCTCTGAAGCACACTAACTTTACAAATCCTGACACAGTCAGTTTATAAAAACATCTAACTACCATTTCTTAATCACCGTTGATGTTAAACTTGGCCCACAGTAATTCACATTCAGCACTGGTGATAACCTCAATATAAAAAAAATGGAAATGTCGTGTGGCTAGGGCCTCCCGTCGGGTAGACCGTTCGCCTGGTGCAGGTCTTTCAATTTGACGCCACTTCGGCGACCTGCGCGTCGATGGGGATGAAATGATGATGATTAGGACAACACAACACCCAGTCCCTGAGCGGAGAAAATTTCCGACCCAGCCGGGAATCGAACCCGGGCCCTTAGGATTGACAGTCTGTCACGCTGACCACTCAGCTACCGGGTTGGACATAACCTCAATAGATATTATAGAATTATTTACTACAATAAATAACGCCACCACCATGTTGTTAAATGGTCCACAACTCTTGTTCCCTAACAATGCGTAAGTTCCTTACTGTCAACAATATTCGCACCAGCCTTGCATTCTACTGCAACAACATTCTGCCTGACTCTTTAACACTGCATAAATAGCAACATCACCAACTGGGTAGAGTCCTTTTCTAGTGTGCAGATAGTGTTTGTTGCTAGGTGTGCACTCCCTCTATATATATAGTGGCTGTGTTCTTTTTGTCATGTATTATGCATGACAAAGTTTCACAAAGTCTGTTGGCATCACTAGAAACTCAAAAAGAAACTTATATAGTTTCAGAATCTCCAATACGACTAAAAACCGGTTAGTGAATAATAGTACTGCTTAATAGCAACAAATTACTGAAATAACTTAGATGATTATAAGAAACCGTGGTTGTGAAGTAAAATGCAGTGACATTTCTGTTTTGTGTTTATATTCAGTTGTGGAGTTACCAGTCTTCTTTTGTAATTGTGAAACATAGTTGCAGTGGCATGCGACGTCTTTGTTTTTTATGTGTACAGCATGTGACAGCTATCTGTAAATTATGTTTTATGATCTCATTTGTTCTGTCCATGAGTGCTGTAACTTAGTGTAGTCTATTAATCTACCATATTACGCCTAAGTCACCTTTGTAGTTCCTTCACTGGTATTATTTTCAAGACCTTCAGTATTGTTAAAAGCTTTCTGCTAATAGGTAGTTCATATGCAATTGTCATATATTGCTACAGTAAGTTTGTGGTATTCAGTTCTCCTGTATATCATAACAGCTTTATGCAAATTGATATGTAAGTTTTAGTGCCACATGTAAGCTTAAAATAATGGGACCACTGTTGTAATGTAAGCCTCCAACACTGTGTAGAACTTTATTTTTATTCATTCATTCATTTCTTGCCTTTGTCGATTGTCATTCATCCCCACCATTGTCAGATAATTGGCTTATTATCTAATGCCGGAAGTAAAAGTTCCCAATGTAATACTTCAAACAGTGTAAAAGCCAGGATGGAATGTAACAATATTATGAAAAGGAGAGTTGCTACTCACCATATAGCAGAGATGCTGACTCACAGGTAGGCATAACAAAAGGACTGTCACAAATGATGCTTTTGGCCAGTAAGGCCTTCGTCAACAATAGACAAAAAAAAACACACACACACACACACACACACACACACACACACGACTGCAGTCTCAGGCAACTAAGTCTCTTCTGTTGTTGACGAAAGCTTTATTTGTGACAGTCCTTTCGTTGTGCCTATCTGCGACTCAGCCTCTCCACTATTGGTGACTAGAAACTTTCCTTTTCACAATACTCTTAAAGTGTAATACTTCCATTCACAAAAAAGTAAAAATCAGACTGCTAATTTAGAAATCCATTCTATGGTGTTGCATACAAGAGTTTTTCTGTGCTATTTTTTTAATGTTTATATTCTGAAGGAAAATTTGTACTTAAAAACCAGAGTACATTATTCTTAAAATAACATAAATTTGTTGTAGTCAGACAAAACAGTTTGACTGTTTCGGTTTTTTAAAAACATAATCACAGTTATGTAAAAATGATTATCTAATTGTTGACAGAGCATGGTGCACAAAGTCATTAAATGAATTTATTGTAAGAAAAGTTGTCTTTATTTGCAATACAAGTCCCTCTTCTGCCTGTTAATTTTAAGAACAACCCTGTAAGTGTTTGCTTAGGAGATACGATGGCTGAAGTGGATTTAGCAGTCTGGGAGTGAAAAGTCTATTCAAATTATTAGCTTTTGGATTAAAAATAGCTCATCTCAGATGTAGAATGAATCGTCCCCACTATGGCAGTGCATACGCGCTGATACGAAACTTTCTGCCAGATTAAAAGTGTATGCTGGACTAGGACTCGTACCCGGGACCTAGCCTTTCTTGGGCAACAGTCTTACTGACTGATTCATCTGACCTGACTCACTGCCCATCCTCACAGCTTTACTACTGCAAGTATGTTATTTTCCATCTTCAGAGCGTCACAGACGTTCTCCTGCATACCTCGAGAGACTGGCACTCCTGGGAGAGAGGATAGTGTGGAGACGTGGCTAAGGCTGAGTTTCCAAAATGAGTGTTTTGATCTGTGGCATCCCGTGTGCAATTATGAAACTTTTCGGTTGGTTATAAGGGGCATTCAAATGAAAGCGAGACAGACGGAAAACATGGAAAACAGTAAGTAAACTGTTTATTATTTCAAAAATAGCCACCATAACTGTTAATACATATGTCAGACTGTGAGACAAGATAGATGGTTGTTGCCTTCATGGAAAAATGTTTGTGGATGCCTGTGGAACTGCGATTCGGTGTAATGTGGGATCTTTGAAATAACATTTTCCAACTTTAACCTCTTAGGCTGACGAACGATGTTTGTGGTAACTAAAATCGTAGTGTAGGTAATTTATAAGTGTTGGGATGTATCACAGCAAACGCACAACAGTAGTGTACACAGCCACCTGCTGTGGAGGCTCACTTGTTCTTCAGACATGTCAGCATGGCAGCGCTTCGGAGGTTGCGGAGCAAAAAGACTTGTGCAAGAACATGAACACTAATAAACAAACGAAAAATCGTTATAACAATTGTCATTGATTTGATGGCTAAAATCAAAGCAATACACATATATTTTGCAATCTGCCATGACTTATCAAGTGAGGTAGATCTGTCTGCCAATAATTGTAACTGAAGCCATACAAGATAAACATGGAAATAAGGTGAAGTCTATTGGCACAGCAGTGTGCCACTGAATAGCAGAACCGTGAAAGTAATTAATCTTGAGAAAGGCAACCGGAATTATTATTGAGGTAAAGTTGACATAAACTTAGCAGGGTGACAGATTGTACATAGAGGACGATGTATTGAATCGGGACGCAATTTGAGTGTTCCATCGTCATTAGGAGGCCCTGAACGTTACAATTCGCTATTAGTTTTTCGTCCGATTCGAAAATCTTTGACTCACAGCAGAACGGCCATAAGGTGCCCGAGGCAGCAATAGACCCATGGAGACAAGTCGGCTGGAGGATGATGTATAGAATCGGGACGAAATTTGAGTGTTCCATCGTCATTAGGAGTCCCTGAACGTTACAATTCACTATCAGATTTTCGTCCGATTCGAAAATTTTTGACTCACTGCAGAACGGCCATAAGGTGCCCGAGGCAGCAATGGACCCATGGAGACAAGTCTGCTGGAGGACGATGTATTGAATCGGGACGCAATTTGAGTGTTCCATCGTCATTAGGAGGCCCTGAACGTTACAATTCACTATCAGTTTTTCGTCCGATTCGAAAATCTAGACTCACAGCAGAACGGCCATAAGGTGCCCGAGGCAGCAATAGACCCATTGGAGACAAGTCTGCTGGAGGACGATGTGTTGAATCGGTACGCAATTTGAGTGTTCCATCGTCAATGGAGGCCCTGAACGTTACAATTCACTATCAGTTTTTCGTCCGATTCGAAAATCTTTGACTCACAGGAGAACGGCCATAAGGTGCCAGAGGCAGCAATAGACCCATTCGATAATGTAGACTCACAGGAGAACGGCCATAAGGTGCCCGAGGCAGCAGTAGACCTATGGAGACAAGTCGGCTGGAGGACGATGTATTGAATCGGGACGCAATTTGAGTGATCCATCGTCATTAGGTGGCCCTGAATGTTACAATTAACTAGCAGTATTTCGTCCCATTCGTTAATCTAGACTCACGGGAGAACGACCATAAGGTGCCCGAGGCAGCAATAGACCCATGGAGACAAGTCTGCTGGAGGACGATGTATTGAATCGGGACGCAATTTGAGTGTTCCATCGTCATTAGAAGGCCCTGAACGTTACAATTCACTATCAGTTATTCGTCCGATTCGAAAATCTTTGACTCACAGGAGAACGGCCATAAGGTGCCCGAGGCAGCAATAGACCCATGGAGACAAGTCGGCTGGAGGATGATGTATAGAATCGGGACGAAATTTGAGTGTTCCATCGTCATTAGGAGTCCCTGAACGTTACAATTCACTATCAGATTTTCGTCCGATTCGAAAATTTTTGACTCACTGCAGAACGGCCATAAGGTGCCCGAGGCAGCAATGGACCCATGGAGACAAGTCTGCTGGAGGACGATGTATTGAATCGGGACGCAATTTGAGTGTTCCATCGTCATTAGGAGGCCCTGAACGTTACAATTCACTATCAGTTTTTCGTCCGATTCGAAAATCTAGACTCACAGCAGAACGGCCATAAGGTGCCCGAGGCAGCAATAGACCCATTGGAGACAAGTCTGCTGGAGGACGATGTGTTGAATCGGTACGCAATTTGAGTGTTCCATCGTCAATGGAGGCCCTGAACGTTACAATTCACTATCAGTTTTTCGTCCGATTCGAAAATCTTTGACTCACAGGAGAACGGCCATAAGGTGCCCGAGGCAGCAATAGACCCATTCGATAATGTAGACTCACAGGAGAACGGCCATAAGGTGCCCGAGGCAGCAGTAGACCTATGGAGACAAGTCGGCTGGAGGACGATGTATTGAATCGGGACGCAATTTGAGTGATCCATCGTCATTAGGTGGCCCTGAATGTTACAATTAACTAGCAGTATTTCGTCCCATTCGTTAATCTAGACTCACGGGAGAACGACCATAAGGTGCCCGAGGCAGCAATAGACCCATGGAGACAAGTCTGCTGGAGGACGATGTATTGAATCGGGACGCAATTTGAGTGTTCCATCATCATTAGAAGGCCCTGAACGTTACAATTCACTATCAGTTATTCGTCCGATTCGAAAATCTTTGACTCACAGGAGAACGGCCATAAGGTGCCCGAGGCAGCAATAGACCCATGGAGACAAGTCTGTTGGAGGACGATGTATTGAATCGGGACGCAATTTGAGTGTTCCATCGTCATTAGGAGGCCCTGAACGTTGCAATTCACTATCAGTTTTACGTCCGATTCGAAAATCTTTGACTCACAGGAGAACGGCCATAAGGTGGCCGAGGCAGCAATAGACCCATGGAGACAAGTCTGTTGGAGGACGATGTATTGAATCGGGACGCAATTTGAGTGTTCCATCGTCATTAGGAGGCCCTGAACGTTGCAATTCACTATCAGTTTTATGTCCGATTCGAAAATTTTTGACTCACAGGAGAACGGCCATAAGGTGCCCGAGGCAGCAATAGACCCATGGAGACAAGTCGGATGGTGGACGATGTATTGAATCGGGACGCAATTTGAGTGTTCCATCGTCATTAGGAGGCCCTGAACGTTACAATTCACTATCAGTTTTTCGTCCGATTCGAAAATATTTGACTCATAGCAGAACGGCCATAAGGTGCCCGAGGCAGCAATAGACCCATGGAGACAAGTCTGCTGGAGGACGATGTGTTGAATCGGGACGCAATTTGAGTGTTCCATCGTCAATGGAGGCCCTGAACGTTACAATTCACTATCAGTTTTTCGTCCGATTCGAAAATCTTTGACTCACAGGAGAACGGCCATAAGGTGCCCGAGGCAGCAATAGACCCATGGAGACAAGTCGGCTGGAGGACGATGTATTGAATCGGGACGCAATTTGAGTGATCCATCGTCATTAGGTGGCCCTGAATGTTACAATTAACTATCAGTTTTTCGTCCCATTCGATAATTTAGACTCACGGGAGAACGACCATAAGATGCCCGAGGCAGCAATAGACCCATGGAGACAAGTCGGCTGGAGGACGATGTATTGAATCGGGACGCAATTTGAGTGTTCCATCGTCATTAGGAGGCCCCGAACGTTACAATTCACTATTAGTTTTTCGTCCGATTCGAAAATCTTTGACTCACAGCAGAACGGCCATAAGGTGCCCGAGGCAGCAGTAGACCCATGGAGACAAGTCTGCTGGAGGACGATGTATTGAATCGGGACGCAATTTGAGTGTTCCATCGTCATTAGGAGGCCCCGAACGTTACAATTCACTATTAGTTTTTCGTCCGATTCGAAAATCTTTGACTCACAGCAGAACGGCCGTAAGGTGCCCGAAGCAGCAATAGACCCATGGAGACAAGTCTGCTGGAGGACGATGTATTGAATCGGGACGCAATTTGAGTGTTCCATCGTCATTAGGAGGCCCTGAACGTTACAATTCTCTATCAGTTTTTCGTCCGATTCGAAAATCTTTGACTCACAGGAGAACGGTCATAAGGTGCCCGAGGCAGCAATAGACCCATGGAGACAAGTCGGCTGGAGGACGATGTATTGAATCGGGACGCAATTTGAGTGTTCCATCGTCATTAGCAGGCCCTGAACGTTACAATTCACTATCAGTTTTTCGTCCGATTCGAAAATCTTTGACTCACTGCAGTACGGCCATAAGGTGCCCGAGGCAGCAATGGACCCATGGAGACAAGTCTGCTGGAGGACGATGTATTGAATCGGGACGCAATTTGAGTGTTCCATCGTCATTAGGAGGCCCTGAACGTTACAATTCACTATCAGTTCTTCGTCCGATTCGAAAATCTTTGACTCACAGCAGAACGGCCATTAGGTGCCTGAGGCAGCAATAGACCCATGGAGACAAGTCTGCTGGAGGAAGATGTATTGAATCGGGACGCAATTTGAGTGATCCATCGTCATTAGGTGGCCCTGAATGTTACATTTAACTATCAGTTTTTCGTCCCATTCGATAATCTAGACTCACGGGAGAACGAGCATAAGGTGCCCGAGGCAGCAATTGACCCATGGAGACAAGTCGGCTGGAGGACGATGTATTAATCGGGACGCAATTTGAGTGTTCCATCGTCATTAGGAGGCCCTGAACGTTACAATTCAATATCAGTTTTTCGTCCGATTCGAAAATCTTTGACTCACAGGAGAACAGCCATAAGGTGCCCGAGGCAGCAATAGACCCATTCGATAATGTAGACTCACAGGAGAACGGCCATAAGGTGCCCGAGGCAGCAGTAGACCTATGGAGACAAGTCGGCTGGAGGACGATGTATTGAATCGGGACGCAATTTGAGTGATCCATCGTCATTAGGTGGCCCTGAAAGTTACAATTAACTATCAGTATTTCGTCCCATTCGTTAATCTAGACTCACGGGAGAACGACCATAAGGTGCCCGAGGCAGCAATAGACCCATGGAGACAAGTCTGCTGGAGGACGATGTATTGAATCGGGACGCAATTTGAGTGTTCCATCGTCATTAGAAGGCCCTGAACGTTACAATTCACTATCAGTTATTCGTCCGATTCGAAAATCTTTGACTCACAGGAGAACGGCCATAAGGTGCCCGAGGCAGCAATAGACCCATGGAGACAAGTCTGTTGGAGGACGATGTATTGAATCGGGACGCAATTTGAGTGTTCCATCGTCATTAGGAGGCCCTGAACGTTGCAATTCAGTTTTACGTCCGATTCGAAAATCTTTGACTCACAGGAGAATGGCCATAAGGTGCCCGAGGCAGCAATAGACCCATGGAGACAAGTCGGATGGTGGACGATGTATTGAATCGGGACGCAATTTGAGTGTTCCATCGTCATTAGGAGGCCCTGAACGTTACAATTCACTATCAGTTTTTCGTCCGATTCGAAAATCTTTGACTCACTGCAGTACGGCAATAAGGTGCCCGAGGCAGCAATAGACCCATGGAGACAAGTCTGCTGGAGGACGATGTGTTGAATCGGGACGCAATTTGAGTGTTCCATCGTCAATGGAGGCCCTGAACGTTACAATTCACTATCAGTTTTTCGTCCGATTCGAAAATCTTTGACTCACAGGAGAACGGCCATAAGGTGCCCGAGGCAGCAATAGACCCATGGAGACAAGTCGGCTGGAGGACGATGTATTGAATCGGGACGCAATTTGAGTGATCCATCGTCATTAGGTGGCCCTGAATGTTACAATTAACTATCAGTTTTTCGTCCCATTCGATAATTTAGACTCACGGGAGAACGACCATAAGATGCCCGAGGCAGCAATAGACCCATGGAGACAAGTCGGCTGGAGGACGATGTATTGAATCGGGACGCAATTTGAGTGTTCCATCGTCATTAGGAGGCCCTGAACGTTGCAATTCACTATCAGTTTTACGTCCGATTCGAAAATCTTTGACTCACAGCAGAATGGCCATAAGGTGCCCGAGGCAGCGGTAGACCCATGGAGACAAGTCTGCTGGAGGACGATGTATTGAATCGGGACGCAATTTGAGTGTTCCATCGTCATTAGGAGGCCCCGAACGTTACAATTCACTATTAGTTTTTCGTCCAATTCGAAAATCTTTGACTCACAGCAGAACGGCCATAAGGTGCCCGAAGCAGCAATAGACCCATGGAGACAAGTCTGCTGGAGGACGATGTATTGAATCGGGACGCAATTTGAGTGTTCCATCGTCATTAGGAGGCCCTGAACGTTACAATTCACTATCAGTTTTTCGTCCGATTCGAAAATCTTTGACTCACAGGAGAACGGTCATAAGGTGCCCGAGGCAGCAATAGACCCATGGAGACAAGTCGGCTGGAGGACGATGTATTGAATCGGGACGCAATTTGAGTGTTCCATCGTCATTAGGAGGCCCTGAACGTTACAATTCACTATCAGTTTTTCGTCCGATTCGAAAATCTTTGACTCACTGCAGTACGGCCATAAGGTGCCCGAGGCAGCAATGGACCCATGGAGACAAGTCTGCTGGAGGACGATGTATTGAATCGGGACGCAATTTGAGTGTTCCATCGTCATTAGGAGGCCCTGAACGTTACAATTCACTATCAGTTCTTCGTCCGATTCGAAAATCTTTGACTCACAGCAGAACGGCCATTAGGTGCCTGAGGCAGCAATAGACCCATGGAGACAAGTCTGCTGGAGGACGATGTATTGAATCGGGACGCAATTTGAGTGATCCATCGTCATTAGGTGGCCCTGAATGTTACATTTAACTATCAGTTTTTGGTCCCATTCGATAATCTAGACTCACGGGAGAACGAGCATAAGGTGCCCGAGGCAGCAATAGACCCATGGAGACAAGTCGGCTGGAGGACGATGTAATAATCGGGACGCAATTTGAGTGTTCCATCGTCATTAGGAGGCCCTGAACGTTACAATTCACTATCAGTTTTTCGTCCGATTCGAAAATCTTTGACTCACAGCAGAACGGCCATTAGGTGCCCGAGGCAGCAATAGACCCATGGAGACAAGTCTGCTGGAGGACGATGTATTGAATCGTGACACAATTAGAGTGTTCCATCGTCATTAGGAGGCCCTGAACGTTACAATTCAGTATCAGTTTTTCGTCCGATTCGAAAACCTTTGTCTCACAGGAGAACGGCCATAAGGTGCCCGAGGCAGCAATAGACCCATTCGATAATCTAGACTCACAGGAGAACGGCCATAAGGTGCCCGAGGCAGCAATAGACCCATGGAGACAAGTCTGCTGGAGGACGATGTATTGAATCGGGACGCAATTTGAGTGTTCCATCGTCATTAGTAGGCCCTGAACGTTGCAATTCACTATCAGTTTTACGTCCGATTCGAAAATCTTTGACTCACGGGAGAACGACCACAAGGTGCCCGAGGCAGCAATAGACCCATGGAGACAAGTCGGCTGGAGGACGATGTATTGAATCGGGACGCAATTTGAGTGTTCCATCGTCATTAGGAGGCCCTGAATGTTACAATTCACTATCAGTTTTTCGTCCGATTCGCAAATCTTTGACTCACTGCAGTACGGCCATAAGGTGCCCGAGGCAGCAATGGACACATGGAGACAAGTCTGCTGGAGGACGATGTATTGAATCGGGACGCAATTTGAGTGTTCCATCGTCATTAGGAGCCCCTGAACGTTACAATTCACTATCAGTTTTTCGTCCGATTCGAAAATCTAGACTCACGGCAGAACGGCCATAAGGTGCCCGAGGCAGCAATAGACCCATGGAGACAAGTCTGCTGGTGGACGATGTAATAATGGGGACGCAATTTGAGTGTTCCATCGTCATTAGGAGGCCCTGAACGTTACAATTCACTATCAGTTTTTCGTCCGATTCGAAAATCTTTGACTCACAGCAGAACGGCCATAAGGTGCCCGAGGCAGCAATAGACCCATGGAGACAAGTCTGCTGGAGGACGATGTAATGAATCGGGACGCAATTTGAGTGATCCATCGTCATTAGGTGGCCCTCAATGTTACAATTAACTATCAGTTTTTCGTCCCATTCGATAATCTAGACTCACGGGAGAACGACCACAAGGTGCCCGAGGCAGCAATAGACCCATGGAGACAAGTCGGCTGGAGGACAATGTATTGAATCGGGACGCAATTTGAGTGTTCCATCGTCATTAGGAGGCCCTGAACGTTACAATTAACTATCAGTTTTTCGTCCGATTCAAAAATCTTTGACTCACAGCAGAACGGCCATAAGGTGCCCGAGGCAGCAATAGACCCATGGAGACATGTCTGCTGGAGGACGATGTATTGAATCGGGACACAATTAGAGTGTTCCATCGTCATTAGGAGGCCCAGAACGTTACAATTCACTATCAGTTTTTCGTCCGATTCGAAAATCTTTGACTCACAGGAGAACGGCCATAAGGTGCCCGAATCAGCAATAGACCCATTCGATAATCTAGACTCACAGGAGAACGGCCATAAGGTGCCCGAGGCAGCAATAGACCCATGGAGACAAGTCGGCTGGAGGACGATGTATTAATCGCGACGCAATTTGAGTGTTCCATCGTCATTAGGAGGCCCTGAACGTTACAATTCACTATCAGCTTTTCGTCCGATTCGAAAATTTTTGACTCACAGCAGAACGGCCATAAGGTGCGCGAGGCAGCAATAGACCCATGGAGACAAGTCGGCTGGAGGACGATGTATTGAATCGGGACGAAATTTGAGTGTTCCATCGTCATTAGGAGGCCCTGAACGTTACAATTCACTATCAGTTTTTCGTCCGATTCGAAAATCTTTGACTCACAGGAGAACGGCCATAAGGTGCCCGAGGCAGCAATAGACCCATGGAGACAAGTCGGCTGGAGGACGATGTATTGAATCGGGACGCAATTTGAGTGTTCCATCGACATTAGGAGGCCCTGAACGTTACAATTCACTATCAGTTTTTCGTCCGATTCGAAAATCTTTGACTCACAGCAGAACGGCCATAAGGTGCCCGAGGCACCAATAGACCCATGGAGACAAGTCGGCTGGAGGACGATGTATTGAATCGGGACGCAATTTGAGTGTTCCATCGTCATTAGGAGGCCCTGAACGTTACAATTCACTATCAGTTTTTCGTCCGATTCGCAAATCTTTGACTCACTGCAGTACGGCCATAAGGTGCCCGAGGCAGCAATAGACCCATGGAGACAAGTCGGCTGGTGGACGATGTATTAATCGGGACGCAATTTGAGTGTTCCATCGTCATTAGGAGGCCCTGAACGTTACAATTCACTATCAGTTTTTCGTCCGATTCGAAAATCTTTGACTCACAGCAGAACGGCCATAAGGTGCCCGAGGCAGCAATAGACCATTGGAGACAAGTCTGCTGGAGGACGATGTAATGAATCGGGACGCAATTTGAGTGATCCATCGTCATTAGGTGGCCCTGAATGTTACAATTCACTATCAGTTTTTCGTCCCATTCGATAATCTAGACTCACGGGAGAACGACTATAAGGTGCCCGAGGCAGCAATAGACCCATGGAGACAAGTCGGCTGGAGGACGATGTATTGAATCGGGACGCAATTTGAGTGTTCCATCGTCATTAGGAGGCCCTGAACGTTACAATTCACTATCAGTTTTCCGTCCAATTCAAAAATCTTTGACTCACAGCAGAACGGCCATAAGGTGCCCGAGGCAGCAATAGACCCATGGAGACAAGTCTGCTGGAGGACGAAGTATTGAATCGGGACACAATTAGAGTGTTCCATCGTCATTACGAGGCCCTGAACGTTACAATTCAGTATCAGTTTTTTGTCCGATTCGAAAATCTTTGACTCACAGGAGAACGGCCATAAGATGCCCGAATCAGCAATAGACCCATTCGATAATCTAGACTCACAGGAGAACGGCCATAAGGTGCCCGAGGCAGCAATAGACCCATGGAGACAAGTCGGCTGGAGGACGATGTATTGAATCGGGACGCAATTTGTGTGTTCCATCGTCATTAGGAGGCCCTGAACGTTACAATTCACTATCAGTTTTTCGTCCGATTCGAAAATC
Organism: Schistocerca cancellata; assembly: GCF_023864275.1. NCBI lineage: Eukaryota > Metazoa > Arthropoda > Insecta > Orthoptera > Acrididae > Schistocerca > Schistocerca cancellata. The sequence continues at coordinate 62,506,999 of NC_064637.1, read as the reverse complement.
TTTGACTCACAGCAGAACGGCCATAAGGTGCCCGAGGCAGCAATTGACCCATGGAGACAAGTCGGCTGGAGGACGATGTATTGAATCGGGACGCAATTTGAGTGTTCCATCGTCATTAGGAGGCCCTGAACGTTACAATTCACTATCAGTTTTTCGTCCGATTCGAAAATCTTTGACTCACAGGAGAACGGCCATAAGGTGCCCGAGGCAGCAATAGACCCATGGAGACAAGTCTGCTGGAGGACGATGAATTGAATCGGGACGCAATTTGAGTGTTCCATCGTCATTAGGAGGCCCTGAACGTTGCAATTCACTATCAGATTTACGTCCGATTCGAAAATCTTTAACTCACAGGAGAACGGACATAAGGTGCCCGAGGCAGCAATAGACTCATGGAGACAAGTCTGCTGGAGGACGATGTATTGAATTGGGACGCAATTTGAGTGTTCCATCGTCATTAGGAGGCCCTGAACGTTACAATTCACTATTAGTTTTTCGTCCGATTCGAAAATCTTTGACTCACAGCAGAACGGCCATAAGGTGCCCGAGGCAGCAATAGACCCATGGAGACAAGTCTGCTGGAGGACGATGTATTGAATCGTGACACAATTAGAGTGTTCCATCGTCATTAGGAGGCCCTGAACGTTACAATTCACTATTAGTTTTTCGTCCGATTCGAAAATCTTTGACTCACAGCAGAACGGCCATAAGGTGCCCCAGGCAGCAATAGACCCATTCGATAATCTAGACTCACAGGAGAACGGCCATAAGGTGCCCGAGGCAGCAATAGACCCATGGAGACAAGTCTGCTGGAGGACGATGTATTGAATCGGGACGCAATTTGAGTGTTCCATCGTCATTAGTAGGCCCTGAACGTTGCAATTCACTATCAGTTTTACGTCCGATTCGAAAATCTTTGACTCACGGGAGAATGACCACAAGGTGCCCGAGGCAGCAATAGACCCATGGAGACAAGTCGGCTGGAGGACGATGTATTGAATCGGGACGCAATTTGAGTGTTCCATCGTCATTAGGAGGCCCTGAACGTTATAATTCACTATCAGTTTTTCGACGATTCGAAAATCTTTGACTCACAGCAGAACGGTCATAAGGTGCCCGAGGCAGCAATAGACCCATGGAGACAAGTTGGCTGGAGGACGATGTATTGAATCGGGACGCAATTTGAGTGTTCCATCGTCATTAGGAGGCCCTGAATGTTACAATTCACTATCAGTTTTTCGTCCGATTCGCAAATCTTTGACTCACTGCAGTACGGCCATAACGTGCCCGAGGCAGCAATGGACCCATGGAGACAAGTCTGATGGAGGACGATGTATTGAATCGGGACGCAATTTGAGTGTTCCATCGTCATTAGGAGCCCCTGAACGTTACAATTCACTATCAGTTTTTCGTCCGATTCGAAAATCTAGACTCACGGCAGAACGGCCATAAGGTGCCCGAGGCAGCAATAGACCCATGGAGACAAGTCGGCTGGAGGACGATGTATTGAATCGGGACGCAATTTGAGTGTTCCATCGACATTAGGAGGCCCTGAACGTTACAATTCACTATCAGTTTTTCGTCCGATTCGAAAATCTTTGACTCACAGCAGAACGGCCATAAGGTGCCCGAGGCACCAATAGACCCATGGAGACAAGTCGGCTGGAGGACGATGTATTGAATCGGGACGCAATTTGAGTGTTCCATCGTCATTAGGAGGCCCTGAACGTTACAATTCACTATCAGTTTTTCGTCCGATTCGCAAATCTTTGACTCACTGCAGTACGGCCATAAGGTGCCCGAGGCAGCAATAGACCCATGGAGACAAGTCGGCTGGTGGACGATGTATTAATCGGGACGCAATTTGAGTGTTCCATCGTCATTAGGAGGCCCTGAACGTTACAATTCACTATCAGTTTTTCGTCCGATTCGAAAATCTTTGACTCACAGCAGAACGGCCATAAGGTGCCCGAGGCAGCAATAGACCATTGGAGACAAGTCTGCTGGAGGACGATGTAATGAATCGGGACGCAATTTGAGTGATCCATCGTCATTAGGTGGCCCTGAATGTTACAATTCACTATCAGTTTTTCGTCCCATTCGATAATCTAGACTCACGGGAGAACGACTATAAGGTGCCCGAGGCAGCAATAGACCCATGGAGACAAGTCGGCTGGAGGACGATGTATTGAATCGGGACGCAATTTGAGTGTTCCATCGTCATTAGGAGGCCCTGAACGTTACAATTCACTATCAGTTTTCCGTCCAATTCAAAAATCTTTGACTCACAGCAGAACGGCCATAAGGTGCCCGAGGCAGCAATAGACCCATGGAGACAAGTCTGCTGGAGGACGAAGTATTGAATCGGGACACAATTAGAGTGTTCCATCGTCATTACGAGGCCCTGAACGTTACAATTCAGTATCAGTTTTTTGTCCGATTCGAAAATCTTTGACTCACAGGAGAACGGCCATAAGATGCCCGAATCAGCAATAGACCCATTCGATAATCTAGACTCACAGGAGAACGGCCATAAGGTGCCCGAGGCAGCAATAGACCCATGGAGACAAGTCGGCTGGAGGACGATGTATTGAATCGGGACGCAATTTGTGTGTTCCATCGTCATTAGGAGGCCCTGAACGTTACAATTCACTATCAGTTTTTCGTCCGATTCGAAAATCTTTGACTCACAGCAGAACGGCCATAAGGTGCCCGAGGCAGCAATTGACCCATGGAGACAAGTCGGCTGGAGGACGATGTATTGAATCGGGACGCAATTTGAGTGTTCCATCGTCATTAGGAGGCCCTGAACGTTACAATTCACTATCAGTTTTTCGTCCGATTCGAAAATCTTTGACTCACAGGAGAACGGCCATAAGGTGCCCGAGGCAGCAATAGACCCATGGAGACAAGTCTGCTGGAGGACGATGAATTGAATCGGGACGCAATTTGAGTGTTCCATCGTCATTAGGAGGCCCTGAACGTTGCAATTCACTATCAGATTTACGTCCGATTCGAAAATCTTTAACTCACAGGAGAACGGACATAAGGTGCCCGAGGCAGCAATAGACTCATGGAGACAAGTCTGCTGGAGGACGATGTATTGAATTGGGACGCAATTTGAGTGTTCCATCGTCATTAGGAGGCCCTGAACGTTACAATTCACTATTAGTTTTTCGTCCGATTCGAAAATCTTTGACTCACAGCAGAACGGCCATAAGGTGCCCGAGGCAGCAATAGACCCATGGAGACAAGTCTGCTGGAGGACGATGTATTGAATCGTGACACAATTAGAGTGTTCCATCGTCATTAGGAGGCCCTGAACGTTACAATTCACTATTAGTTTTTCGTCCGATTCGAAAATCTTTGACTCACAGCAGAACGGCCATAAGGTGCCCCAGGCAGCAATAGACCCATTCGATAATCTAGACTCACAGGAGAACGGCCATAAGGTGCCCGAGGCAGCAATAGACCCATGGAGACAAGTCTGCTGGAGGACGATGTATTGAATCGGGACGCAATTTGAGTGTTCCATCGTCATTAGTAGGCCCTGAACGTTGCAATTCACTATCAGTTTTACGTCCGATTCGAAAATCTTTGACTCACGGGAGAATGACCACAAGGTGCCCGAGGCAGCAATAGACCCATGGAGACAAGTCGGCTGGAGGACGATGTATTGAATCGGGACGCAATTTGAGTGTTCCATCGTCATTAGGAGGCCCTGAACGTTATAATTCACTATCAGTTTTTCGACGATTCGAAAATCTTTGACTCACAGCAGAACGGTCATAAGGTGCCCGAGGCAGCAATAGACCCATGGAGACAAGTTGGCTGGAGGACGATGTATTGAATCGGGACGCAATTTGAGTGTTCCATCGTCATTAGGAGGCCCTGAATGTTACAATTCACTATCAGTTTTTCGTCCGATTCGCAAATCTTTGACTCACTGCAGTACGGCCATAACGTGCCCGAGGCAGCAATGGACCCATGGAGACAAGTCTGATGGAGGACGATGTATTGAATCGGGACGCAATTTGAGTGTTCCATCGTCATTAGGAGCCCCTGAACGTTACAATTCACTATCAGTTTTTCGTCCGATTCGAAAATCTAGACTCACGGCAGAACGGCCATAAGGTGCCCGAGGCAGCAATAGACCCATGGAGACAAGTCGGCTGGTGGACGATGTATTAATGGGGACGCAATTTGAGTGTTCCATCGTCATTAGGAGGCCCTGAACGTTACAATTCACTATCAGTTTTTCGTCCGATTCGAAAATCTTTGACTCACAGCAGAACGGCCATAAGGTGCCCGAGGCAGCAATAGACCCATGGAGAGAAGTCTGCTGGAGGACGATGTAATGAATCGGGACGCAATTTGAGTGATCCATCGTCATTAGGTGGCCCTGAATGTTACAATTAACTATCAGTTTTTCGTCCCATTCGATAATCTAGACTCACGGGAGAACGACCATAAGGTGCCCGAGGCAGCAATAGACCCATGGATACAAGTCGGCTGGAGGACGATGTATTGAATCGGGACGCAATTTGAGTGTTCCATCGTCATTAGGAGGCCCTGAACGTTACAATTCACTATCAGTTTTTCGTCCGATTCGAAAATCTTTGACTCACAGCAGAACGGCCATAAGGTGCCCGAGGCAGCAATAGACCCATGGAGACAAGTCTGCTGGAGGACGATGTATTGAATCGGGACACAATTAGAGTGTTCCATCGTCATTAGGAGGCACTGAACGTTACAATTCAGTCTCAGTTTTTCGTCCGATTCGAAAATCTTTGACTCACAGGAGAACGGCCATAAGGTGCCCGAATCAGCAATAGACCCATTCGATAATCTAGACTCACAGGAGAACGGCCATAAGGTGCCTGAGGCAGCAATAGACCCATGGACACAAGTCGGCTGGAGGACGATGTATTAATCGCGACGCAATTTGAGTGTTCCATCGTCATTAGGAGGCCCTGAACGTTACAATTCACTATCAGCTTTTCGTCCGATTCGAAAATTTTTGACTCACAGCAGAACGGCCATAAGGTGCCCGAGGCAGCAATAGACCCATGGAGACAAGTCGGCTGGAGGACGATGTATTGAATCGGGACGAAATTTGAGTGTTCCATTGTCATTAGGAGGCCCTGAACGTTACAATTCACTATCAGTTTTTCGTCCGATTCGAAAATCTTTGACTCACAGGAGAACGGCCATAAGGTGCCCGATGCAGCAATAGACCCATGGAGACAAGTCGGCTGGAGGACGATGTATTGAATCGGGACGCAATTTGAGTGTTCCATCGACATTAGGAGGCCCTGAACGATACAATTCACTATCAGTTTTTCGTCCGATTCGAAAATCTTTGACTCACAGCAGAACGGCCATAAGGTGCCCGAGGCACCAATAGACCCATGGAGACAAGTCGGCTGGAGGACGATGTATTGAATCGGGACGCAATTTGAGTGTTCCATCGTCATTTGGAGGCCCTGAACGTTACAATTCACTATCAGTTTTTCGTCCGATTCGCAAATCTTTGACTCACTGCAGTACGGCCATAAGGTGCCCGAGGCAGCAATGGACCCATGGAGACAAGTCGGCTGGTGGACGATGTATTAATCGGGACGCAATTTGAGTGTTCCATCGTCATTAGGAGGCCCTGAACGTTACAATTCACTATCAGTTTTTCGTCCGATTCGAAAATCTAGACTCACGGGAGAACGACCATAAGGTGCCCGAGGCAGCAATAGACCCATGGAGACAAGTCGGCTGGAGGACGATGTATTGAATCGGGACGCAATTTGAGTGTTCCATCGTCATTAGGAGGCCCTGAACGTTACAATTCAGTATCAGTTTTTCGTCCGATTCGAAAATCTTTGACTCACAGGAGAACGGCCATAAGGTGCCCGAATCAGCAATAGACCCATTCGATAATCTAGACTCACAGGAGAACGGCCATAAGGTGCCCGAGGCAGCAATAGACCCATGGAGACAAGTCGGCTGGAGGACGATGTATTGAATCGGGACGCAATTTGAGTGTTCCATCATCATTAGGAGGCCCTGAACGTTACAATTCACTATCAGTTTTTCGTCCGATTCGAAAATCTTTGACTCACAGCAGAACGGCCATAAGGTGCCCGAGGCAGCAATTGACCCATGGAGACAAGTCGGCTGGAGGACGATGTATTGAATCGGGACGTAATTTGAGTGTTCCATCGTCATTAGGTGGCTCTGAACGTTACAATTCACTATCAGTTTTTCGTCCGATTCGAAAATCTTTGACTCACAGCAGAACGGCCATAAGGTGCCCGAGGCACCAATAGACCCATGGAGACAAGTCGGCTGGAGGACGATGTATTGAATCGGGACGCAATTTGAGTGTTCCATCGTCATTAGGAGGCCCTGAACGTTACAATTCACTATCAGTTTTTCGTCTGATTCGAAAATTTTTGACTCACAGGAGAACGGCCATAAGGTGCCCGAGGCAGCAATAGACCCATGGAGACAAGTCTGCTGGAGGAGGATGAATTGAATCGGGACGCAATTTGAGTGTTCCATCGTCATTAGGAGGCCCTGAACGTTGCAATTCACTATCAGTTTTACGTCCGATTCGAAAATCTTTAACTCACAGGAGAACGGCCATAAGGTGCCCGAGGCAGCAATAGACTCATGGAGACAAGTCTGCTGGAGGACGATGTATTGAATTGGGACGCAATTTGAGTGTTCCATCGTCATTAGAAGGCCCTGAACGTTACAATTCACTATTAGTTTTTCGTCCGATTCGAAAATCTTTGACTCACAGCAGAACGGCCATAAGGTGCCCGAGGCAGCAATAGACCCATGGAGACAAGTCTGCTGGAGGACGATGTATTGAATCGGGACGCAATTTGAGTGTTCCATCGTCATTTGGTGGCCCTGAACGTTACAATTCACTATCAGTTTTTCGTCCGATTCGAAAATCTTTGACTCACCGGAGAACGGCCATAAGGTGCCCGAGGCAGCAATAGACCCATGGAGACAAGTCTGCTGGAGGACGATGTATTGAATCGGGACGCAATTTGAGTGGTCCATCGTCATTAGGCGGCCCTGAACGTTACAATTCACTATCAGTTTTTCGTCCGATTCGAAAATCTTTGACTCACAGGAGAACGGCCATAAGGTGCCCGAGGCAGCAATGAACCGATGGAGACAAGTCGGCTGGTGGACGATGTATTGAATTGGGACGCAATTTGAGTTTTCCATCGTCATTAGGAGGCCCTGAACGTTACAATTCACTATCAGTTTTTCGTCCGATTCGAAAATCTTTGACTCACAGGAGAACGGCCATAATGTACCCGAGGCAGCAATAGACCCATGGAGACAAGTCGGCTGGAGGACGATGTATTAATCGGGACGCAATTTGATTGTTCCATCGTCATTAAGCGGCCCTGAACGTTACAATTCACTATCAATTTTTCGTCCGATTCGAAAATCTTTGCCTCAAAAGAGAACGGCCATAAGGTGCCCGAGGCAGCAATAGACCCATGGAGACAAGTCGGCTGGAGGACGTTGTATTGAATCGGGACGCAATTTGAGTGATTCATCGTCATTAGGTGGCCCTGAATGTTATGATTAACTATCAGTTTTTCGTCCGATTCGAAAATCTTTGACTCACAGGCCATAAGGTGCCCGAGGCAGCAATAGACCCATGGAGACAAGTCGGCTGGAGGACGATGTATTGAATCGGGACGCAATTTGAGTGTTCCATCGTCATTAGGAGGCCCTGAACGTTACAATTCACTATCAGTTTTTCGTCCGATTCAAAATCTTTGACTCATAGGAGAACGGCCATAAGGTGCCCGAGGCAGCAATAGACCCATGGAGACAAGTCTGCTGGAGGACGATGTATTGAATCGGGACGCAATTTGAGTGTTCCATCGTCATTAGGAGGCCCTGAACGTTACAATTCACTATCAGTTTTACGTCCGATTCGAAAATCTTTGACTCACAGGAGAACGGCCATAAGGTGCCCGAGGCAGCAATAGACCCATGGAGACAAGTCTGCTGGAGGACGATGTATTGAATCGGGACGCAATTTGAGTGTTCCATCGTCATTAGGAGGCCCTGAACGTTACAATTCACTATTAGTTTTTCGTCCGATTCGAAAATCTTTGATTCACTGCAGTACGGCCATAAGGTGCCCGAGGCAGCAATGGACCCATGGAGAGAAGTCGGCTGGAGGACGATGAATTGAATCGGGACGAAATTTGACTGTTCCATCGTCATTAGGAGGCCCTGAACGTTACAATTCACTATCAGTTTTTCGTCCGATTCGAAAATCTAGACTCACAGCAGAACGGCCATAAGGTGCCCGAGGCAGCAATAGACCCATGGGGACAAGTCGGCTGGAGGACGATGTATTGAATCGGGACGCAATTTGAGTGTTCAATCGTCATTAGGAGGCCCTGAACGTTACAATTCACTATCAGTTTTTCGTCCGATTCGAAAATCTTTGACTCACAGAAGAACGGCCATAAGGTGCCCGAGGCAGCAGTAGACCCATGGAGACAAGTTGGCTGGTGGACGATGTATTGAATCGGGACGCAATTTGAGTGTTCCATCGTCATTAGGAGGCCCTGAACGTTACAATTCACTATTAGTTTTTCGTCCGATTCGAAAATCTTTGATTCACTGCAGTACGGCCATAAGGTGCCCGAGGCAGCAATGGACCCATGGAGACAAGTCTGCTGGAGGACGATGTATTGAATCGGGACGCAATTTGAGTGTTCCATCGTCATTAGGAGGCCCTGAACGTTACAATTCACTATTAGTTTTTCGTCCGATTCGAAAATCTTTGATTCACTGCAGTACGGCCATAAGGTGCCCGAGGCAGCAATGGACCCATGGAGAGAAGTCGGCTGGAGGACGATGAATTGAATCGGGACGAAATTTGACTGTTCCATCGTCATTAGGAGGCCCTGAACGTTACAATTCACTAAAATTTTTCGTCCGATTCGAAAATCTAGACTCACAGCAGAACGGCCATAACGTGCCCGAGGCAGCAATAGACCCATGGGGCAAGTCGGCTGGAGGACGACGTATTGAATCGGGACGCAATTTGAGTGTTCAATCGTCATTAGGAGGCCCTGAACGTTACAATTCACTATCAGTTTTTCGTCCGATTCGAAAATCTTTGACTCACAGAAGAACGGCCATAAGGTGCCCGAGGCAGCAGTAGACCCATGGAGACAAGTTGGCTGGTGGACGATGTATTGAATCGGGACGCAATTTGAGTGTTCCATCGTCATTAGGAGGCCCTGAACGTTACAATTCACTATCAGTTTTTCGTCCGATTCGAAAATCTTTGACTCACAGGAGAACGGCCATAAGGTGCCCGAGGCAGCAATAGACCCATGGAGACAAGTCGGCTGGTGGACGATGTATTGAATCGGGACGCAATTTGACTGTTCCATTGTCATTAGGAGGCCCTGAACGTTACAATTCACTATTAGTTTTTCGTCCGATTCGAAAATCTTTGACTCACAGCAGAACGGCCATAAGGTGCCAGAGGCAGCAATAGACCCATGGAGACAAGTCGGCTGGAGGACGATGTATTGAATCGGGACGCAATTTGAGTGTTCCATCATCATTAGGAGGCCCTGAACGTTACAATTCACTATCAGTTTTTCGTCCGATTCGAAAATCTTTGACTCACAGGAGAACGGCCATAAGGTGCCCGAGGCAGCAATAGACGCATGGAGACAAGTCTGCTGGAGGACGATGTATTGAATCGGGACGCAATTTGAGTGTTCCATCGTCAATGGAGGCCCTGAACGTTACAATTCACTATCAGTTTTTCGTCCGATTCGAAAATCTTTGACTCACAGGAGAACGGCCATAAGGTGCCCGAGGCAGCAATAGACCCATGGAGACAAGTCGGCTGGAGGACGATGTATTGAATCGGGACGCAATTTGAGTGATCCATCGTCATTAGGTGGACCTGAATGTTACAATTAACTATCAGTTTTTCGTCCCATTCGATAATCTAGACTCACGGGAGAACGACCATAAGGTGCCCGAGGCAGCAATAGACCCATGGAGACAAGTCTGCTGGAGGACGATGTATTGAATCGGGACGCAATTTGAGTGTTCCATCGTCATTAGGAGGCCCTGAACATTACAATTCACTATTAGTTTTTCGTCCGATTCGAATATCTTTGACTCACAGCAGAACGGCCATAAGGTGTCCGAGGCAGCAATAGACCCATGGAGACAAGTCTGCTGGAGGACGATGTATTGAATCGGGACGCAATTTGAGTGTTCCATCGTCATTTGGAGGCCCTGAACGTTACAATTCACTATCAGTTTTTCGTCCGATTCGAAAATCTTTGACTCACAGGAGAACGGCCATAAGGTGCCCGAAGCAACAATAGACCCATGGAGACAAGTCTGCTGGAGGACGATGTATTGAATCGGGACGCAATTTGAGTGTTCCATCGTCATTAGGAGGCCCTGAACGTTACAATTCACTATTAGTTTTTCGTCCGATTCGAAAATCTTTGACTCACAGCAGAATGGCCATAAGGTGCCCGAGCCAGGAATAGAACCATGGAGACAAGGCTACTGGAGGACGATGTATTGAATCGGGACGCAGTTTGAGTGTTCCATCGTCATTAGGAGGCCCTGAACGTTACAATTCACTATCAGTTTTTCGTCTGATTCGAAAATTATTGACGCACAGCAGAACGGTCATAAGGTGCCCGAGGCAGCAATAGACCCATTCGATAATCTAGACTCACAGGAGAACGGCCATAAGGTGCCCGAGGCAGCAATAGACCCATGGAGACAAGTCGGCCGGAGGACGATGTATTGAATCGGGACGCAATTTGAGTGTTTCATCGTCATTAGGTGGCCCTGAATATTACAATTAACCATCAGTTTTTCGTCCCATTCGATAATCTTGACTCACGGGAGAACGACCATAAGGTGCCCGAGGCAGCAATAGACCCATGGAGACAAGTCGGCTGGAGGACGATGTATTGAATCGGGACGCAATTTGAGTGTTCCATCGTCATTAGGAGGCTCTGAAAGTTACAATTCACTATCAGTTTTTCGTCCGATTCGAAAATCTTTGACTCACAGGAGAACGGCCATAAGGTGCCCGAGGCAGCAATAGACCCATGGAGACAAGTCTGCTGGAGGACGATGTATTGAATCGGGACGCAATTAGAGTGTTCCATCGTCATTAGGAGGCCCTGAACGTTACAATTCACTATCAGATTTTCGTCCGATTCGAAAATCTTTGACTCACAGGAGAACGGCCATAAGGTGCCCGAGGCAGCAATAGACCCATGGAGACAAGTCTGCTAGAGGACGATATATTGAATCGGGACGCAATTTGAGTGTTCCATCGTCATTAGGAGGCCCTGAACGTTACAATTCACTATCAGTTTTTCGTCCGATTCGAAAATCTTTGACTCACTGCAGAACGGCCATAAGGTGCCCGAGGCAGCAATAGACCCATGGAGACAAGTCGGCTGGAGGACGATGTATTGAATCGGGACGCAATTTGAGTGTTCCATCGTCATTAGGAGGCCCTGAACGTTACAATTCCCTATCAGTTTTTCGTCCGATTCGAAAATCTTTGACTCACAGGAGAACGGCCATAAGGTGCCCGATTCAGCAATAGACCCATGGAGACAAGTCGGCTGGAGGACGATGTATTGAATAGGGACGCAATTTGAGTGCTCCATCGTCAATGGAGACCCTGAACGTTACAATTCACTATCAGTTTTTCGTCCGATTCGAAAATCTTTGACTCACAGGAGAACGGCCATAAGGTGCCCGAGGCTGCAATAGACCCATGGCACAAGTCGTCTGGAGGACGATGTATTGAATCGGGACGCAATTTGAGAGATCCATCGTCATTAGGTGGCCCTGAACGTTAGAATTAACTATCAGTTTTTCGTCCCATTCGATAGTCTAGACTCACGGGAGAACGACCATAAGGTGCCCGAGGCAGCAATAGACCCATGGAGACAAGTCGGCTGGAGGACGATGTATTGAATCGGGACGCAATTTGAGTGTTCCATCGTCATTAGGAGGCCCTGAACGTTACAATTCACTATCAGTTTTTCGTCCGATTCGAAAATCTTTGACTCACTGCAGTACGGCCATAAGGTGCCCGAGGCAGCAATGGACCCATGGAGACAAGTCTGCTGGAGGACGATGTATTGAATCGGGACGCAATTTGACTGTTCCATCGTCATTAGGACGCCCTGAACGTTACAATTCACTATCAGTTTTTCGTCCGATTCGAAAATCTAGACTCACAGCAGAACGGCCATAAGGTGCCTGAGGCAGCAATAGACCCATGGAGACAAGTCGGCTGGAGGACGATGTATTGAATAGGAGTGTTCCATCGTCATTAGGAGGCCCTGAACGTTACAATTCACTATCAGTTTTTCGTCCGATTCGAAAATCTTTGACTCACAGGAGAACGGCCATAAGGGGCCCGAGGCGGCAATAGACCCATGGAGACAAGTCGGCTGGAGGACGATGTATTGAATCGGGACGCAATTTGAGTGTTCCATCGTCATTAGAAGGCCCTGAACGTTACAATTCACTATCAGTTTTTCGTCCGATTCGAAAATCTTTGACTCACAGCAGAACGGCCATAAGGTGCCCGAGGCAGCAATAGACCCATGGAGACAAGTCGGCTGGAGGACGATGTATTGAATCGGGACGCAATTTGAGCGTTGCATCGTCATTAGGAGGCTCAGAACGTTACAATTCACTATCAGATTTTCGTCCGATTCGAAAATCTTTGACTCACAGGAGAACGGCCATAAGGTGCCCGAGGCAGCAATAGACCCATGAATAGACCAACCATCAGTGGTAACACATCAATGATTGTAGTCAGGTATGTACCTCTTTGCCCGAAACAAACTGGTATCCACAAATGTCTTTCTTCAGAGCTCCAAAAATATGGAAATAGCATTGGGAGAGATCAGGACTGTATAGAGTATGTGCAAGGGCTTCCCAGCTAAACTTGTGCAGTGTATTCGAAACGAGTTCGGAAGCATGTGGGTGGGCCCACATCGACTAAATACGTAGGTGTAATGTTTCAAAGCGATACAAAATGTGAGTGGTCGGCTTGGGTTCATTGGGAGAATTTTAAGAAAGTGTAGCTCATCTACAAAGGAGACACTATATATAACACTTGTGCGACCCATTCCCGAGTACTGCTTAAGTGTTTGGGATCTCCACTAGGTCGAATTAAAGGAAGACATCAAAGCAATTCATAGGCAAGCTGCTCAAGTTAATAACTGACTCTCAAGAATTACAGAAATGCTCCAGGAATTCAACTGGGAATCCCTTGAGGGAAAATATTATTTTTGTGAAGCAGTAATGAGAAAATTTAGAGATATAGTATTTGTGGCTGACTGCAGAACAATTCTACGGCCGCCAACGTACATTTCGAGTAAGGTCCGCGAAGACAATATGAGAAGAATTAGGTTTTGTAAGGAGGCATATAGATTGTCATTTTTCTTTCACTCCATTTGCGAGTGGAATGGAAAAGGAATGACTCAATAGCGGTACAAGGTACCCTTTGCCATGCACTATATGGTGTCTTGCAGAATATCCATGTAGACCTGTGTGTTGAGGGGAAAAGAGGTGGTGGTAGTGGTGGTGGTGGTGGTGGCGGCGGCGGTGATGGTAGTAAAGTACATTAGCATACTAAGTTGGCGTATTACACAATTTCAGGCTATACCTAAGGAAAAATTCTGAAACAGATGTGAAATTACAAGAAGACAGAGTAGAATATCTTCTCAAGGCTAAATTTAAGTACTGCTAATAAAAGAACAAAAATTTATAGCTTCCTAGTTTTTGAAGCTGCTAGCTCCCTCCTCGAGGATGTTGTAAGGAGAAAGGAGGTAAAGTGTATCAAAAGTAAGGTGCACCACAATCAGATTTTTGTAAATTTTTCCCTAGGTGAAATTCTGAACTCAGCTATCAATAGCGCAAAGTACATCAACGCAACTCTAAGAAATTCTCGAGAAAATTGACTTTGAATACCCTAATATAAGATCGGTTTTTTGGTCAGGCAGTGTCACTCAGTGGTAGAATGCATGCCTGGCATTTTTAAACACAAGTGCACATTAGAGCTCGAGACTGGTAATTGCCTTGTTTCGGTCATTATTTTATGTTCACTTCAAATACCTGTGTCAAATAAATTCAAATTCAAATACCTGTGTCAAATAAATTCATGAATATCAACAATTATGAAAAAGATAGATTGCTACTCATTCTGAAGGTGACACACTGAGTTGCAGACAGGCACAGTGAAAAGACTGTTACACACTGAGTTTTCAGCTAGAATTTACTCCCAAAAAGAAAAGGAATGAAAAAACAGACACGTGCGACCGCTATCTCTAGCTGTACTGGGACTGTTGTGTTGAATGAAAGCAGGAATCAGAAGTAGGGGAGAGAGAGCAGGACATGGGTGGCGGCAAGGCGGGTGGGAAGAGCGCTGCTCGGCAGAACAAGCAGGGACTACAAGGTGGCAGGACGAGGCTGTCGGGCACCGTGGGCTTTTGGCGGAGAAGGGGGAAAAGAGCAGAGAGGGGAAAAGACTGGTGGCTATCTTGCAAAAGAGCGGAGCACAACGAGGGTAGCCGGCCCATGTGGCCGAGCGGTTCTAGGTGCTTCAGTCTGGAACCGCGCGACTGCTACACCCGCAGGTTCGACTCCTGCCTCGGGCGTGGAAGTGTGTAATGTCTTTAGGTTAGTTAGGTTTAAGTAATCTATAATATTCTCCTCGGGTGTGCAGTCATCCTTGTCAGAGCCAAGAAGCACTCTAATCTTGGCTGGCGGGCGAAAAATACTTTTGATCGTGTACCAGCACTGTCACCTGAAGATTGCGGCCAGTTGGACCGCTGAAATATTGTGTCAAGATGACATTATGATCCGGCTGCACACCCGAGAAGAATATTATCAATTATTATGATTCTGGGAAAGCCTTCGTAATAGGTTTAAGTAGTTCTAAGTTCTAGGGGACTGATGACCTCAGATGTTAGGTCCCATAGTGCTCAGAGCCATTTGAACAATGTCGGTCAGGGGACATGAACTGTGAGGAGGTGATAGGACAGAAAGGTGGAAACTGGAGGGGGAGGGGGGAGGGGGGGGGTTGGGGTGTTAGGTTATTGTAGGTTGAGGCCAGGATTATTTGAGGAGCAGAAAAATGTTGTATTCAGTTGCATGTTGTACCATAGGGTGGACCATTTTGCTCTCAGCTACGGTATGGGGGGTGACCATTCCATATGGTGGACAGCTGATTGGTAGTCACACCAATATAAAACGCTGAGTAGTGATTGCAGTGGAACTGGTCTATGACATAACTGCTTTCACAGGTAGCCTGGCCTGTGGTGGGGTAGGATAAGTTTGTGTCGTGACTGGAATAGGAAGTGCTGGATGGGTGGATTGGACAGATCTTGCATGTAGGTCATCCACAGGGATATGATCCCTGTAGTATGGGTCTGGGTTTGGGAGTGGCGTAGAGATGGACTAGGAAGTTGTGGAGGTTGGGCGGACTTTGGAACACCACTTTAGGAGGCATGGGAAGGATCTTGGGTTGTATGTCCCTCATTTCAGGACATGATGATAGCTAATCAAAGCCCTGATGAAAGATGTGGTTCAGTTGTTCCAGTCTGGAGAGGTATTGGGTGACAAAGGGGGCACTCTTTTGTAGCTGGTTCTTGGGTGTGGTGGGAGGATTGGGGGTATGTGGGGATATAGCATACAAAATCTGTTTGTGGACTAGGTCTGGTAGAGTGCCTATTGGAGAACGCCTCTGTGCGCCCTTCAGCATACTGGGCAAGGGTGTTTTTGTCATTGCAGATATGCTGTCTCTGTGTGGCCAGGCTGTTTAGGAGGGAGTTTTTGGGGTGGGAGGGATGTCAGCTGCCAAAATACAGGTACTGTTGGCGGTTTGTGGATTTAATGTGGACAGAGGAGCAAATAGAGCCATCAGAAAGGTCAATGTCCAGGAAGATGGCACACTGGGTTGACGAGGACTATTTGAAACAGTTAACGCAGAACAGGGAATCAGCGATCATAAAGCGGTTACTGCATCGATGATTTCAGCTGTAAATAGAAATATTAAAAAAGGTAGGAAGATTTTTCTGTTTAGCAAAAGTGACAAAAAGCAGATTTCAGGGTACCTGACGGCTCAACACAAAAGTTTTGTCTCAAGTACAGATAGTGGGGAGGATCAGTGGACAAAGTTCAAAACCATCATACAATATGCGTTAGATGAGTATGTGCCAAGCAAGATCGTAAGAGATGGAAAACAGTCACTGTGGTACAACAACCGAGTCAGAAAACTGCTGCGGAAGCCAAGGGAACTTCACAGCAAGCATAAACATAGCTAAAGCCTTGCAGACACAAAAATTACGTGAAGCGAAATGTGTTGTGAGGAGGGCTATGCAAGAGGCATTCAATGAATTCGAAAGTAAAGTTTTATGTACTGACTTGGCAGAAAATCCTAAGAAATTTTGGTCTTATGTCAAAGCGGTAGGTGGATCAAAACAAAATGTCCAGACACTCTGTGACCAAAATGGTACTGAAACAGAGGATGACAGACTAAACACCGAAATGCTAAATGTCTTTTTCCAAAGCTGTTTCACAGAGGAAGACTGCACTGTAGTTCCTTCTCTAGATTGTCGCACAGATGACAAAATGGTAGATATCGAAATACATGACAGAGGGATAGAGAAACAATTAAAATCGCTCAAAAGAGGAAAGGCCGCTGGACCTGATGGGATACCAGTTTGATTTTACACAGAGTACGTGAAGGAACTTGCCACCCTTCTTGCAGTGGTGTACCGTAGGTCTCTAGTAGAGCATAATATTCCAAAGGATTGGAAAAGGGCATATTATGTTTGAGTATAATGACTTTTCTGGAGACTAGAAATCTACTCTGTAGGAATCAGCACGGGTTTCGAAAAAGACGATTGTGTGAAATCCAGCTCGCGCTATTCGTCCACGAGACACTGAGAGCCATAGACACGGGTTCCCAGGTAGTTGCCGTGTTTCTTGACATCCGCAAGGCATTCGATACAGTTCCCCACAGTCATTTAATGAACAAAGTAAGAGCATATGGACTATCAGACCAGTTGTGTGATTGGATTGAAGAGTTCCTAGATAACAGAACGCAGCATGTCATTCTCAATGGAGAGAAGTCTTCCGAAGTAGGAGTGATTTCAGGTGTGCCGCAGGGGAGTGTCGTAGGACCGTTGCTATTCACAATATACGTAAATGACCTTGTGGATAACATCGGAAGTTCACTGAGGCTTTTTACAGATGATGCTGTGGTATATCGAGAGGTTGTAACAATGGAAAATTGTACTGAAATGCAGGAGGATCTGCAGCGAATTGACGCATGGTGCAGGGAATGGCAATTGGATCTCAATGTAGACAAGTGTAATGTGCTGCGAATACATAGAAAAAAAGATCCCTTATCATTTAGCTACAATATAGCAGGTCAGCAACTGGAAGCAGTTAATTGCATAAATTATCTGGGAGTACACATTAGGAGTGATTTAAACTGCAATGATCATATAAAGTTGATCGTCTGTAAAGCAGATGCCAGACTGAGATTCATTGGAAGAATCCTAAGGAAATGCAATCCTAAAACATAGGAAGTAGGTTATAGTACGCTTGTTCGCCCACTGCTTGAATACTGCTCAGCAGTGTGGGATCCGTACCAGATAGGGTTGATAGAAGAGATAGAGAAGATCCAACGGAGAGCAGCACGCTTCTTTACAGGATCATTTAGTAATCGCGAAAGCGTTACAGAGATGATAGATAAACTCCAGTGGAAGACTCTGCAGGAGAGACGCTTAGTAGCTCGGTACGGGCTTTTGTTGATGTTTCGTGAACATACCTGCTAAGAGGAGTCAAGCAGTATATTGCTCCCTCTTACGTATATCTCGCGAAGAGACCATGAGGATAAAATCAGAGAGATTAGAGCCCACACAGAGGCATACCGACAATCCTTCTTTCCACAAACAACACGAGACTGGAATAGAAGGGAGAACTGATAGAGATACTCAAGGTACCCTCTGCCACACACCGTCAGATGGCTTGCAGAGTATGGATGTAGATGTAGATGAAGTGGCTCGGAGAGAAGGTGTTGAGTTTGAGAAGGAATGACAGTAGGATGATTTGGTCCTGAATCCAGATCATTAAGATATCACCAATGAATGTGAATCAGAACAGGGGTTTTGGTAGGCTGGGAAAGTTCCCTCTAGATGACCCGTAAAAAGGATGGTATGGGAGGGTGCCATGTGGGTGCCCGTGGCTGTGCCACATATTTCAGAGGAGCAGTAGTTGTGAGTAAGAATAAAATCAGTAAGGTGTCTGAGGAATGAGATAGTGGGTTTAAAGTAAAGGGTTGGGGACGATGGAGAGTTGGTGAAGGAAGTGGTTGGTACCTTTGATGTGGGAGGCAAGATTTTGGGCACTTGGTTTGAAGTGTTGATTTATAAGGGACAAAATTCTTTCAGTAGGGGCACAATAACCAGCTATAATGGAGCATCCAGGATTGCTAGGTTTGTGGATTTTGGGGACCATGTAGAGGATAGGTGTGTGGGTGAGGACAAAGATGGATTCAGGGTAGAGGTTCTGGGAAGGGCCTGAAGGTTTACCGTATTTACTCGAATCTAAGCCGCACTCGAATCTAAACCGCACCTGAAAAATGAGACTCAAAATCAAGGAAAAAAAATTTTTCCCGAATCTAAGCCGCACCTGAAATTTGAGACTCAAAATTCAAGAGGAGAGAGAAGTTTTAGGCCGCACCTCCAAATCGAAGCAAAGTTGGTCCATTTTAATATGAGACACAATTTAGGTCGAATGAATGACGATACAACTACAGTAGTTTGGTTTGAGTCGTAAGCTTAGCAGTTAAGCTTTACAAGGTAGCCATTGCTATGCTTCAGGCGCTCCGTCCGTATTGATACGGGTACCATTCCTTTTTCACGTGCTTCGTCTGGTTTGAATTGATTGCTTATTTTTCTTTGATCTGATAAGTGCCATTTTCTTTGTTATAGGTGTTAATGTCACTCTAAGCTGAAAATGCATTACTGTGCTGTGTCAGGCATTGTTTGTCGCATTCTGATAGTGCGTGTTCACGGCCGGTCGCGGCATGGCTTGCTTTTCTGCGTGCTACCGCCGCTTAAAAAAAAAAAAAAAAGAGAGAGAGGAATTGTCTCATTAGTGAAACAATGGCAAGAGACTGCTATTTGTTGTTACTTACACTGCTGCTTTCTTTGATAATGATCAACAAGAACCAAATAATAGACTGCACATGGTAGAAGATGTTCTGAACGAGAGTTTAGCGAAAATTTTTCCCTGTTTGAAAATCTTGGCAGACGCCACTTTATTACATTACATGTACAATACAAAATGTTTATATTCGTATTATTCTTATGGTGAAGAGAATACTGCATGTGATTCACAATTCATAAAAGTTCCTATTAGTAACCATCTCTTCTCACAGGTAGGAAAAAAATTCAGAACATAGAGTTAGCCATATTGACAAAAACCCCAAACAGTCTTGCCGGTCGGATTTTCGTAGTACATTGAAATGCTGCTACATTCGAAGATGAACAATACGGAATTTGTATTTACTTCGTTGTTTCGTTAGATAATGTATGAAAATGCATTGGTCGAAACTCGGGGCGGAGAAAAAAGCTCGTCTTCCACCTTTTTATTTATTTATTTATTTTTTTATACTGACGCAGAGGTTTTGGCGCCAGTATTTATTTTTGTGCCTGCAAAGCAAGCCTGTGTAGCACTACATATTTTCGACGGCATAAGTTAGTTCTGGCGGCACGTACCAACATTTTTCAGAACTTCCGCTTACTTTGCACTCGATTCTAAGCCGCAGGCGGTTTTTTGGATTACAAAAACCGGAAAAAAGTGCGGCTTATATTCGAGTAAATACGGTAAGCAGGGACTGGAGGTTATGTTGGACTTTAGGGGTGGGATCACTCTGACAGAGTTTATGAGTGAAGGAGCCAGATAATTGGCAAAGGCTTTCTGCCAAATAGTCACTGTGATTCGTAACAACAGTAGCGGAACTTTTGTCTGCAGATAGCATGATTAGGTGAGA
This sequence comes from Schistocerca cancellata, assembly GCF_023864275.1. Taxonomy (NCBI): domain Eukaryota; kingdom Metazoa; phylum Arthropoda; class Insecta; order Orthoptera; family Acrididae; genus Schistocerca; species Schistocerca cancellata. The sequence goes on along the minus strand of NC_064637.1, from coordinate 62,486,847 downwards.
TCAGTTTTGAGGCTGTGTGGGATTGTCCTTTGCTGAAAGGTTGTTTTTTGTTTATGAAGGGGCTTGAGGAAGGATGGTGAGATCAAATTGGAGGTATGAAATTCCTGTAAGGTGATAAGAGGGTGGTTAGGTGGGAGGGGACGAGGAGAGGGGATGGGGAGGATCACAGTTGGGTGGTAGTATGAACTGGAAGAAGCAAGGTTCAGTGCTGGGATTAGATTGGCTTTGGTTGGAGGGATAGGTGGCAAAGAAGTCTTTCCATTGCAGGGATTGGGAGAAGGAGAGTAGGTCATTTGATAAGCCCATCACCACTAAATTTGGGTGTAGGGGTGAAGGTGAGGCCTCTAGATAGGACTGAAACTTCTGTGGGGTTGAAGATTTTTGTGGTAAGGTTAACAACAGTGTTCTGGAATTGTTTCATCTATGGATTTAGTGGAGTGTTGGTAAGGAGTTTTGGATGATGTGCCAAGTTGAAAAGGTCAGTTAGTTAGGGTCTTAGTGCTGGGACATACTGTTGGTAGGATAGGATTTGGGTAGTGGTGCACCGAGGCAGTGGTAGGGTATCAGCAGGTTGGATGACTTACGGAGGTTGTGTCTGGAATGCCCTTCCAGGTGCTGGAGAGCAAGGGATTCAATTTCAGAGATGTGATGTTTGTGGTAGGGACTGCTCGATAGCAGTACCTTGCAGAGGGAGCAGAGGTGCTCCTGGAATGCCTGTGCCATGGAGATGTGTACCAGGTTTGTGAGGTATAGGGACAGTTGGAATTGGAAAAGGTGAAGGTCATTGTGAAACGGCGGTTGGAATCCAGTGTGAGGAATTTTTGTAGTTTGGCTGTTTGGTGGTTGGGGGGGGGGGGGAGGTGAGTCAATGATTTAGGCAGCATTTAAGGAAGAGGATGTGGGACTGGGTTTTAGCCAGGAAAAGGATACTTTTCTGAAGTGGTGCAGAAAGATGGAGCAGAGGTCCACTGTGATAGGGGAAAACAGGAAATTGTGTAGGAAATGGGCAAGTGAAGCCAACAGGTGGTTGTGAGGGGAACTAGATGACAGAAAAAATGCGTAAAAATATGTACAATCACACAAAAACACTCGCAATTATGTAAAAATTGCACAAATACTGGGAAACACGTAAAAATATATGCAAACAAATACAGGGCTATTACAAATGATTGAAACGATTTTATAAATTTACTGTAGCTACATTCATTGACATATGGTCACGACACGCTACAGATACGTAGAAAAACTCATAAAGTTTTGTTCGGCTGAAGCCGCACTTCAGGTTTCTGCTGCCAGAGCGCTCGAGAGCGCAGTGAGACAAAATGGCGACAGGAGCCGAGAAAGCGTATGTCGTGCTTGAAATGCACTCACATCAGTCAGTCATAACAGTGCAACGACACTTCAGAACGAAGTTCAACAAAGATCCACCAACTGCTAACTCCTTTCAGCGATGGTATGCGCAGTTTGACGCTTCTGGATGCCTCTGTAAGGGGAAATCAACGGGTCGGCCTGCAGTGAGCGAAGAAACGGTTGAACGCGTGCAGGCAAGTTTCACGTGTATCTGGACATGCTGGAAAATTGGCTCATGCCACAACTGGAGACCGACAGCGCCGACTTCATCTTTCAACAGGATGGTGCTCCACAGCACTTCCATCATGATGTTCGGCATTTCTTAAACAGGAGATTGGAAAACCGATGGATCGGTCGTGGTGGAGATCATGATCAGCAATTCATGTCATGGCCTCCACGCTCTCCCGACTTACCCCATGTGATTTCTTTCTGTGGGGTTATGTGAAAGATTCAGTGTTTAAACCTCCTCTACCAAGAAACGTGCCAGAACTGCGAGCTCGCATCAACGATGCTTTCGAACTCATTGATGGGGACATGCTGCGCCGAGTGTGGGACGAACTTGATTATCGGCTTGATGTCTGCCGAATCACTAAAGGGGCACATATCGAACATTTGTGAATGCCTAAAAAAACTTTTTGAGTTTTGTATGTGCGTGCAAAGCATTGTGAAAATATCTCAAATAATAAAGTTATTGTAGAGTTGTGAAATCGCTTCAGTCATTTGTAATAACCCTGTAAGTAAAAAGTGTACAAAACTGTGAGAAAAAAGAATGTAACCAGACGAGGTATGGGAGGATGGAAATAGTTAGATCAAGGTTCACAAGTTCGAGCGGCACGGGTCAATGTGGAAAATAACACACGGGAATGTGTGAAGATGAGGGAGGAAATGAGATCAATAGGAATAATTGGAATTATGGGCAGGAAGAATTTGGGGCAAGAGAAGCCGTTTCTACAATCCATGTGCTCATGCAGCTGTGTGTTGTGCACAGAAGAGACTGTTGATTAGTGTGGCTCAGATGTCAGAGCATGTGCTCTTTGGAAGGCATTAAAAAAATACAGGAAAGAGGAGAAAGGACGGACAATGAGCAGGTGAATGCATTAGGGAATAGTATGAAGGAAAACATGACAGGTTTGAGGGGCAGAAGAAAAGCCATTAGGTAAAATGAAACAATGGGAAGTCCAGGGTTGAGTATCAACTATTATGAAAAGGATAGATTGCCACTCACCTTAAAGATGAGACACTGAATTTGCAAACAAGCACAGCGAAAAGACTTTTACCCCCTGAGCTTTTGATAAAAACTTCAAAGCCGATATTCTCAAGTATTTTTGACATATTTTGGGATATTGATATTTGACTTCTGAAATTCAAGCACCATGAATATAAAAAAAAAATCTGAATGTTGTGAGGTCTCTCCGTTAATCGTTTATCCGACTCCCTGGAACAGGGGTGAGGTGAAGTACAAGCACAACTCTGGAACACATGGATGATTTCAGTCAAACTTGGTAGGTATGTAGCTTTGTCCCCATAACAAAAATATTACGGAGAAAAATCACCCTTAGTATTCTTAGAGCTGGGACTAGTAAAAGGGTGACATTTAACAGTAATAGTAAATGGCCAATATTAGTCCTGAATACTTAGATTTTGGTGCCTGCAAACAGTGTGTGTGAGAAATTACTCCATCAAACATATACCGGATGTAGCACGTGTCTTGAGGAACAAAATTAGGATAGAAACGCATGGCAGGAGACATCATCCCAGTGATGCTACAGAGTGTCGAAGTAACAGGCACCAGTGCCTGTACAAGTATGTACATACAGGCTGATTCCGTGATGATGTTACAGACTTTTGGGGTTGGTGGAGAAAGGTAAATGTATCAATTTGAGGTAGCAGACCCCCAATCTGGAAATTAACGAGACAAAAGTTATAAGTAACATTCGTTCCAATACCTCTGACGTTGGAATACATGTACCAGTAATGTTGCTGTTAAGGCCATAGAGAAGACAGCTTTCAGAGGTGGTAGTATGGGCCAAAACAAGACAAAATTTCCAGTGAAGATAGGCTTTTGAGGGCATACTGTAAGAGCTATGAGCACTTGTTCAGTGGAGGAGATGTGTTTCACTGTAGTGAAGATGAACAGGTGCTCGTAGCGCCTCTGGTATGTACTTTAGAGCACACATTAACTGGACATTTTTTCCTTGTTCTGGTCCATACTACCAACTCTGGAGGTTGCTTACCCTACAATCATAGAAGCAACAGTACCACTACCTGCATTCCAGTGTCAGACGTATCGGAACAGTTTTCACTTATAACTTCCGACTTGTTCATTTTCGGACCAGGCTATCTCAATTAAAATTGATATATGTATCATTTTCCATCATCGCTGTAAGTGTGTAACATCATCACGGAATCACCATGTATTTATGAGGTTCATTCAAATGAAACTGTGAGGTGTAGTGGCGTATACCAATCGTGTCTTGGAGGTGGTTAAGTGGGAGATGTGTCTCAGAGCTGGATGGTGACAGATGGTGACACGAGACTGGATGTGCACGTAGTTTATGTATCAGCCGATAGAGAACAGTATTGGATAGGGGACTGTGATTTAGTTTTGATTGTGCCCACTAGAGTGCACTAAAGTAATAGAATGTTTTTCATAAACTGTTCTAGTATTTTCATAAAGTGTTATTATGTCTTTTTGTGTATGTAAAATGTTATAAATGTGTTTTAGCAGTATGAATGAGGCGTGAGTGTGGTTTAAGGTTAATATGACGATAATTGTTTAACGAGTTATGTAGTGGGATTTAGTGTGGGAACATTTCAAAGAAGTATGGATGTGGACAAAGGGGATTTTTATAGAACAGATTTGTAAAGTAAGTTTATGGTAAAGGGAAAGTTAATGCAGGTATAAATAACAACAGTAAATAACTTTATGCATAAACAAAACTTCAGCATATTAGCTAATTATGTTGGTAAAAAGTGCAGTCGTTAGGTTTACTATTTTGTGATTAGTTGTTGATCAAAAGTGCGGACTGACACGGGAGAATGTTGTTTTGCTATTGGCTGTTGAGTAAACTGACCAATGCTAAAGCAATATTCCTCGTGCACCTTTCTCTGCTGGTAGAGAAGACAGAGTATTCTAGAGAGGAGTCAGAGCCTAGCCATGAAACAGTTCGGACGTGTATAGTAGTAGTTCTGACGGAAATGATAAGTTGAGGGATCTAGCAGTGTTTCATACATCGAAAGTGTTGTAAAGTGACGGCATAATTATTTCAATGGGTGTGTAGAAATTTCGGAATTTTTAAGTGAATTTTGTGACGAGAAAAGACCTAAATTCCACATGGCCTATTGAGCAGGTCAGTGGCTAAAAACCGTGACTGTATTAGGTACTGAGAGGCTTAATATTTGGCGAGCATTCTCAATCACAAACAATCCATATTTTTGTAGCTATTACATTTTCCGGAAATGCAACACCATAAACTTGCCAACTTGAGTGAAAGGGATGGTGAGTGACTGTGTTAAGACTAGCACGGGCTTGGTAGTGATACTTGTTCACCTAATTTTCAGAATATGTTAATTAAGGACAAAATTTCTGACCTTTCATTTCATGCGAAAACTTCCCGAAACGTAGATTAGTGACTTTAATTGCAGCCTGGTTCACGTCGAAGTACAGTAGGTTTTGGTCAGCTTCCCTACTGTTGAACTGCTGAGACCATGTTCACAGGTGGGTGCAGGTTCGTTACAAAGGGATGGAAGGAAACGCACCGCCACAACTGGTCAATGTGTCTACCTTTGCCTTACACCTAAGGTGGTACCACGTAACTGTTGGTATGATGGCGCCATGTATTGGTAGAGAGACTGACGCATGCGCACCATTTGATGTTGCATAGCGCCAGTATGGTTTTACGCCAAAGAGAAGGTGGTCACATAAGTTATCGTCCACTACTGAACAAGCAGGTGAGTAAGCAGGAACAATGAGGAGTGATTCGATTTTTTGCGGCAGAGGGAGTTGGAGACCATGAAATGTATCGACGGATGAAGGCTGTGTGTGGTGAGTATGGTCTGAATCATTCAGTCAGTTATCTTGGGAAATAAAAGTGTCAAATTGTAAATTCAAATAAATGAATGTACCATTAAAAGAAAGAAATTATGTACATGTTTTGTTGTTTGTCATCACTTTAAAGAATTTGTGCACACATTTTAATTTACCAACATATCTGTCACAGGTAAAGAATAGGACACCAATGTCAGGTTTGTCATTCATTTCATTGTGGGTAATACCAGTATTCTATTTTCCAGTTGACTTATATAGATCAGCTCATATACTGAAGTTAGAGATGTCATTTTCTCCACAATAGGTAACATCTGCGTCAATTGGTACAGGATAGCAATGTAAGATTTCCAGTTTTCTTTGCAATAGGTAACTTATATGTCTGCAGAAGAACAGGATACCAATGTTAGGTATGTTGTTTTCTTCAACATGGATAGTACTAGTGTCCTGTTCTTCAGTTGGCCCATAAGGGTCATCTAAAGAATAGGACACCAGTGTAGTGTTAGGCCTGTTGTTCATTTCACCCTCGGTAAAACCAGTATTTGGTTGGCTACCTTTTGCTTCATGGGTAACATTGGTATCCTCTTCTTCATTTGAAGAACAGGATTTCAGTGTTTGGTTTGTCATATTTTTTGTGTAGTGCAATACATTTTCCTAATATTTTTTAAATATTTTCTTTTGTAGTTATGTTTGTAATTCTGTTTTTAGGTCATACCTGATTGAAACATTCTAATTCCCATGTCAGTTCCATTAATTTCATTTATTTTATGGGCTTTGATAAACTGTGCTTTCTTATTTTTTCTTTGTATAAGATTCTTTCACACTTATAGGTTCATGTGATGTACATGTATGATCTCTGTTCTTTGTGCTGCATTTCTTTTTTCATTACATTGTAAGATTATAGTGCAAGTATGGGTTTACGTGATGTATATCTAAGATCTTTGTTCTCTGTACTACATTTCTTTGTTTCTGAACATTTGTTTACATTTTCAAATGTTTGTCACCTATCATCTGTCACTTACCTATGACGTCAACAGTGAAAACTGTATCACATTGTTCAGTATTCCTGATACCCCCATGGAACCATATTCTCAGTGCGCTACTGAGGCAAATGCTATTCAGAAGTGAAGAAGTATTGCTTCTACTTGATTGCCTTGATCCACAGTTTTTAAGAAGTCATGTGGGAAGAGAGCAAGAAGGTTTTCACATGGGCATGTTTTTGGGTTCCATACTAGTTGATTCGAAGAAGCTCTTGCTGTTCAAGATACCTCATTACATTTGAGCTCAGAACACTTAATAAGACCTCATTAAACTTCATTGACTTTATGTTGTAAGATTCTATAACGGATGGAGGGTACAACTTGTACAATACCCTGGTACTTTAAAAACACAAAGTAACATGAATTTTACACTCTAGGAATATTTCATTTCTTTTCATGGCTAACATAAGATTGGCATATCTAACTGGGTAACACCAAACAACATCTAGTTATTTTATCAAAATTCTTCAGTATGCAAATTACATACATTAGCATTCTGCAGTTGCTGCTAATGTTTCTTGGATTTATCACTTTTCCTTCATTATTGTAGGTAATAAATTACTTTGATCTGATGTGTGCTTACCTTAAACTTTTCACTGTACCGTATTTCTCTGCGCACGCCCGTCGATAATTCTTTGAACTGTGAGTCATCTTCCTTCTTACTATTTCAGAAAATGACAACAGAAAGTTTAGTTTTGTTTGTTGTGTGTTTCATAGACAATATGCTCTGCTATGATGTGGAGTGTGTCACTGTGTTACAGAGTCAACTACACCAGTCATACTGGGGGGTACAGCCTGGCTGTTTACACACTCACAGAAGTTTTTTGCTTGTTTGTTCTTTAATTATCACAAATGTTCATGTATCCAGTACAGTACAACAGATGTATGTATCAAAAGTCACCTTACAGGAAACTGAAAGAATTATTAAGTCTCTGAAAAGTAAAAACTCTGTGGAAATTGGCAACATAAACTATCCAATTAATAGTATCCAATCACTTATTAGTGGACATTAATCTGGGGTGTTATTTTACATTTATGAGGTGTCTGCCTTCACTGAATTGAATTGAATTTTAATAAATGCTGTAGAATTACATAGTCTACAGTGAATGTACAGGTAATATAGGGCATGCCAAAAATAGAAAACATTCATTATCACACAGTTCCTAACAATTTTTCTTACAGTCTAACGTCATTGATTATAAGTAACAATATATATAAATTATATGGGTGTAATAGAGGGAAACATTCCACGTGGGAAAAATATATCTAAAAACAAAGATGATGTGACTTACCAAACGAAAGCGCTGGCAGGTCAATAGAACACAAACAAACACAAACATACACACAAAATTCAAGCTTTCGCAATCAACGGTTGCTCCATCAGGAAAGAGGGAAGGAGAGGGAAAGACAAAAGGATGTGGGTTTTAAGGGAGAGGGTACATGCATGTGTCTGTGTATGTGCGGTTGGATATGGGTGTGTGTGCGAGTGTATGCCTGTCCTTTTTTCCCCCTAAGGTAAGTCTTTCCGCTCCTGGGATTGGAATGACTCCTTACTCTCTCCCTTAAAACCCACATCCTTTCGTCTTTCCCTCTCCTTCCCTCTTTCCTGATGGAGTGTGTATGTTTGTGTTTGTTTGTATGTCTATCGACCTGCCAGCGCTTTTGTTTGGTAAGTCACATCATCTTTGTTTTTAGATATATAATATATATAAATTTAATGAAATAAGTATTATTCAACACTGTAAAATTCCTTTTCCACCAAATGTTCTCTGAAGTTCTTTGGAAACTTAGTGTCATGTACATTGTCACACAGTTTCTTTTGGCACACTTCATAGTAATTTGGTGCCTGAGTAATGGAGTTCTTTCTCAAGCACTGTCAGTCAGTGGGGTAAGTCATTATTCCTCCATGTGTTGTGAGTGTGTGACTATTTGTAGTCCACTCTGCACTATCTTTTGTGACCTATATTATAGTTTTATATAAGTATGAGGTTAATTCAAATGAAACGTGGTCAGAGCGTCTACCTTTGCCTTAATGTAAGGTGACACCACTTAACTGCAGGTATGGTGGCACCATCTATTGGTAGAGAGACTGACGCCTGTGCACCATTTGATGTTGCATAATGCCAGTACGGTTTCATGCCGAAGAGAAGGTGGTCACACAAGTTATCGTCCACTACCGAACATGCAGGCGAGTAAGTAGGAACAATGAGGAGTGATTTGATATTTGGCGGCGGAGGGAGTTGCAGGCCGTGAAATTTATCGACAGATGAAGGCCGTGTATGGTGAGTACTGTCTGAGTCGTTGAAGTGTTGTGGAATGGCGCAAACGATTCCTTGAGGGGCGCGAGTTACTGGAAGATGTCCATCCTGGACAGGCTCATCAAGTCATCACACTGGAAGTGGTTGCAGAAGTGAATGCTTTAGTCTTGGACAATCACAGTGGACGAGACCCATCGGTTACTGGGTATTAGCACGGGCACTGCCCACACCATAATGCATCAACAGTTGAACCCTCGAGCATGGGCATCTGTGTTGTTCTTAGCATAAGTTAGTTCAAGTACTGTGATGACCTCAGCAGTTTGGTCCCATAGGAATTCACACACATCTGAACACTTGAACTTTTGAAAAATCTGTGCACAGTGGGTTCTCCACCAACTGACTGCTGAACAGCGCAATACTTGAATGGCGCTGTCTTTGAGTCATCTGCAATGTTATCGTGAAGAGGAATACGGCTTTCTGTCACGTATTGTCACAGGTGCTGAAACATGGCGTCACCATTTTGAACCAGAAAGCTAGCGTCAAGAGTAAGCAGCAGAAATATGCGACTTCACCACCTCCAAAGAAATGAAAGGCCATGCATGTCTTTCTTTTTTGACCACAAGGGCCCACAGCTTGTCAGGTTCTTGGAACGGGGGACCACCATCAATGCCCAGCGTTATCAAGCTGCTTTACAGAACCTTAGATGAGCCATAGAGTCGAAATGCTGAGGCATGTTGCCCAGTGGCATTATCCTCCTGCACGCTAATGCCTGGCCACACATGGCCAATGCAGTGAAGACGACACTGCAGCAGTTTTGGTGGGAAACACTGGAATATCCACCATACAGTCCCGACCTTTCACTTTGTGACTTTCATGTGTTTGGGCCTCTAAAACAAGCTATTCGTGGACATTGATTCTCAATGCACGACAAAGTGTGTGACTGGATCCAGGCCTGGATCTGACAGCAGCCTACTGGCTTCATCAAGGATGTCCCAGTATTCCGTTCTTGTTAAGGTATTTCACTACTTTAGCAGTTGTCGTGGTTCTCTTTAAGTTACCGATGTATAGCCACGCTGTTGTTTCTGCTGCTTGCATTTCTTCGTCTTTTTTGATACCCATTATGGTTTTGTAATTAATTTGGTTTCTCCTGTACCAGCTCCTCCCTGCCACAGTACTCCAAGTCGGTTCCTCTAGTTCATTAACCTGACTGTAATCGAATATAGTATCGATTATTGCAAGAATATTTTACGCGATATCTCGATGAAAGAATTTCATCTATCGATAGTACCTCACGCTCACGGTAGTGTTGGGCTAAACTGCGATTTTCCGATATCAGTGATTTCTGTGAATGCTACTTTTCAGTATCTGTTATTCTTAACTGTGATTTGTCGCAGTTAAGAGTCGCAGTTAAGAAACCTAAGTCGCGTATCCCTCCGCCACTGCTATTTCTGCGATTTCTGCTACTTCCGCGATTTCTGCGACTTCTGTGACTTCTGCGATTTCTGTGACTTCTGCTACTTCTGCGATTTCTGTGACTCCTGCGATTTCTGCGACTTACCACCGTATGAAAAAGCTACATCTGTCCACACAGAAAATTGCATCTCAACAAACGTGTCATTGGTAAGTATGTTTTACGTTTGTTCTTCCATTGGCTTTAATCTTGTATTAAAGAAACAACTGTGAAAATATTAATAGTGTAATTAATATGTAAGTAGCCATACAGTACCATAATAGTTCGTGTTTAGAAAATGAATTCTAACATATTGTTATGTTGAGTATGTGTACTGTGTATAATTACATTTTTGAGTTAATAAAATCGTTACTGCTACTTTACGCTACTGACTATGTTGTGGCGTAGCAAGACAGCCACGCCACTCGGAAGTAGCCGAAATGCATGCGTCCACACACGCCGGCTGGCGTGAGTTCTGGAACAGGATACTTTCTGAATGCTATAGATAAAAGTATGCAGATCCTCGGATACTTAACTTTCTTCCATCATTGTGGTACATCGCTATTGACGATACAAGTGAGACTATCTCCAGATACGGTTAATTACAATCACTGTAAGGCAAATGGGACCTTGCTAGGTCGTAGCCATGGACTTAGCTGAAGGCTGTTCTAACTGTCTCTCGGCAAATGAGAGAAAGGCTTCGTCAGTGTAGTCGCTAGCAAAGTCGTCGTACAACTGGGGCGAGTGCTAGTACGTCTCTCTAGACCTGCCATGTGGTGGCGCTAGGTCTGCAATGACTGACAGTGGCGACACGCGGGTCCAACATGTACTAATGGACCGCGGCCGATTTAAAGCTACCACCTAGCAAGTGTGGTGTCTGGCGGTGACACCACAGACTGGGTTTCATTTCAATGCCCCTTATACAGTAATGTAAACGTTAAGATGCCTAGTCTTTATAATCAGTTTCTGCATTTTTCTTAATACGATCCTGATTGCTTTTTTTGTAATGTGAATACCCTTTTTATTTTTTGAGTGATTGAGTTTTCTTACACTGTCACTCCACACTGCAGGTATGGTTCACAGAGTCCATTCTGCACTGTGCACAGAAGATGTTTGTCTGCATACTGTTATAGCTGCCCCACTATGAATATGACAGAGCTGAGTTTCTTACAGCCAGAATTAACATGTCATTTCAATTCAACTCGTTATCCACAGTAAAACCTAAGAATCTAATGGATTCTGCTTCTTCGAGTCTTGTTTCATCCACCTTGTTTCATCAACCTCTCTATTTCTGAAAACTGCATACATAGTCTCTCTTACATTTATAACAAGTTTATTTTCCAGGGGCCACCGAGCTGTGGTGTTTGCAGACATTTATGCTCTTCTCTCGACCTGTACCACATTTGGTCATTGCTCAATATTGTCATCTGCATACAATATTTTCTTCCTCTTCTCTTCAACACCTACACCATTAATAAACAGATTAATCAGCAATGGCCCCATTACTGATCCCTGGAGAACTGCATATTTGATGGCTTCGGTTTCTGACCGATTTGCATGCCCTATTCGTACACATTGTTTCATGTCACATAAGTATGATTCTATTCACTCGCCTGCTTGCCCATGAATACCACAGTTTTCCAATTTTATTATCAGTATTTCGCAGTCAGAAATGTCGAATGCTTTGGAGAGATCCAGAAACATTGCAGATACAACTTGTTTCCCATCTAAGGACTGTATAATATGTTCTGTCAGACTGGCAGTTGCCGATTCCACAGATTTACTGAGTGTTCATCATGGCAGAATACCATGCAAGGGGCCCGGGCCCATTTCTCAGCAGGTCGAAGATTTTCCCCGCTTGCAGATCAGGTGTTGTGTCGTGTCTAATCATTTTATCCTCACCGACACATGAGTTACCAAAGTGCCATCGACTAAAAATACTTGCACCTGGTGACTGGTCTACCCGATGGGAGGCCCTTGCTACACGACATTTCATTTGTGAGGCTTCAGCTCTACTGGACACACTTTCACTGAGGTTTCTGACTGTCTGCGAGGCATTGGCTGCCCATTCGTCGTCAGGAGCCTAAACTAGAGAAGGTCGTGATGGACGCTGGGGTCTGGGTGTGAAGTGGACATTCTAGTTTACCCCAAAGGTGATCTGTTGGGTCCAGGGTGGGACTACGGGGAGGCCAGTTCAGGACCATAGACCATTGCCTTGCAAATGCTGCTTTATGACATGTCGATACAACCAAACGTCACCTCTGAACTGTTCCTCTACTGTACGTAGTACCCAGTACTGTAAAATGTGTCGTATCATTCTGGATTTAGCATTTTATTAAGTGCGGTAAGGAAAGCACACCCCAACACAACACATGCAGTAACATAACATCTTCCGTAGTCCACCGTTGACGCTATGTATGTTCCAGAGAGATTCACCAAACCTCAAACCCTTCTGTCAGATTGCCACAGAATATGGTGTGATTCGTAAGTTCATTACCCATCATCTACCGTCCGGCAATGTCGCCGTTTTCACCATCTTGTGGAATGCTTAGTATCAACTACAAAAATGTGTAGATTACGAGGAACTGCTCGACCGCTGACCCCGTGCTTTTTAATTCTTTACGCATAACTTTGCACCTGATGGACTGCTGGTAGCACTTTGGAGCTCACTAGTGATTCCTTCTGGTGATTTCGTGAATTTTTTTACAACTACCCTCCACGATGCCAGACAGTCTCTCTCCATCAGTATGTGAGGTCTACCTCGTCTCGGGTTAACTGTGCTCGTTCCTTCAAATTCCACTTCATAATCACGTCACTGACAGTTGACTTGGGCGGCTTTAGAACGGTTGAAATGTCACTGATGCATTCCAACCAATGACTATAATACCTTCTGTTGTGGACTGACAAGACAGCCAGTCCACAGTGACGGGTAACCGAAATGCACGCGTACACACACGCTGGCTGGCGTGAGGTCTGAAACAGGATACGGAATGAATGCTATAAAGAAAAATACGTAGCTGCGTTAATACTTAACTTTACTCCATCATTTGTATACAGCATTCTTGATGATACAAGTCAGACTCTCTCCAGAAATGGTTAATGGCGCCTTGCTAGGTCGTAGCCATGGACTTAGCTGAAGGCTATTCTAACTGTCTCTCGGCAAATGAGAGAAAGGCTTCGTCAGTGTAGTCGCTAGCAAAGTCGTCGTACAACTGGGGACGAGTGCTAGTACGTCTCTCTAGACCTGCCGTGTGGTGGCGGTAGGTCTGCAATTACTGACAGTGGCGACACGCGGGTCCGACATGTACTAATGGACCGCGGCCGATTTAAAGCTACCACCTAGCAAGTGTGGTGTCTGGCGGTGACACCACACGTTCAACATAAGAATAAACACGATGTAAACATTGAACTATGTGTTCTTCCGCGTTTGCTGGCACCTCACTGGATCTACATTTCATGTGGGACTGCATTGCATACTGTATACAAGAATACTTCACAGTAGGTATTACGGAAAAACTAAAAAGTTAGCACAAATCGAAACATTTGACACTAACGTTCATCTGTTTCGATTGCTGACTCGGACTGTAATTTTATTTAATAAAATTGCAGTCAAATAGCCATATACAGTTGCTTTGCTTAACATTTTACATTTACATTTTACATTTTTGCATATTCATTTATCGATTTCACTCTTTTACTGCACATTTCTATGTGATATCGTTCACAGGCTTCGTTACACAGTTCACATACACATGTTGCGATTGGGTCGTGATAAGTTTTGTTCTTGCAGATTAGATGATGAAAGCCGTGAATAGAAAGTCTAGTTACGACATGTCGCTGTTTGAAGTTTGGTGCTGTCCATGAGCGGTTCGTCATTGCTTCGGTGCCATAAAACTCCGGCCATATTTTTTCTCGTTTGTCCTCCATGATCTTCAGTTGCTTTCTGGAAGCCCTGGTGTGTGGCATCATATATCGAAGTCTGATGTCTTCAATTAGGAATGCCTCTCTCACTAGCAGGTACACTAGTCTAGATCTTGTTGTCTTTGAGAGACCTAGTGCTCTTTTTAGATATGTCGATTTTACCTTTTCTAGTGTTTTTAGATTTTTTTCTGTCAGGTAGTCCCATATAACCTCCATCCCATAGGCCAGGATTGGCAAGATTTTTGTGTTGAATAATTTCATGGCTGTTTCTAGACTGAGCAGGCAGATGTTTTTGATGTCCTGTATTGCTATTATTGCTTGGGCTGCACGTTCTGTTGTATGTTTTGTGAAGCATTTGGCTGTTGTTTGCAATGTCACTCCTAGGTATTTAAAGTGTGATGAGATTTTTATTTTTTGTCCTCTGATACTGATTTCCGCATTCTTCGGTGTTTTGCCTCCTTTTCTGAAAATTACCATTTCTGTCTTTGTTTATGTGTAGTTTGTGTTCACTGCACCATCTGTCTATTTTCTCAATGATTCTCTGCAGCTTCTGTAAATCTGTTGAACCTATGCTATGTCATCAGCGTATGCATATACATATACATCTTCTTCATTTTCTCCAATTCGGAGTACTTCTTCAGTGGCAAGAATGTTCAACAAAGGGCTCATTGGGTCACCCTGTAAGACTCCGTTCGATTGCAGAATGGGGTTCGAAAAAGAGAGGTTGTCTGGTATTGTGATTAAGTTGTATTCGAGGATTGATTTGATTATTCTTGCCCATACGCTATCTTCTCCCATTGTGTTTTCCAGTTTTCGGACTATGAGCTCTCTTTCCAATAGGTCAAAGGCTTTGGTAAAGTCTATGAACACTGTGTAGAACATTTGTTTCTTTTGTAGCACATCATCGATGTTGTTTAGAAGAAGCCTGACTGCCGTAAGTGTTGATCTTCCGGATCTGAAACCCATTTGTCGTTCTGGGAGATGACTGTCCACAGAGGCTTGGATTTTTTGTGTTATTATCTTTGAAAACATCTTGAATTGAGTATTTTCCAGGGCTATGCCTCTGTACTTGTTTGGGTCCATTGGGTCTCCTCTACCTTTGTAGAGAACTTTTATTGTCGAGTGTCTCCATTGTGTCGGAATTCTTCCAAGTTCCAGGCATTTGTTAAACAGTTTGGTCCATACGTGTTGGAGGGCCTCTTTTGCATCTTTTATATGTTCATTATATATATTATCAGGTCCTGCTGCTTTCTTGTTCTTCAGTGCTTTTATTACTTCTTTCACATCATCTTCATTTAGGGGTTCCCATGTATTGTCTTTTTCCTTAGTTTGATGTTGTTTCTCTTTCTTTGGGGGTGTTTTGAGTCCTCGTTTGTTCAGTATCTCACTGAAGTGGTCTTCCCATTCCTTCAGGTCTATATTTGGTGTATGAGCCATTTTTCTTGGTCTTGCTGCTATGTATGGGTCTTTCTCTGCTTCATCCGCTTCTCTTTTTGCCTCACTTTCTATGTATTCTTTTTTCTTCTCTTCTATTAGTTTTTTGTAGATTCTCCTCTCTTCTGCGTACAGTTTGTATGTTTCCTCGTCATGCTGGTTTCTTAGTCAGTGGAGGATTCTTAGAACAGTATTCCTTTTGCTGTAGCATTCAGCATCGAACCATCTTTTTGCCGTCCTTGTTTTGGGGATTGTTTGTATCACTGAATTTTTTAGGACGTCTTCTATGTGGTCTGTTGCTTTTTCAAGGTCTCCTTCCTCTACGAAAGTTTCTATTTCTATTAATTGTTCTTGCTCGTTTATTAATTTTTCTATATAAATTTTTCTTTGTGTGATTTGGTGGGTCTTTCTTGCTGGCGGTGACGTGATGATATTTATTTTTATCTTCATTGGAATGTGCTTTCGTATAGGAGTAATGGAGTCATGCCATATTGGTTGAATACTTCCTTCTATGTCTCCTCTTGTTAATGCGATATCAATGGTGCTCTTCCCATTGTGGCATATGTATGTAGGTATCTGTCTATCGTTAAGTAGGGTGAACCCACCTTCTTCTAGGGTTTCAACGACTGGTTTTGTTTTATAGTTTTCTGTGTCTATTCTGCAGTTGAGATCGCCTGCAATAATGGTGGGTTTGCTGCTGCATTGTTTGATGAGTGTGACTATTTCGTCAATTATTTCTACAGCATTTGTGTGCGGTTTAAAATAGGCTACAATTATATTTATGTTTGCCGCTTCTATTAACATACTACTTTCTTGTTTTATGGTTTTTTTGGTGGGCATCATCCAGGGTTTCAGTAGGATAGATATTCCTCCCATGGGTCGTCCTCTTTCTCCCTTCTTTGCCATTAGGTGATAATATAGAAATCTTTATGTTGCCAGCTGTCTATCAGGAAGGTTTCTGTTAGAATTGCAAGGTCCGAGTTTTGCAGAATGTCTGTTGGTGTTAGGTTAAGAGCACTTTTTACTCCCTCTGTATTCCACAAGACTGCTTTTATTTCTTGCTCTTCTGGTTTTCTTCTTAGTTTAGTGGAGCTCTGCTCCCTTTTCCATTGATCGTCTTGGGAAACGAAATCGACGTACTTTTATGTTTTCTGGCCAGAATTCTGGTTCTTGTGTGATTTGTAGCTTTTCAAACGGAATGCCTACTTTGAAAGCTTTTTTTTGTCGCCCAGTGTGCGCAGTTCTTCACATTCTAATTGTCCCAGTATTCCGTTCTTGTTAAGGTATTTCACTACTGTAGCAGTTGTGGTGGTTCTCTTTAAGTTACCGATGTATAGCCACGCTGTTGTTTCTGCTGCTTGCATTTCTTCGTCTTTTTTGATACCCATTATGGTTTTATAATTAATTTGGTTTCTTCTGTACCAGCTCCTCCCTGCCACAGTACTCCAAGTCGGTTCCTCTAGTTCATTAACCTGACTGTAATCGAATATAGTATCGATTATTGCAAGAATATTTTACGCGATATCTCGATGAAAGAATTTCATCTATCGATAGTACCTCACGGGTTACAACAGCGATCACTAAACGAAATATACTGGAGTAACAGGCGGACAATAAGGGAGACGGGAGAATTCTTTTAAAAAAAGTGCTAAAATACGGGAGAACCCGTATAATACGGGAGAGTAGACTGCAACCAAGCTGTCTCGAATACTGTCAAGTAGAGTTGTGGCGATTCGTGAATGAGTCGTTCATTTGAACGACTCTAAATAAAGAATCGTAAGAATCGAATCGTGATAAGGACGAATCGTCGTTCAAAAGAATCGTAAGAACGATTGCGTGTTTCCGAGTCGTGACGATTCCAAGTTCCAAAGATTCATCGATTCTTAGTACGCTATGCTTTGAAGGTAACTTCCGAATCATGCCGAGTCGTACCGAATGATTACGACCGCCAGATGGCAGTCAAGTGGAGGATGCGTGTGAACAAAGGAAGCAATTTTGCACCACCTTTCGCACAAATCGACTCCTCTTTCCTCGCATACTGAAATAAAACAATAGATGCAATCAAATCAAACGTGACCTTCCATCAATCAAGGCATTCCACGTATAAATCGAAAATCACACTTGTAACGTTAAATGCATGTTTACTCATAAATTATTTCTGGCATATCTTATCATGACACAGTTCGATTCTAACACCATTGAAAATTTCAGACATGTCCTGCCATCTGTGAGTAAGATGTAGAACTTTTTGCATTCCGTAAGAATCGTGCCATCGCAGACTAGAATGAATCGTGAACGAATCGTAGGAATCGATTCGCAATGTGAGATTGAATCGTAGGAATCGAATCGGGAAAAAGAATCGTGATGCCCAACTCTACTGTCAAGTACTATAATAAGGGTACATTTTGTGCTGTGCGTTACGCGCACATCGACTTAGCGATAATACGGGACAACAGCTTTACCGGCGCATTTAACTTGGACAGCACTGACCGGTCAGCTGGTACAGCTAGCCTGCAGTGAAGTGGCCAGCTGCAACTCACACGTAAAAACAAGACGAGCAGAGGAGCAATACAGCTTCGAACGTGATTTAATTTTTAAGTAAAGTAATACACTACAAATCTCCCACAATATTTTCCTTATAAGGGAACCTCCCCATCGCACCCCCCTCAGATTTAGTTATAAGTTGGCACAGTGGATAGGCCTTGAAAAACTGAACACAGATCAATCGAGAAAACAGGAAGAAGTTGTGTGGAACTATGAAAAAAAGCAAAATATACAAACTGAGTAGTCCATGCGCAACATAGGCAACATCAATGATAAATGGATTTCCGGAGCGCCGTGGTCCCGTGGTTAGCGTGAGCAGCTGCGGAACGAAACGTCCTTGCTTCAACTCTTCCCTCGAGTGAAAAGTTTATTTTGTTTATTTTCGCAAAGTTATGATCCGTCCGTACGTTCATTGACGTCTCTGTTCACTGTAATAAGTTTAGTGTTTGTGTTTTGCGACCGCACCGCAAAACCGTGAGGTTAGTAGACGAAAGGACGTGCCTCTCCAATGGGAACCGAAAAGATTTGATTGCAAGGTCATAGGTCAACCGATTCCTCCACAGGAAAACACGTCTGATATATTCTATAAGACACTGGTGACGGCATGTGCGTCACATGACAGGTATATGTTGTCGACTCACCTAACTTGTACACTTGGCAAATTGGTAAAAAGATTCTTCTACCTTTCCCGATTTAGGTTTTCTTGTGGATGTGATAATCACTCCCAAAAAAGTGATGGAAACATAAGAGTTTGTCACATAAACTGCAACAAATGAATGCAACAGTTTCACAGTCGCACAGTTTTCCCTGTGCTCTGTCAAAACATATGTTTTTAACGTTTTCAAATTTTTCCGTGTCTAGACCGTCAAATCCTGCATATGTCCAAGCAAATCTGAACATGTCCTGGAATTTTGGAGAGCGAAGTTGATTATGTGTGAGTGCCTGAACTTTGATAATTGCCTGAAAACAAAAAATCACTCGAGGGAAGACTTGAACCAAAGACCTCTCGTTCCGCAGGTGCTCACGCTAACCACGGGACCACGGCGCTCCTGAGCTCAGAGTATCCTTGATGTTGCGTATCCTGCACATGGACTACTCTGTTAGTATATTTTGCTTTTTTTTCATAGTTCCACACAACTTCTTCCTGTTTTCTCGATTGATCCGTGTTCAGTTTTTCAAGGCCTATCCACTGTGCCGACTTATAACTAAATCTGAGGGGGGTGCGATGGGGAGGTTCCCTTGTTAGGTGACTAGACGAAAACCACATCACGTTATCGTTTTTAGCTAACGTTTTATTGTAATTACAAACAAGAATGATGAAAATTCCTGACTTCACTACAGGGTAATTTTTCTGCATAAGCTGCGTGTAACGTAAGAGAGTATTGAAGGATTAGTTAAATATTGAAGCCACTGAAGGTATTACTTACAGTCAGTCGTCTGGTAATCTCTTAGCTCTTTCCTTATCCGAATCCGAGAAATACATTGCAGTTCTGGAAGTGTCAACTGCTACGTCGATAACGAGCCTATCAACAACAGAATCCACGAAGCCAACCAGCTGCAGCATTTTCTTTTCTTCTGTTATGACGATCCGTTCTATATCCCACCAGCGTTCGGCAGTGACGTGAGAAAAAGCTGCGTGCTTTGGTTCCAGTACGTCTAGCAGCAGAAGTGTCTCGTTACTTCTCGGGCCAAATCCCGCAGCTTGGCTCCAGATTTGTTCTGTTGGGTTCCTATTGTAACGGTACAGTAGCAAATGAAAAAATGCAGCATTTGTATGATATGCTCGATGCTGTGAAAATGACTGTTTTTCATTGTTTCTAGGATACTTATCTACCTCTCTGTCATAAAACATCAATAATTAAGATTTGTATTTGAAATGGAAACAGGAATTTCGCGTCCAATATGTAATTAGAAACAAGAAGACGTGCATTATTCATAAAAATGATGATGAGTTTTATAATTACGAGATGTAGGTATTTCAAATTGAACGAGAAAAAAAATTGTATGGGAGAGGTTTAAACGCACGCACGTTTAATCGCTTTTCGTTCGTATTTCGTTACGCTACTGACCGGGCTACATGTTCAATGTCGATATATTTATCGAGTGCAGTATATACAACGCTGGGAAAACTTGAAAGCCGATTATCTCCGTAAATTTATGTAAAACATTAAGAACAGCCTATTTCTCGGTACTTTTTAACCGTGCTCCACGCGCTTGTTTCACTGCGGAACAGGAAGCAGCCTCAGCCATTTTCATACTGCCGTATTAACAGCGCGACAATCAGAGCACAACGTTCCAGAGGCTGTGACTGTACATGATTTTTTAAATAAAAATTACGTAGCTAAAGCGTGATTAAGAAAAACGTTGATTGCTTTTAATACAATGGAATATATTAAAGCTTCATTTAACGTACCTTACAAGGGAACCTCCCCATCGCACCCCCCTCAGATTTAATTATAAGTTGGCACAGTGGATAGGCCTTGAAAAACTGAACACCGATCAATCGAGAAAACAGGAAGAAGTTGTGTGGAACTATGAAAAAAATAAGCAAAATATACAAACTGAGTAGTCCATATGCAACATAGGCAACATCAAGGATAATATGAGCTTATGGGCGCCGTACGCGACGCCGGCACGGTAGCTCAGCGTGTTTGGTCAGAGAGCCGGATGGCCTCTGTAATAAAAAAACTGAGTGGAAGGATCAACCACCGAACTTGACCAGGATGTCTTGCGACGTCCGCAACGACCAAACACAACGCTCAATAACGTAAAAAAAAAGCAGCTGCAGAACGAGAGGTCCTTGGTTCAAGTCTTCCTTCGATTGAAAATTTTACTTTCTTTATTTTCGCAAAGTTATGATCTGTCCGTTCGTTCATTGACGTCTCTGTTCACTGTAATAAGTTCTGTGTCTGTGTTTTGCGACCGCACCGCAAAACCGTGCGATTAGTAGACGAAAGGACGTGCCTCTCCAATGGGAACCGAAAAGATTAGATTGCAAGGTCATAGGTCAACCGATTCCTCCACAGGAAAACACGTCTGATATATTCTATAAGACACTGGTGAAGGCATGTGCGTCACATGACAGGTATATGTTGTCGACCCACCTAACTTGTTCACTTGGCGAATGGGTAAAAAGATTCTTCTACCTTGCCCGATTTAGTTTTTCTTGTGGATGTGATAATAACTCCCAAAAAAGTGATGGAAACGTAAGAGTTTGTCACATAAACTGCGACAAATGAATGCAACAGTTTCACAGTCGCACAGTTTTCCCTGTGCTCTCTCAAAACATATGTTTTTAACGTTTTCAAGTTTTTCCGTTTGTAGACCGTCAAATCCTGCATATGTCCAAGCAAATCTGAACATGTCCTGGAATTTTGGAGAGCGAAGTTGATTATGTGTGAGTGCCTGAACTTTGATAATTGTTACACGATCACGTGAACAATACTGCAATGTGTACCTCTGCAGCTTCGCAAAATAATTGTGTGATAATAAAAAATTAAATTTTTCACTCGAGGAAGACTTGAACCGAGGACTTCTCGTTCCGCAGCTGCTCACGCTAACCACAGGACCACGGTATTGCTGAGCTCATTGTTTCCTTGATGTCGCCTATGTTGCACATGGACTACTCAGTTTGTATATTTTGCTTATTTTTTCATAGTTCCACATAACTTCTTCCTGTTTTCTCGTTTGATCGGTGTTCAGTTTTTGAAGGCCTATCCACTGTGCCAACTTATAACTAAATCTGAGGGGGGTGCGATGGGGAGGTTCCCTTGTTAGTAATAAGATATCTAATACATACGTAGGACCTACTTCCAAGAGCGTAACAACACTTGTGTACGAGTGCTACGGCTTCTGACCAATAATCGCGTTTGTGTTTGTTTACATCAGGTTTATTCTTATGATGAACACATTATAGTCCACATTCAAAGTTACTGAGCTTTCCTGTCCAACTCATTGTGATGTTACTGCTCATGTACTAACAACACAATACTCCTTGCCTACTTTTGTACTGGTGGGTCTGCATCTCACGGTATCTAGTAATCAATTACGTAAAGGTATCCAGATACTCTTGATCAACTAGCTATTAAAATGCTGCTACATCCATGCCAGTAAAACCCTTTCCCATACATCTGATGCATAACTCAAACAAGGTACGGGGCGTACTCAGCCCTGCGAGGCCAAAAATCTGCCAACAACCAGGAGCATCTGGAAATGCTTCAAGGCCACCATAATCTGCATGATTGCCCCATACTACAGCAAGTGTCAGCCGGGCACTACCTCCAAACACTGCTTGTACATCACACGTAAAGTTCAGATGGAGTACACGAAAAACATTTGGACCTCCAATCAATTGCTGTTTATTAAACTGTCCAGCCAAGTCAATATCAATCGCCTTCAAACTGCGATGCGCAAGTACGCTGCGCCGCCAGCGAAGACGGTAACCACGTCGCAGAGGCATTGCTGTGGCACGTTAACACAAGTGTTACCTGTGTATCGCAGTTTGAAGGCGATTGGTATTGACTTGGCTGGGCAGTTTAATAAACAGCAATTGATTGGAGGTCCAAATGTTTTTCGTGGACTCCATCTGAACTTTACTTGTGATGTACAAGCAGTGTTTGGAGGTAGTACCTGGTTGACACTTGCTGTAGTATGGGGAAATCATGAAGATTATGGTGGTCTTGAAGCATTTCCAGATGCTAACATTTTAGCTTGGAAGACATGGAGTATAGCTGAGACCACAGGACTCTTGGCTAAACAGCCTTATGGTGCTCTTGTTCCAAGCATGCCATTTGTTTTGACTATGAGAAGGAAGAAGAAGTTAAATGCTGACCACGTGCCCCAGTGACATTGTTGGCACGTGATGACACGAGATTCAGTCAGGCAATAAAAAATTGAAGATGAGTTGTGATCTAACAAAAGTTTTTGGCAGTGTCAGTTACCAAATACTCTCTAATGAGGTGGAAATTGGTAGATGTGTTGTACATGTACAGGCAAACAAATGAGAAAGATCTTCACAAACTGAGCAAGTTGGTAACATTTTGGTCCATTTCTGGCTCACATGCAAGCAGTTATTCGTATTACCACTGGCTGACAGAGTTGTCGGATGTTCTCCTGAGGATGTTGTGTACAATTCTGACCAATTGGCAGATTAGATCATGAAAATCTTGAGCTGGTGCGAGGGCCTTGCCCGTAATACTCCAAATTTTTTCAATTGGGAAGAAATCTGGTAACCTCGCTGGCCACTATCGAGTTTGGAAAGCACGAAGGCGAGCAGCTCAAACTCTTTCTGTATAAGAGCAGACATTATCTTGCTGAACTGTAAGCCCAGGATGGTTTGCCACGAACGGCAACAAAGTGGGACGTAAAATATCATTCATATACAGCTGTGTTGTAAGGCTGCCTCGGATGACAACAAAAGGGGTCCTTGTACTAGGTGCATTCAAGTTCTAAGGCCTCCGATTTTTTTTCTAATTAACTACTCACCCAAAATCGATGAAACTGGCGTTACTTCTCGACGTAATCGCCCTGCAGACGTACACATTTTTCACAACGCTGACGCCATGATTCCACGGCAGCGGCGAAGGCTTCTTTAGGAGTCTGTTTTGACCACTGGAAAATCGCTGAGGCAATAGCAGCACGGCTGGTGAATGTGCGGCCACGGAGAGTGTCTTTCATTGTTGGAAAAAGCCAAAAGTCACTAGGAGCCAGGTCAGGTGAGTAGGGAGCATGAGGAATCACTTCAAAGTTGTTATCACGAAGAAACTGTTGCGTAACGTTAGCTCGATGTGCGGGTGCGTTGTCTTGGTGAAACAGCACACGCGCAGCCCTTCCGGGACGTTCTTGTTGCAGTGCAGGAAGGAATTTGTTCTTCAAAACATTTTCGTAGGATGCACTTGTTACCGTAGTGCCCTTTGGAACGCAATGGGTAAGGATTACGCCCTCGCTGTCCCAGAGCATGGACACCATCATTTTTTCAGCACTGGCGGTTATCCGAAATTTTTTTGGTGGCGATGAATCTGTGTGCTTCCATTGAGCTGACTGACGCTTTGTTTCTGGATTGAAAAATGGCATCCACGTCTCATCCATTGCCACAACCGATGAAAAGAAAGTCCCATTCGTGCTGTCGTTGCACGTCAACATTGCTCGGCACATGCCACACAGGCAGCCGTGTGGTCGTCCGTCAGCATTCGTGGCACCCACCTGGATGACACTTTTCGCATTTTCAGGTCGTCATGCAGGATTGTGTGCACAGAACCCACACAAATGCCAACTCTGGAAGCGATCTGTTCAACAGTCATTCGGCGATCCCCCAAAACAATTCTCTCCACTTTCTCGATCGTGTTGTCAGACCGGCTTGTGCGAGCCCGAGATTGTTTCAGTTTGTTGTCACACGATGTTCTGCCTTCATTAAATTGTCACACCCATGAACGCACTTTCGACACATCCATAACTCCATCACCACATGTCTTCTTCAACTGTCGATGAATTTCAATTGGTTTCACACCACGCAAATTCAGAAAACGAATGATTGCACGCTGTTCAAGTAAGGAAAACGTCGCCATTTTAAATATTTAAAACAGTTCTCATTCTCGCCACTGGCGGTAAAATTCCATCTGCCATACGGTGCTGCCATCTCTGGGACGTATTGGCAATGAACGCAGCCTCATTTTAAAACAATGCGCATGTTTCTATCTGTTTCCAGCCCGGAGAAAAAAAATTGGAGGCCTTAGAACTTGAATGCACCTCATATATAAAGAAGTGGGACCCCAAATATCACTCCTCCTATATGGCTATATGGCTTCGGCTATATGGCAGGTGACAGTCAGATTGGTGTCCCATCGATGTCCAGGGCATCTCCAGACGAGACTTTGCTGGTCATGAGAGCTCAGTTTACAGTGAGACTCATCACTGAAGACAAACAGCATAGTGAACGGATTATTGTGGTCAAGATAGACACAAAGCCCACGCCTACTACAATAGTACAAGTTTATATGCCAACTAACTCTGCAGATGATGAAGAAATTGATGAAATGTATGATGAGATAAAAGAAACTATTCAGGTAGTGAAGGGAGGCGAAAATTTAATAGTCATGGGTGACTGGAATTCGATAGTAGGAAAAGGGAGAGAAGGAAACATAGGTGAAAATGGATTGGGGGTAAGAAATGAAAGAGGAAGCCGTCTGGTAGAATTTTGCACAGAGCATAAATTAATCATAGCTAACACTTGGTTCAAGAATCATGAAAGAAGGTTGTATACATGGAACAATCCTGAAGATAATAAAAGGTATCAGATACATTATATAATGGTAAGACAGAGATTGAGGAACCAGGTCTTAAACCAGAGATTGTAGAGAGATTCAGGGAGAACATAAGGGAACAATTGACAGGAATGGGGGAAAGAAATACAGTAGAAGAAGAATGGGTAGCTCTGAGGGATGAAGTAGTGAAGGCAGCAGACGATCAAGTAGGTAAAAAGACGAGGGCTGGTAGAAATCCTTGGGTAACAGAAGAAATATTGAATTTAATTGATGAAAGGAGAAAATGCAGTAAATGAAGCAGGCAAAAAGGAATACAAATGAGTTATTTGGAGAAAAGAGAACCACTTGTATGAATATCAAGAGCTCAGATGGAAACCCAATTCTAAGCAACGAAGGGAAAGCAGAAAGGTGGAAGAGTATATAGAGGGTCTATACAAGGGCGATGTACTTGAGGACAATATTATGGAAATGGAAAGGGATGTAGATGAAGATGAAATGGGAGATATGATACTGCATGAAAAGTTTGACAGAGCACTGAAAGACCTAAATCGAAACAAGGTCCCGGGAGTAGACAACACTCCATTAGAACTACTGACAGCCTTGGGAGAGCCAGTCCTGACAAAACTCTACCATCTGGTGAGCAAGATGTATGAGACAGGCGAAATACGCTCTGACTTCAAGAAGAATATAATAATTCCAATCCCAAAGAAAGCAGGTGTTGACAGATGTGAAAATTACCAAACCATTAGTTTAATAAGTCACAGCTGCAAAATACTAACGCAAATTCTTTACTGACGAATGGAAAAACCGGTAGAAGCCGACCCCGGGGAAGATCAGTTTGGATTCCATAGAGATGTTGGAACACGTGAGTCAGTACTGATCCTACGACTTATCTTAGAAAATAGATTAAGGAAAAGCAAACCTATGTATCTAGCATTTGTAGACTTAGAGAAAGCTTTTGACAATGTTGAATGGAATACTCTCTTTCAAAATACAGGGAGTGAAAGGCTATTTACAATTTGTGCAGAAACCAGATGGCAGTTATAAGCATCGCGGGACATGAAAGGGAAGCAGTGGTTGGGAAGGGAGTGAGACAGGGTTGTAGTCACTCCCCGATGTTATTCAATCTGTATACTGAGCAAGCAGTAAAAGAAACAAAAGAAAAATTCGGAGTAGGTATTAAAATCCATGAAGAAGAAATAAAAACTAAATCCATGGAGAAGAAATAAAAACTTTGAGGTTCGCCGATGACATTGTAAATCTGTCAGAGACAGCAAAGGACCTGGCAGAGCAGTTGAACGGAATGGACAGTGTCTTGAAAGGAGGATATAAGATGAACATCAACAAAAGCAAAACGATTATAATGGAATGTAGTCGAGTTAACTCGGATGATGCTGTGGGAATTAGATTAGGAAATGAGACACTTAAAGTAGTAAAGGAGTTTTGCTATTTGGGGAGCAAAATTACTGATGATGGTCAAAGTAGAGAGGATATAAAATGTAGACTGGCATTGACAAGGAAAGCGTTACTGAAGAAGAGAAATTTGTTAACATTGAGTATAGATTTAAGTGTCAGGAAGTCGTTTCTGAAATTATTTGTATGGAGTGTAGCCATGTATGGAAGTGAAACATAGACGATAAATACTTTTGACAAGAAGAGAATAGAAGCTTTCGAAATGTGGTGCTACATAAGAATGCTGAAGATTAGATGGGTATATCATATAACTAATGAGGAAGTATTGAATAGGATTGGGGAGAAGAGAAGTTTGTGGCACAACTTGACTAGAAGAAGAGATCGGTTCGTAGGACATGTTTTGAGGCATCAAGGGATCACCAATTTAGTATTGGAGGGCAGCGTGGAGGGTAAAAATCATAGAGGGAGACCAAGACATGAATACAGTAAGCAGATTCAGAAGGATGTAGGTTGCAATAGGTACTGGGAGAAGAAGAAGCTTGCACAGGATAGAGTAGCATGGAGAGCTGCATCAAGCCAGTCTCTGGGCTGAAGACAACAACAACAACAACAACAACAACAACAGCAACAGGTTGTTTTCTAACTCGACAGTGTAATGAGCATTCTCTTTTGCCTGGACAATATTCCAAGCACATGAGCTGTGATAAATGGCACATTCATTTGAAAGCATAGCCCTGGCAGGGTTCACTACATTTGGGAACTGAGTTAACAAAGCAGGGCATGTCAAAATGCGCCCATTCTAGTCTCTCTCCAGTAACTCGTTTATGAACTTCAGTTGACCTTAAGGCCCTCTTTTAGTGATCTCGCACTGGCCTCTATATTATAAATTCCGAAGCACTTTTATACACATCAACTTCATCGGAGATTGTTCAATTTAAGCAGAGACTCCGACACGAATTTGTTCTCTCGTCTTCCTCCTTCCACTCCGTGGCCTGTCTTTAACACTGCCATAAGCAGAAGCACGCCGTTCCCAACCCAGAAGTGTTGCCTTTCGCGGTGGAGCCTCATTAAATCTCACCTGGAATGCTCTCGTAATCTGTCTCATTGTCTGCTCTGCGTGTTGTTTGTGCATCCACACACTTATCACTAAGCGCTCGTCAGTATTGTAACTATGGCCGTTCACATTTGCTACAGCTTCAAATTAAAACTCGACTGCGGCTGCAACCACAAAAACACGTAGACCTGAATTCCGCCGGCCGGAGTGGCCAAGCGGTTCTAGGCGCAACAGTCTGGAGCCGCGCGACCGCTGCGGTCGCAGGTTCGAATCCTGCCTCGGGCATGGATGTGTGTGATGTCCTTAGGTTAGTTAAGTTTAATTAGTTCTAAGTTGTAGAGGACTGATGATCTCAGAAGTTAAGTCCCATAGTGCTCAGAGCCATTTGAACCATTTTTGAACCTGAATTCCAACAACTGATTCCTACAGCTGACAAGAAGTAACATAGCTGCATACCTGCACGACAACATTTGATACTACACTGTGTTTACAACGGTATGAGGACTTCTCGCCCACCCTGTACATTTAGTTTTTCACACCCTAATCTCCCTGTTGTGTTTAGTAAATAATATTTGTTTTTATATGTAAAAACAATAGCTGTCTCTAATGTAACACTCGTTAAAACAAGTTTTTAAAAATTACCTCTATAATCCGGCATTGACAGTTCCTTGAGCGTGCTAGATTATCAAGGTGCTGCTCTGTATTCATTTCTACACAGACAAACAGAATATCAAGTTCATAATGGCTCCGTCGATCCAGGGCTAGGTTTTAGATGCAGTCAGAAGCTGTTGCAGATAAGTTATGGAGGTGTTTCATTATCCATCTTGAGCCAGATCGCTGGTCGATCATCAGCGATCGGCTTGTTTTGGCGCGTCCCCGGGCATGAGCATCTTTGCGTTTTCGGCTGGGGCACGCGGGACGGCCTGAGGCAGTCGCTTTGGGGCGGCCGGTTACACTGGCGGAGTTGTGGCTCGGGCGTAAGCACACGTGTGATGTCTGTTACGCTGGGGCTGTTTGCTAATCGTGAAACTCCTGCGGCAGTTACTGGTTGCCTGGAAGGCATTTCATATAAACTGTGCCAAGCCTCGCAGTGAGAGGGAAATCCGGAGTTGGTGTTGGCCTAGATGTTTGTACAAATTGAGGTGTCTGTGTGGGAAGCACGGCGTGGGCCTGTCGGTTGCTTCGTCCTTCTGGCAGCCACCGCAAGGGGATGTTCGGCCGGAATGTCTACAGGTTGTGGTGAGCATAGTGTGAAAAAGTTCTCATAGGATGTGCTCCCAGCCTGACTCTTGTTGTTGTTGTTGTGGTCTTCAGTCCTGAGACTGGTTTGATGCAGCTCTCCATGATACTCTATGCTGTGCAAGCTTCTTCATCTCCCAGTACCTATTGCAACCTACATACTTCTGTATCTGTTTAGTGTATTCATCTCTTGGTCTCCCTCTACGATTTTTACCCTCCACGCTGCCCTCCAATACTAAATTGGTGATCCCTTGATGCCTCAGAACATGTGCTACCAACCGATCCCTTCTTGTGGTCAAGTTGTGCCACAAACTTCTCTTCTCCCCAATTCTATTCAATACTTCCTCATTAGTTATGTGATCTACCCATCTAATCTTCAGCATTCTTCTATAGAACCACATTTCGAAAGCTTCTATTCTATTCTTGTCCAAACTATTTATCGTTCATGTTTCACTTCCATACATGGCTACACTCCATACAAATACTTTCAGAAACGACTTCCTGACACTTAAATCTATACTCGATGTTAACAAATTTCCCTTCTTCAAAAACGCTTGCCTTGCCATTGCCAGTCTACATTTTATATCCTCTCTACTTCGACCATCATCAGTTATTTTGCTCCCCAAATAGCAAAACTCCTTTACTACTTTAAGTGTCTCATTTCCTAATCTAATACCCTCAACATCACCCGACTTAATTCGACTACATTCCATTATCCTCGTTTTGCTTTTGTTGATGTTCATCTTATACCCTCCTTTCAAGACACTGTACATTCCGTTCAACTGCTCTTCCAAGTCCTTTGCTGTCTCTGAGAGAATTACAATGTCATCGGCGAACCTCAAAGTTTTTATTTCTTCTCCATGGATTTTAAAACCTATTTTATCTTATATTTTAATACCTGACTCTTACACGCACCTGACACACCTGACTCTTAGCCTGTGTTATTTGTGGCTGCCGACCCCTTGTTCGTTACTGCTTCTGGTGTCCTGTAAGATTTCACAGCAAAACTGTGTTTTTATGGTATTCTGTGTTTTTGGCTCAGCCTCCGCCTAGAAAGGGGAAAGATTTGTGTTTTGGTTCGATTGGACATCTTTTGGAACTCCCCAATGCTGTATTTTAAACACATAAAAAAATTTGTTCTTTCAGAATAAGCTCCTGTTTCTTTGTGACACTACAGTTCAAACAGGAGTGGCGTAATGTTAATGAATATTCGTTATTCGTCAAATGAAGTGTATTTAATGTCTTGCAGTTTTCTGGGGCACGCAGCTGTGTTATTGACTCATTTTGAAGTGTTCTGTCGGGTGAATGACTGCTCGCCACTTCATTGTATTCTTTTGAGTAGTATTGTAAGGTTTTTTGGACATTTGTCAGTGGGGTGTATTGATTCAATTTTGTTTTTCTCTTTCTTTTTTACGAATTGTTTAGTTTATCTGGTTATTGGCTTAACTCGCGCTTCACGCATTAAATCAGGTCATGTTTAATGTCAGACAGATTCAAATGTAACTTCATTTATGTTATTTGAAATAAATGTGTTCGATTGACCTTAATGAAAAATGTGCAATCGAAGTAAGGGGCCCAGTCCTTCATTAGTGCTTAACAGTGGCGTGCGGTTCGTGTCGCGAGCCCCGTGCTCGGACCACATCTGAACACTCTGAGGTGGTGGCCACCACACTTACTGATACTGTTGACACTGACATTGTGGGTTGGCACTTCGGGCTGCACATTTACTTGTCACATTACTACTAGAGACCATCATTAATGAGTCAATTACGAGTCTCCAATAGACCAGCTACAGCGAGACTGTGATTTGTTGTCGCTGATGCCGAGAACTAGTTGTCGCTGATGCCGAGAACTAATTGTTAGATAAAGCTCTGCCTTCTGGCCCTAATAGGCCCTTTGGGACTGACTGACTGCTGGGTCGTCCTCTTCCAGTAGTGTCTATGGTAGGACTGTAGAATAGCCGGCCCCGGTGGCCGTCCGGTTCTAGGCCCTCCAGTCCGGAGCCGCGCTGCTGCTACGGTCGCAGGTTCGAATCCTGCCTCGGGCATGGGTGTGTGTGATGTCCTTAGGTTAGTTAGGTTTAAGTAGTTCTACGTTCTAGGGGACTGATGACCACAGCAGTTGAGTCCCATAGTGCTCAGAGCCATTTGAACCATTTTTGAGGACTGTAGATACACTATGTGACCAAAAGTATCTGGACACCTGGCTGAAAATGACTTACAAGTTCGTGGCGCCCTCTATCGGTAATGCTGGAATTCAATATGGACTTTGCCGACCTTTAGCCTTGATGACAGCTTCCACTCTCGTAGGCATACGTTCAGTCAGGTACTGAAAGGTTTATCTGGGAATGGCAGCCCATTCTCCACGGAGTGCTGCACTGAGGAGAGATATTGATATCGGTTGGTGAGGCCTGGCACGAAGTCGGCTTTCCAAAACATCCCAAAGGTGTTTTATAGGATTCAGGTCAGTAGTTTGTGCGGACTATTCCATTACAGGAATATTTGTGTCGTGTAACCACTCCGTCACAGGCCGTGCATTATGAACAGGTGCTCGATCGTGTTGAAAGATGCAATTCCTAACCCTGAATTGCTCTTCAACAGTGGGAAGCGAAAAGGTGCTTAAAACTACAGTATAGGCCTGTGCTGTGATAGTGCCACACAAAACACCAAGGGGTGCAAACCCTTCAATGAAAAACACGACCACACCATAACACCACCTCCTCCTAATTTTATTGTGGGCACTACACACGCTGGCAGACGACGTTCATTGGCCATTCGCCATACCCACACCCTGCCATCGCATCGCCATATTGTGTACCGCAATTCATCACTCCACACTACCTTTTTCTACTCTTCGATTGTCCAATGTTTACGCTCCTTACACCAAGCGAGGC
Organism: Schistocerca cancellata; assembly: GCF_023864275.1. Taxonomy (NCBI): domain Eukaryota; kingdom Metazoa; phylum Arthropoda; class Insecta; order Orthoptera; family Acrididae; genus Schistocerca; species Schistocerca cancellata. The sequence continues at coordinate 62,454,947 of NC_064637.1, read as the reverse complement.
GTCGTTTGGCATTTACCGGCTTGATGTGTGGCTTATGACCAGCCCCTCGACCATGAAATCCAAGTTTTATCACCTACTGCCTAACTGTCATAGTAGTAGCAGTGGATCCTGATGCAGTCTGGAGTTCCTGTGTGATTGCGTGGATAGATGTCTGCCTAATTACACATTACGAGCCTCTTCAACTGTCAGCTGTCTCTGTGAGCCAACAGACGATGTCGGCCTGTACGCTTTTGTGCTGCACGTGCCCCTTCACGTTTCCACATCACTATCACATCGGAAACAGTGGACCTAGGGATTTTTAGGAGTGTGGAACACGCGTACAGGCATATGTCACAAGTGACACCCAGTCACCTGACCATGTTCGAAATCCATGAGTTCCGCAGAGCGCCCAATTCTGCTCTCTCATGATGTCTAATGACTACTGAAGTTGCTGATACGGAGTATCTGGCAGTAGGTGGCGGCACAATGCATCTGATATGAAAAACGTGTGTTTTTGGGAGTGTCCAGATACTTTTGACCACATAGTGTATTTTTAAAAAAATGGTTCAAATGGCTCTGAGCAGTATGGGACTTAACATCTGTGGTCATCAGTCCCCTAGAACTTAGAACTACTTAAACCTAACTAACCTAGGGACATCAAACACATCCATGCCCGAGGCAGGATTCGAACCTGCGACCGTAGCGGTCACGCGGTTCCATACTGAAGCGCCTAGAACCACACGGCCACACCGGCCGGCTGTGTATTTTTAAAAGTATTGGGTATCCAATACATCAATATTTAAAGAAATATCATTATCAGCTCTCGATATATGGAAAGGAATTATCGGAATATCGATTGTTATATCTACTTACAGTCCTAGAAAAATATTGGCTGCGCATTGTAAATATCCTGCCAGTTTTAAAGCTGTATATTTTAGTATTGATTTGTTATTACATAGCTAGCAGCCTACCTGCCCCATTGGAACAAGAATTAAAAGGAAAGTGATGCAGCCGGCCGGAGTGGCCGAGCGCTTCTAGGCGCTACAGTCTGGCACCGCGGGACCGCTACGGTCGCAGGTTCGAATCCTGCCTTGGGCATGGATGTATGTGATGTCCTTAGGTTAGTTAGGTTTAAATAGTTCTAAGTTTGGGGGACTCATGACCTCAGCAGTTAAGTCCCATAGTGCTCTGAGCAATTTTTTTGAAAGTGATGCAGGTTCACGCTCGGCGATATCCACTTTGCTAACAATGGTAACTGCGTATAAGTGACACAATAATAGGTGTCCGATGGGTCTGTTGTTCCGTTTCGTCACATATCGGATTTTTCCGGAACCCTTCATGTCGACTTCTCTCTTTTTCCATTTTTGCTAATGCCAGTGACCTAGCAGTTCTATTTATTTATTTTGAGCCAAGATCAACTGATTACAAAAAATAAGTTTTTTTTTGTTCCAGTATTCTGGATAAATCAGAGCCTTACTTACTAGGGTTACATATTATTGTCTGACATTTTTATCTACACAACTTTTTCTAAATTTAGTTGAGAGAACAATGTTACACTACTGACGGTCAAAATTGCTACACCACGGAGATGACGTACTACAGACGCGAAATTTAACCAACAGGAAGAAGCTGCTGTACTAAGCAAATGATTAGCTTTTCAGAGCATTCACACAAGGTTGGCGCCGGTGGCGACACCTACAACGTGCAGACACGAGGAAAGTTTCCAACCGATTTCTCATACGCAAACAGCAGTTGCCTAGTGAAACGTTGTTGTGATGCCTCGTGTAAGGAGGAGAGATGCGTGCCATCACGTTTCCGACTTTGATAAGGGTCGGATTGTAGCCTATCGCGATTGCTGTTTATCGTATAGCGACATTGCTGCTTACGTTGGTCGAGATCCAATGACTGTTAGCAGAATATGGAATCGGTGGGTTCAGGAGGGTAATACGGAACGCCGTGCTGGATCCCAACGGCCTCGTATCACTAGCAGTCGAGATGACGGGCTTCTTATCCGCAAGTCTGTAACGGATCGTGCAGCCACGTCTCGATCCCTGAGTCAACAGATGGGGACGTTTGCAAGACAACAGCCATCTGCACAAACAGTTCGACGACGTTTGCAGCAGCACGGACTATCAGCTCAGAGACTGTGGCTGCGGTTACCCTTGACGCTGCATCACAGACAGGAGCGCCTGCGATGGTGTACTCAACGACGAACCTGGGTGCACGAATGGGAAAACGTCATTTTTTCGGATGAATCCATGTTCTGTTTACAGCTTCATGATGGTCGCATCCGTGTTTGGCGTCATCGCGGTGAACACACATTGGAAGCGTGTATTCGTCATCGCCTTACTGGCGTATCACCCGGCGTGATGGTATGGGGTGCGATTGGTTACACGTCTCGGTCACCTCATGTTCGCATTGACGGCACTTTGAACAGTGGACGTTACATTTCAGATGTGTTACGACGCGTGGCTCTACCCTTCATTCGATCCATGCGAAACCCTACATTTCAGCAGGATAATGCACAACCACATGTTGTAGGTTCTGTATGGGCCTTTCTGGATACAGAAAATGTGCGACAGCTGCCCTGGCCAGCACATTCTCTAGATCGTCTGGTCAATGGTGGCCGAGCAACTGGCTCGTCACTATACGCCAGTCACTACTCTTGATGAACTGTGGTATCGTGTTGAAGCTGCATGGGTAGCTGTACCTGTACACGTCATCGAAGCTCTGTTTGGCTCAATGCCCAGGCGTATCAAGACCGTTATTACGACCAGAGGTGGTTGTTCTGGGTGTTGATTTCTCAGTATGTATGCACCCACATTGTGTGAAAATGTAATCACATGTCAATTCTAGTGTAATATGTTTGTCCAATGAATACCCGCTTATTATCTGCATTTCTTAGTGGTGTAGCAATTTTAGTGGCCAGTAGTGTACATATATGGACTATACATAAAAACAATTTCTTCTTGCAATACTTAGAGTTAGGAATCTACAGTTTGTGACACAGTATTCAGATCTGTGATTCAAATATTTACAGATTGTGACACGGTCTAAGATCTGAGATTACATATATTTTTAGAGAGATGGTCTTCCACCATACGAGTGTACTAAATCTAGAAACGCATCTGTTGAATATACAGGATTGTTTAGGACCCATAATTTCATTTTCCCTTTTTATTTTTGTAATGGGCTATTTGGAGATATTATGATGGAGGCAATTCAGTAGTTTTATGCCTGCATAGCGAGGGCTTTTCTCATAAAGTGTTGTTCTATGAGAGATGATGTGGGGTCTCTCTCTACCTCTAGTGTTGTGATGGTGTATCTCTTTATTAAGTGTTTTGTTACTGTTTACTGCCATAATGATTATCTTCAGTGCATACAGGTTATGAACAGTTAGTATTTTAAATTCCTTAAACTAATTTCTGCAGGATTCTTTCCCATAATTCTAAGTGCCTTCTTTTGTAAGATCAGTACATTTTTCATACTACCTTTACTGCTAGATCCCCATACCTCTATTCCATAGCTTAGATGGGATTCAAATAGTGCAAAATACAGGGTGAAAAGTATTTAAACCGACGAACTCTGGGAGGTTGTAGGGGAAATCAAAACAAATACTTTTCCCTAATGTCATTTTTTCCTATGAGGAGTATTTAAACTGACAGAGGAAGATTTCTCTGACAGCAAATTAATTAAACCAACAAACACTTTTCCATTTCTTTATGACCAAGAGACAACACATTAACACAACCCAATTTCAATTACAATAGATATTCAAAAATGCCTCCATTGACACGTAAACAAAGGTTACACCGTCGGATCATATTCTGTCTGACACGGGCAAAAACCCCAGGAGTATCCTGAATTGTTCCTGCTGCTGCTACTATCCGGGCAACCAGATCCTCTTCTGGTGCAACAGGAGTTGCGTAAACAAGGTTGCGCATCTCTCCCCTCACAAAAAAAGTCCAGAGGGGACATATCTGGGGATCGAGCAGGCCACGGTACAGGACCACCTCTACCAATCCACGTTTCTGGGAACCGTCGGTCCAGGAATCGACGCACACGACGACTGAAATGCGCCGGCGCCCCGTCATGTTGGAACCACATGCGTTGTCTTGTAGGGAGCGGGACATCTTCCAGCAATTCTGGGAATGCTCTGGTGAGAAAATTGTAATAGTGCCTGCCGTTGAATGCCCTAGGCAGCTGATAAGGCCCAATTAAACAGTCCCCAACAACACCGACCCACACACTAACGAAGAACCGCACTTGATGAGCGCTAGTAACTGTGGCATGTGGGTTATTCTCACCCCAAACATGCGAATTGTGCATGTTGAAGACTCCATCACGCCCGAACGTTGCTTCATTGGTAAACAACACAGAGGATGGAAATGTAGGATGCATTTCACACTGTTCCAGGTACCAGTGCGAAAACTGTGGTCTGGGTGGATAATCAACTGGTTCCAGGTTGTGGACACGATGTAAGTGAAATGGACGTAACAATTGCTCGCGAAGGACTGTTCTTACATTCGTCTGATTCGTCCCCATATTACGTCAAATTGCACGAGTGCTGATTGAAGGATCCCGCTCCACATGCTGCAAGACAGCTTCCTCAAATTGCAGCGTTCTTACCATGCGACGGCGTCCATGTAATCTGCTAAATGAGCCGGTCTCACGCAGACGTTGGTACACAGCAGCAAAGGTCGTATGATGGCGGGATACGGCGATTAGGATATTGTTGTTGATAAAACCGCTGTACAGCTCGTCCGTTGTGGTGCGCTACGTAGTACGGACCAACCATATCAGTGTACTCACTCCAGGTGTATCGCTTCGTTAGTAAACAGAGACAATGCACTGCCACACTGGTGGACAGCAGTCGCCTACAACTGAAGAGCGTAATACGGCCTCTAACAACTGAAGAACGTAATACGGCCTCCACCGGTTTAAATAATCCTCATACGAAAAAATTACATTAGGGAAAAATATTTGTTTTGATGTCCCCTACAACCTCCCAGAGTTTGTCGGTTTAAATACTCTCCACCCTGTATATTTGCCTCAGAGTGGTGATGTTACAAAAAGGTGTCAGTTTTCTTAGGACAGATATGGTAGTACATAGCTTTTTGCAAATATAATTTACATGATCAGACCAGTTTAACTCTGCATCAAGTGGCAGGCCCAGAAATTTGATCGAGTATTGTCTTTTAATGTATTCGTCACCCATTAAAATTTGGTTTTCATGAGTGTAGTGCCAGAATTGTGTGCTGAAGCTAATCGCTGAAGTTTGTGTTGGTAGTGCCGAGCGCCGATTACGTCAGTGTTTCCCCTCACACGTCTGCCCACCGCAAAGATCAATCTTGTCATTTAGATTTCTGTTCACCATTTTCAGAAACTGTTTTTGAAGGTTGCCTATGTGAAGAAATAGCCCACTAGTTACATTAAAAATCAATTTTTAACGCAGCTGATGTGCTATTTCTTGGCCGGCCGCGGTGGCCGAGCGGTTCTAGACGCTTCAGTCCGGAACCGCGCGACTGGTACGGTCGCAGGTTCGAATCCTGCCTCGGGCATGGATTTGTGTGATGTCCTTACGTTAGTTAGGTTTAAGTAGTTCTAAGTTCTAGGGGACTGATGACCTCAGATGTTAACTCCCATAGTGCTCAGAGCCATTTGAACCATTTGCTATTTCTTCACATCGGATATCTTGTTATTCCAGCCCCCCCCCCCCCCCCCCAGTGCAAACGTAATTCTTCTTTTGTGCCACTTATACTTGCTTCACACAATCAAGAGAAAGACTGGCTGTGATGATAGCGCAAAACGTAGTAAGACTCCTTCACACAGTGAAAGTAACATTATGTTCTTCTACAATTTCAAAAGAGCAGCTTTAAATAATTACCGGAAATTGCGAAAAAAATATAATATAAAATAAAAATATCAGCACTCATTATTACCATTTATACCAATGAAGCGATATCTGTGAAAGGGTAATATCACCGAGATATGTCGATATTTTTTGGAAAAAATATCGATATATCGATATCTTACCAACAGCCCTAGTCTATGGGTATGAGACTCCACACTTCCAGCAGTTATCGGGTTTTTTCACTTTGGAGTCGCTAATTCTCACTCAAACAGCTCGCCTATTGGCATTATGAGGCTGAGTGCAGAATGTTCCGGTCCTTCCACCGACAAAAATCCCCAGCAATACCGGGAATCGAATCCAGGCAAGCTGACCACTTTTTTTCCCACCTTCTTTCTTTCAATCTGTTTCTTTGATGTTATATCATCAGCCGTTGCACGTCATCAGTCGTTCTGTTCAGATGTCGCATGACATCTTTTAAATTTTCTTGATGATAATTTCAAATGGTTCAAATGGCTCTGAGCACTATGGGACTTAACACCTGAGGTCATCAGTCCCCTAGAACGTAGAACTACTTAGACCTAGCTAACCTAAGGACATCACACACATCCATGCCCGAGGCAGGATTCAAACCTGCGACCGTAGGGGTCGCGCGGTTCCAGACTGAAGCCCCTAGAACCGCTCGGCCACACCGGCCGGCTAAAATTAGTACGCATTGTATAGTTACTGTTACTAGAGCCGAGGGCGCACGTTTACGGAAGATTGCTTAGTGATTATTGGTTGTTGTCAATATCAATATACGTAACGGTTCACGGCAAATATTTCGAATAAGTGTCTACAAATTGCCTCGAAATTAGTAAATTATAAGTGGTCTCCATGAATTGTTATGAGATAAATTATTATCTGCACTTATTGTAGCTGGTAACTACCTTAACCTGCATGGAAGTGGCGTAGTTACACATTTACGTGTTCATAACAAATTCTTTATTATTTCAGTTTGTATTTTCGCAAAAAAAACGTTGGTTTGTAATGTCACTACATTGTAAACTGACATTTACATCTGAACCTAACTTTGACCCGTGAATTTTCGTCTGTCAAAGTTGATCTCACTTCACCTCGATATAAGCTAGGATTAAGGGGAGGTTTACTATCTTTTGGTTAAAAAAATCGGTTTTTTAAAAATTGCATTTTTGGATTCATAAAAGTGTTTAGAATCCACCACTGAAACGGTTTTTCCGAATACGGAACGGAACTGTTTGTTATTCGCGGTTGAACAAAAAAAATGCACGTGCCCTAAATCGGCCTTTTTTACGCACCAGTTTTATTTCCTTTCGGAGGACGAGTTATTGTACCGGTGCTTCAGAGGAAACACACAAAATTCAAATGAAAGTTTGAACGCGTGTGTTTGGAAGTTAGCCCCCAAGCATTTGCATTGTGGTGCGAAGGCTGTGGAGATTGCGACTTTCCTGGCAGTGAGCAGCTTCAACGAAGGGTGTTCAGCAATTCTGAAGACCATGATAACGATGGACGTCATCCTGGGACTCTATTCGACGCAGTTCGCCAAGCATTCGAACGAACACCGGATTCGAGCGGCCGAAAACCGCTTGTCACCGGCCGTACGAGCGGCTCTGGAGCAGCGCAGGATGGCCCAGATCGAGCAGAACGCCCTCTATGAGGAAGAGGAAGGACTAGTTTATGGACCCGGAATAGCAGATTGAACGAAGGTTGTATAATATTGCATTTATATGTACTCAAAACTTCACACGCGTTTTTCTCGAAATGACTTTTTTTTATCGCGCGGTATGGTAACTTCAAATCTACTGAACCGATTGGCATGATTCTTTGTTTCCGACGAAGCTAACTAAATTGTCTAGGAGTTGAACCACTTTTATTCCGATCCGTCAACTATAAATGTTTTTACTTGGCCGAAGAAGTCGAAACATCAATGAAAAAATCCTATTTTTTCAAATGGCCGCCATTTTGTTTCCTATGGTCCAGATAACTTAAGCGAGGTACAACTCCTGAAGAATCTTATATACTTCGCTAACGTCAACTCAATTTTGATTTCAGACGAGCCGGCTGACCTGTGACATACCGCGCGTGGAGGTCTGCATCGAAATTTTGTTTCGTTCCGACGGCACTTCCGCCTTTGCTCTTAAACATTTTCGGTCGAAAAAATTCCAGTTTTTTGAGGAAATATCAATAAACATTTTGACCAAATTTGACATTGATATCTTGCGGCTGGTCCCGGCGGAGGTTCGAGGCCTCCCTCCGGCATGGGTGTGTTTGTTTGTCCTTGGGGTAATTTAGGTTAAGTAGTGTGTAATCTTAGGGACTGATGACCTTAGCAGTTAAGTCCCATAAGATTTCACACACATTTGAACTTTTTTGAACATTGATATCTATAACAGATCCCGACAAAAAAATACTCAAAGAACATGCTTTTTTCGGACCAAAGATAGTAAACCTTTCCTTAACGTTTATACAACGCGGATTTCCGAATTAAGCTTGATGTGAGGTCATTTTCTGTGTTAATCGAAGGTCAGATGCTTTATACAACCGGCCCTTAATCATTTACGTACCCAACGATGGTGTGTACATGTACGAAGTTACACTGACTTTCAACCATGTCTTCTCGAAGCTGCTTCTTCTTTTTTCAGGGAGTGTAGCTATGCTCTCGCTCATGTTCTAAAAACCACTGCAAAGTGCACATGGCAGAAGGTACTGTCCATTATAGGTACAATGCGCTACGGTTTCTTTCTGTGCCATTTGCATATGGAGCATAAAAAGAAATGACCTCCTAATTGCCTATGAGAGTGCTGAACTAGTCTAATATCATTGTAAGGGTTCCTATGGGAGCAGTATGTAAGAGGTTATAGTGAATTTCTAGTTGTCTCTCTTAACAGCAGTGTTCGAAATTTCATAAATGCCCTTTTGTGCGATAGTTTTCATCCATCTTCAACAGTTTGCCAATTCAAGTTTTTTGTTATAGTGTATTTCTAGTCGTCTCTCTTAATAGCAGTTTTCGAAATTTCATAAATGCCCTTTTGTGCGATAGTTTTCATCTATCTTCAACAGTTTGTCAATTCAAGTTTTTTATCATTTTTGTGTCATTCACCTCCAGGTGTAACCATCCATGCTGCCCTGTTAGTCCTATTTGTTACGAGTCCCAAACAACTGAGCAATATTTTAGAGCGATTTGGAAGTAATCTCCCGGGTTCGATTCCCGGCGGGGTCGGGGATTTTCTCTGCCTCATGATGACTGGGTGTTGTGTGATGTCCTTAGGTTAGTTAGGTTTAAGTAGTTCTAAGTTCTAGGGGACTGATGACCATAGCTGTTAAGTCCCATAGTGTTCAGAGCCATTTGAACCATTTTTTGGAAGTAATCTCTTTTGCAGATCGATTAAGTTTTCCTTGTATCTATACTTAAATCCGTACTCTGCAAAGCACCGTGAAGCGCATGACAGAGGGAATATCCCTTTAAACCAGTTGTTAAGGTTTCTTTCCGTTCCATTCACGTACTGAGGGTGGGAAGAACGATTGTTTAAATGCCTCTCTGAGTGCAGTAATTATTCTAATCTACTCCTCACGGTCACCACGTGAGCGATACGTAAAGGGCTGCATTATGTTCCTAGAGTAATCATTTAAGGTGGTTCTTGAAACTTTATTAATAGGCTTTCTCAGCATACAGTAGTTTACGACTATCTTCAAGAGGCTGCCAGTTCAGTTTCTTCAGCATCTGTGCGACACACTCCCACTGATTAAACAAACCTGTGACAATTCGTGCTGCCCTTCTCTGCATACGTTCAATACCACCTGATAGTCATAACTCATAGAGGTCCCACACACTTGAGCGTTATTCTAGGATGGGTCACATTAGCGATTTGCGAGTAATCTCTTTTGTAGATTGCGTTTCCTCAATATTCTTCCAATTAACCATCTACCGACTGCTTTATGCACGACGGATCTTATGTGATCATTTCATTTGAAACAGTTACACCTCTCCTAACTACAATCTATCGCAGATCTCTCGAACGAAAAACGGTGCCCGGTATTTCGAAGAAAGCACAAATCACACGCGTCTTCAAGAAGGTTAGTAGAAATGACCCTCACAATTACCGTCCAATATCTTTATATCGTCCAATATCATCGAGTTGTTGTAGAATCTTGGAACATACTCTGAGCTTAAACATAATGAAATATCTTGAACAGAATGACCTCCTCAGTGGCAACCAGCATGCATTCGGAAAACATAGTGTAGTGTTGGCAGAATAGCCAACACTGTGGGGCAAGAGGAGGCCGAAATGCACGCGTCAACTCACGCAGGTGCTTAAGTCTGAAACAGGATACGTAATGAATGCTATAGAGAAAAGTACGTAGCTTCTGGAATACTTAACTTAAATCCATCATTAGTATACAGCATTCTTGATGATACAAGTGAGACTATCTCTAGAAATGGTTAATGGCGCCTTGCTAGGTCGTAGCCATGGACTTAGCTGAAGGCTATTCTAACTATCTCTCGGCTAATGAGAGAAAGGCTTCGTCAGTGTAGTCGCTAGCAAAGTCGTCGTACAACTGGGGCGAGTGCTAGTACGTCTCTCTAGACCTGCCGTGTGGTGGCGCTCGGTCTGCAATTACTGACAGTGGCGACACGCGGGTCCGACATGTACTAATGGACCGCGGCCGATTTAAAGCTACCACCTAGCAAGTGTGGTGTCTGGCGGTGACACCACACATAGATCATGTGAAACCCAACTTTTCTCACATGACACAATGAGAGCTTTGGATTGGGGCAGTCAGATAGACAAAGTATTTCATGATTTCTGAAAAGCATTTGACTCCGTACCACACATTTGCTTATTGTCAAAAACACTGTCACATGATGTATCAAGTGAAATTTGTGACTGGATTCAGGACTTTTGTGCAGGGAGGACACAGTAACATACCTTGGAGAGTCATTGTCAGATGTAGAAATAATTTTGGGTGTACCCCAAGGAAGAATGTTGAGACCCTTTTGGTTCATGTTGTATGTTAATGACCTTGCGGACAATGTTAATACACTACTGGCCATTAAAACTGCTACACCACGAAGATGATGAACTACAGACGCAAAATTTAACCGACAGGAAGAAGATGTTGTGATATGCAAATAATTAGCTTATCAGAGCATTTACATAAGGTTGGCGCCGGTGGCGACAACTTCAACGTACTGCCATGAGGAAAGTTTCCAACCGATTTCTCATACACAAACAGCAGTTGACCGGTGTTGCCTGGTGAAACGTTGTTGTGATGCCTCGTGTAAGGAGGAGAAATGCGTACCATCACGTTTCCGGCTTTGATAAAGGTCGGATTGTAGCCTATCGCGATTGCGGTTTATCATATCGCTACATTGCTGCTCGCGTTGGTCGAGATCCAATGACTGTTAGCAGAATATGGAATTGGTGTGTTCAGGAGAGTAATACGGAACGCCGTGCTGGATCCCAACGGCCTCGTATCACTAGCAGTCGAGATGACAGGCATCTTATCTGCATGGCTGTAACGGATCGTGCAGCCATGTCTCGATCCCTGAGTCATCAGATGGGGATGTCACTGACGGACATGTACATTACCATGAGGGGTGAGGTACACGTACACAAGTGGTTTCCGTTTTCAATTACGGAGTGGAATAGAGTGTGTCCCGACATGTCAGGCCAATAGATGTTCAATGTGGTGGCCATCATTTGCTGCACACAATTGCAATCTCTGGCGTAATGAATGTCGTACAAGCCGCAGTACATCTGGTGTAATGTCGCCGCAAGCTCCCACAATACGGTTTCACATCCACTGGAGTTGTAGGCACATCACGGTACACATTCTCCTTTAACGTACCCCACAGAAAGAAGTCCAGAGGAGAACGCGCTGGCCAATTGATGCGTCCTCCACGTCCTATGAAACGCCCGTCGAACATCCTGTCAAGGGTCAGCCTAGTGTTAATTGCGGAATGTGCAGGTGCACCATCATACTGATACCACATAAGTCGACGCGTTTCCAGTGGGACATTTTCGAGCAACGTTGGCAGATCATTCTGTAGAAACGCGATGTATGTTGCAGCTGTTTGGGCCCCTGAACGTCGGAGGTTTCAAGCGTCAACTTTAGGTTACAATATCTCCGGATGTAGTTAACATTTTCCAATGCAACAAACGGCACTGATTACGTATTTGTTTATATGTTCAGATGTGCTAACAAAACTAACGGGGTTCCATTTAAAAAAACGTAGGTTTGTGTTAAAAAACATACTTCCGTGCATTTTTGTATGGTTTGTATTAAACAATTACACTAGCCCCTCTCCTCACGTTCGGTCTGTGGAATCGGTTCATCAGTATTTGATGTGGTTTACGAAATGTATCCAGCGGTAATGTTAGGTTACTCACCCTGTATTTTCGTATTCCAAAGAGAAAGTTGGTGATTGAAATTTCGTAAACAGATCTCGCCGCAAAGGAAACCGCCTTTGTTTCAGTGACAGCCACCTGAACTCGCGTATCATATCAGTGACACTCTCACCCCTACTGCGCGATAACACGAAACGAGCTGCCCTTCTTTGCACTTTTTCGATATCCTTCGCCAATCCTACCTGGTAAGGATCCCACACCGCGCAGCAATATTCCAGCAGAGGACGGACAAAGTAGGCTGTCTCTTGAGTGGGTTCGTTGCATCTTCCAAGTGTTTTGCCAACAAAGTGCAGTCTTTGTCTCGCCTTCCCCACAATATTATTCGTGTGGTCTTTCCAATTTAAGTTGCTCGTAATTGTAATTCCTAGGTGTTTAGTCGAACTGACATCCCTTAGATTTGTGCGATTTATCGTATACCCAAAATTTATCGGATTTCTTTTAGTACCCATGTGGGTGACCTCGCACTTTTCTTTGTTTAGTGCCAATTGCCAGCTTTCGCACCATACAGATATTCTCTCTAGATCATTTTGTAATTGGAATTGATCGTCTGATGATTTTGCTAGACGGTAAATTACAGAGTCATCTGAAAATAATCTAAGGGAGTTGCTCAGATCATTTATAGAAATCAGGAACAACAGAAGGCCTATGACACTACCTTCCGGAACGCCAGATATCACTTCTGTTCTACTCGATGATTTACCGTCTATCACTACGAACTGTGACCTCTCTGAGAGGAAATCACAAATCCAGTCACACAGTTGAGACGATACTCCATATGCACCAATTTGATTAACAGTCGCTTGTGAGGAACGGTATCAAAAGCTTTCTGGAAATCAAGGAATATGGAATCGATCTGAGATCCCTTGTCGACAGCACTCATTACTTCATGGGAATAAAGAGCTAGCCGTGTTGCACAAGAACGATATTTTCTGAATCCGTGTTGGTTATGCATCAATAAGTCATTTTCTTCAAGGTGATTCATAATCCAAAATCCTACTGCAGATTGAGGTCAGTGATATGGGTCTGTAATTCAATGGGTTGCTCCTATCTCCTTTCTTGAATATTGGTGTGACCTGTGCTAGTTTCCAGTCTTTAGGAACAGACATTTCGTCAAGTGAGCGGTTGTATCTAATTGCTAAGAAAGGCGTCATTGTGTCTGCATACTCTGAAAGAAACCTGATTGGTATACCCTCTGGACCGGAAGACTTGCCTTTCTTAAGTGATTTGTTTCGTAACACCTAAGATATCTACTTTTATGTCACTTATGCTGTTCTGGTTTCGAATTCAGGAATATTGATTGAAGAATGTCTACTGACTAAGTTTCAAGAACCGGCTTTAAATGATTACTCTAGTAATATACCATAGCCCCCAATGTATCGCTCACATAGGTATTGTGAGGATAAGATTAGAATAATTACTGCCCCACACAGAGGCAGTCAAATGGAACGTGAAGAAACCCTAATAACTGGCACAATCGGACGTACCCTCTGCCATGCACTTCATGGCGGTTCGCAAAGTATGGCTGTATATGTATACATGGATGTATTTCATTGTAGCTAACTGCATCACCTGCAAAAAGTCTGCAAGGTCATCAATAAACAACAAGGGTCCCAATAATTTTTCATTTTAAATTCAGTGCATTAGTATTTGTAAAATGACTCATTCATTCATTTGTGTTCATTAAAAAATGACGATCATTCCACTTGGGACCTGTGGAATGGTACATTAGCTTATTTGTTTTAGTTGTAAATATTTGTCATGTATTGTTGTTTTCTGACATGTTCCACATTCTGGAGGACCTCCTCACTACGGATCAATTGGAATGAAAGTAAAAATAAAAAAAAAAGAAAAAGAAAAATACACGTCACCGGGGCACACCCAAAGTTATTTCTACATCTGACGATGACTCCTCATCCCTCCATACCAAAAAATCCTCAGTCCAGTTACAAATTTCACTTGATACCCCATGTGATCGTACTTTTGACAATAAGCGTAGGTGTGGCACTTCGTCAAATGCTTTTCGGAAATCAATAAACACTGCATCTCCTTGGCCCCTTGAACCAAAGCCTTCAGAAAAGTGCAAGTTGGGTTTCGGATGATGAACGCTTTCAGAATTTGTGCTGTTTGGCGTGGAGGAGGTCATTCTATTCGAGAAACCTTATTATGTTTGAGCTCAGAATATGTTCTAAGATGCTGCAATGAATGATAGTGAATGGCAGTCTTGTGGATCACTTCTACTGCCCTTCTTGTAAACGGGTGGGAACTGTACTCCTTCCAACTACCGCGCACGGCTGTTTGTTGGAGGAATCTACGATAGATTATACAGGGCTATTACAAATGATTGAAGCGATTTCATAAATTCGCTGTAGCTCCATTCATTGACATATGGTCACGACACAGTACAGATACGTAGAAAAACTCATAAAGTTTTGTTCGGCTGAAGCCGCACTTCAGGTTTCTGCCGTCAGAGCGCTCGAGAGCGCAGTGAGACAAAATGGCGGCAGGAGCCGAGAAAGCGTATGTCGTACTTGAAATGTACTCACATCAGTCAGTCATAACAGTGCAACGACACTTCAGGACGAAGTTCAACAAAGATCCACCAACTGCTAACTCCATTCGGCGATGGTATGCGCAGTTTAAAGCTTCTGGATGCCTCTGTAACGGGAAGTCAACGGGTCGGCCTGCAGTAAGCGAAGAAACGGATGAACGCGTGCGGGCAAGTTTCACACGTAGCCCGCGGAAAATTGGCTCATGCCACAACTGGAGACCGACAGCGCCATCTTTCAACAGGATGGTGCTCCACCGCACTTCCATCATGATATTCGGCATTTCTTAAACAGGAGATTGGAAAACCGATGGATCGGTCGTGGTGGAGATCATGATCAGCAATACATGTCATGGCTTCCACGCTCTCCCGACTTAACCCCATGCGATTTCTTTCTGTGGGGTTATGTGAAAGATTCAAACCTCCTCTACCAAGAAACGTGCCAGAACTGCGAGCTCGCATCAACGATGCTTTCGAACTCATTGATGGGGACATGCTGCGCCGAGTGTGGGAGGAACTTGATTATCGGCTTGATGTCTGCCGAATCACTAAAGGGGAACATATCGAACATTTGTGAATGCCTAAAAAAACTTTTTGAGTTTTTGTATGTGTGTGCAAAGCATTGTGAAAATATCTCAAATAATAAAGTTATTGTAGAGGTGTGAAATCGCTTCTATCATTTGTAATAACCCTGTAGTTAGAAGAGAGGCTAACTCAGTCGCAAATTCAGTACAGAATCTGGGAGTGATTCCATCGGGCCCTGGAGCTTTGTTCTATTTTAACGATTTCAGCTGTTTCTCAGCGCCACTGATTCAACATCTATTTCACTCATCTTTTCAGTGGTTCTAGAATGAAACTGGGGCGAGTGTCCTGGGTTTTCCATTGTGAAGGGCATTTGAAAACGGATTTAAGCATTTTAACTCCAATTTCAGTTCCTGACCCATTCGTGAGTGGCAGGACACTAACTTTGATGCCATTAACAGCCTTTACATATGATCAGTATTTAGTTTTGTGAAAGATCATTTAACAATATTCTTCTAGGCTAGTGATTGTAGCCGGACGGAGTGGCCGTGCGGTTCTAGGCGCTACAGTTTGGTACCGCGAGACCGCTACGGTCGCAGGTTCGAATCCTGCCTCGGGCATGGCTGTGTGTGACGTCCTTAGGTTAGTTAGGTTTAAGTAGTTCTAAGATCAAGGGGACTGATGACCTCAGATGTTAGGTCCCATAGTGCTCAGAGCCATTTGAACCATTTTTTTGTGATTGTAGACTAACCACATTGCTTCCTTGACAGCCAATGTGTTACATTCATCGCCTGTCTATCTGTAGCCTTATGCTTTGTTTTACACCTGTCGTACAGTATTGTCTGTTTCTTTAGAAGTTTCTTTAGAACGACTGTATTCCACGGAGGGTACCTCCCATTATCAACTGTTCTACTGGTACATACCTATCCAGTCCTTCGTCAACTATCCTTTTAAACCTGAGCCATATTTCCTCTGTATGATCGTTTCCTGTGCTGAAAGTTTCAAGCTCCTCTTTGAGATATGACGCTCTGCTTTTTTATCTAGTTTATGAGAATGATGATGATGATGATGATGATGATGATTATGATGATGAGGTCCCATACTTCTTGACAGAGCGTAGGGGAACAATGTGGAAGACCAGCACCGCTGTGGTAGGCAAGGTCCTAGTGGAGGTGGGTTGCCATTGCCTGTCTCCGACCGTAATGGGGATGAATGATGATGATGAAGACGACACAACAACATCCAGTCATTTCGAGCCAAGTGAAAATCCCCAACCCCACCGGGAATCGAAGCGAGGAAGCTACCACGAGACCACGAGCTGTGGACTTTATCTATTTTACTGAACATATATATCTTTCTACTTCTTTTAGAAAATGTATTGTAACTGGATAGATAAAAATCTACTCATCAAGTGGCGTCAGGAGAACACCCATATGAAAGGTATTAATGTCTGCAAGCTTTTGAAGCCAGTGCATCTTTCTTCTGGCAGAACGGTTGAAGGGGAGGGAAGAAAGGTGAAGGAAAAGAACTGGAGGGGTTTAGGAAAAGGGGTAGATTTCAAGAAAGTCACCCAGAAAACCCAGCAGGGGAGACTTACCAGATAGGACGAGAAGGCAAGACCGATTGTTGGGGACTGCACTGGACGAGATGTACGAGGTGCATTCAAGTTCTAAGGTCTCCGATATTTTTTCTCCGGACTGGAAAGAGATAGAAACATGCACATTGTTTTAAAATGAGGCCACGTTCATTGTCAATACGTCCCAGAGATGGCAGCACCGTACGGCGGATGGAATTTTACCGCCAGCGGCGAGAACGAGAATTGTTTTAAATACTTAAAATGGCGACGTTTTCCTTACTTGAACAGCGTGCAATCATTCGTTTTCTGAATTTGCGTGGTGTGAAACCAATTGAAATTCATCGACAGTTGAAGGAGACATGTGGTGATGGAGTTATGGATGTGTCGAAAGTGCGTTCGTGGGTGCGACAATTTAATGAAGGCAGAACATCGTGTGACAACAAACCAAAACAATCTCGGGCTCGCACAAGCCGGTCTGACGACATGATCGAGAAAATGGAGAGAATTGTTTTGGGGGATCGCCGAATAACTGTTGAACAGATCGCCTCCAGAGTTGGCATTTCTGTGGGTTCTGTGCATACAATCCTGCATGGCGACCTGAAAATGCGAAAAGTGTCATCCAGGTGGGTGCCACGAATGCTGACGGACGACCACACGGCTGCCCGTGTGGCATGTTGCCGAGCAATGTTGACGCGCAACGACAGCACGAATGGGACTTTCATTTCGTCGGTTGTAACAATGGATGAGATGTGGATGCCATTTTTCAATCCAGAAACAAAGCGCCAGTCAGCTCAATGGAAGCACACAAATTCACCGCCACCAAAAAAATTTCGGGTAACCGCCAGTGCTGAAAAAATGATGATGTCCCTGTTCTGGGACAGCGAGGGCGTAATCCTTACCCATTGCATTCCAAAGGGCACTATGGTAACAGGTGCATCCTACGAAAATGTTTTGAAGAACAAATTCCTTCCTGCACTGCAACAGAAACGTCCGGGAAGGGCTGCGCGTGTGCTGTTTCACCAAGACAACGTGCCCGCACATCGAGCTAACGTTACGCAACAGTTTCTTCGTGATAACAACTTTGAAGTGATTCCTCATGCTCCCTACTCACCTGACCTAGCTCCTAGTGACTTTTGGCTTTTTCCAACAATGAAAGACACTCTCCGTGGCCGCACATTCACCAGCCGTGCTGCTATTGCCTCAGCGATTTTCCAGTGGTCACAACAGACTCCTAAAGAAGCCTTCGCCGCTGCCATGGAATCATGGCATCAGCGTTGTGAAGAATGTGTACGTCTGCAGGGCGATTACGTCGAGAAGTAACGCCAGTTTCATCGATTTCGGGTGAGTAGTTAATTAGAAAAAAAATCGGAGGCCTTATAACTTGAATGCACCTCGTATGTTCTCATGCTGCCGCTTAGTGAGTAGATTTTTTTATCAATCTGGTTACATTCTATTTTCAAAATTATCTATCCAGTTATACTGTATTTTCAAAAGCTGATTATTTCTACTTGAGTTGGTTGTCCTTTTTGCTTCATAATTATTGTTTCCACAACTGTTTCATGGTCGCCTGTACTAGTTCCAATGTGGGTATGCTCGAAGACGTCAGGTCTGTTTAGATCCTGCTAATTAACTGAAGTCTGCTACCTGCTTCATCTATGATTGAGCTTATGTAATCATTTCATTTCACGTTCCCACAAATTTTTACACTGGAAATTTGTACATTTTCACTGATTCCAGTTATTACCCACTGACTTCATAGTCACTGAACAATATTCTATATTTTGTAGTATATAAAGCAAATTGCCAGTCTTTGTACCACTTTGATATATTATCACGATGTGCCTAAATATTTGTGTAACTTTTTTTGGATAGCTCTTCTGTATAAATATTGGCGTCATCAATAAAAGTCTGAGATTGCTATTACTGGTACTATACCTGTATTATCCCCAAGATATAGATTGTTTGAATATTTGTTGTCTGTGAGAATGAAATGCTTTTGCACCACATTCGAGTTTGTCTATGTTAGTCGCTTTTGTTCCATAGGGAGAAACAATGTATTTAATGTGAGGGTGGATCATATACCAGCATGTAAAAGTTTTACACATGTACACTCTGACGTTTTAAATGCATGATTTTGTACCAATATTATTTCAGATTCGTTTATATTGTTCATACCATTACATATTACTGTATCATATGTTAAAAGAAAAATTACATAAATACATTTTCCTATAAATATATATTTTCATCTGAATTACTTGGGATAAAGTTTGAATACATACTGTCAGTATCATAGAAAATAGCCATTTAAAACAAGTGTCTGTAGAGCCTTATTCTTATTTTATTATTTTCATTTGTATTGTATTATACTTTGTTGATCCAAGTTAGTAAATATATTGGACAAGTCAAGTATACATTTTTACAATTAGTTTTACTATTTATTTGCTACAATTGTAATTTGCTACATGAAAGTGTGAGCAATATTACTAGAAGATAACAGACATCACATTGTACTTGCACTTGCTAGGTGGGACATAACACTTTTTTAAAATGTTGTGAAATGGAATGGAACATGGTGGGAGCAAAATAGAAATAAATACAGACTGATATATTACATACTTTAAGGAAACATACATTATACATAATTATCAGCTTTAAATTATCTTTTATTAGGAAAATTAGTTAACGTTTATAATCTTTTTAAAAAATCATTGACTGTGTAGAAGTTTTACTTCAAAAGATATATATTTTTTTAAATTTTATATGTGCAAACTCTTGACATTTCTGTTCTTTTTGTTTCATCTGGTAAATTATGATACACACGCACCAATATCCCAACATGTAGGACTCTTTTCTGGTGACCAGTTGTTCTGGACTGAATCATATCTATTGAAATCTATTGCAAGCGGTGGATTTAGCCTTCGCTCGACGCTTCACTAAAGTTGCGTTTCGATATTTTATCTCCCCAATAAAACCAGTCTGCCCGATGGGAAACAGCTCACTAAAAGCGTCTCTTCGGAATTGGAAACGGTTTCAGTGCTTCGCATTTCGCTCCTGTAATACCAGAGAAAGAGAAATTACGTCTCTACATCTTGGGTGACAGAGCGGGAAAGAAATTTCAGCAGAACCAGTCTTCCGACGGATATTTCTCCTCTCTTTTACGACGCAAACAACGGATACGCCAGTATTGCTAGCCATCAATAGTTATTACCAGTTCCACCTTCAACTGTCGGCGAAGGCTGCCGCTACGCCCCGTTCACTTGTTTCTGACACAGCCGAGAGATGGCTCTGACAATCTCCTCCTACGGCTTCGAAGCGAAAGCAGCTTACAGAACACGAACAGATCGTCGTTTCTTAATTGGAAAGGCGAATTCGGGATGAGGGAGGGCGTCCTAAGGGACCTCATTGTTTCGTCGCTGTCGGCTACAAAGTCCCTGAGCTGTGAGCTTGCACTCCGCTGGTGTCTCAACGTTTTATACCACACTGTCTTCTCCAGCGGACAGAACTCGGCATACCCACAAACTTACGGGGTCAATATAAATTTACTGTCTTGTGTATTGAAGCTTTGAATCAAAAGAGGAGGTAAATGAAGCCAATGTGAAACTTGTGTTTGATATGTATTCTCAAATGAAAGATGCATGATTTATACCGAGTGTATAAGCGTTTGACAATGTTGACTGCAATACTCTCTTTCAAATTCTGAAGGAGGTAGGGATCAAATGTAGGGAGCGAAAGGCTATTTACAATTTGTACAGTAACCAGATGGCAGTTATAAGGGTCGAAGGGCATGAAAGGGAAGCGGTGGTTGAGAAGGGAGTGAGACAGGTTTGTAGCCTATTGCCGATGTTATTCAGTCTGTATATTGACACAAAAGGACGCAAAAGAAAAATATGGAGCAAGAGTTAAAATCCACGGAGAAGAAATAAAAACTGTCTGCTGATGACACTGTAATTCTGTCAGAGACACCAAAAGACCTGGAACAGAATGGACAGTGTCTTGAAAGGAGGCTATACGATGAACATCAACAAAAGCAAAACGAAGATAATGGAATGTAGTCGAATTAAATCAGGTGACGCTGAGGTAATTAGATTAGGGAATGAGATACTTAAGGTTAGATGAGTTTTGCTATTTGGGGAGCAAAATAACTGATGATGGTCGAAGTAGAGAGGATATAAAATGTAGACTGGGAATGGCAAGGAAAGCGTTTCTGAAGAAGAGAAATTTGTTAACATCAAGTATCGATTTAAGTGTCAGGAAGTCTTTTCTGAAAGTATTTGTATGGAGTATAGCCATGTATAGAAGTGAAATATGGACGATAAATAGTTTGGACAGGAAGAGAATAGAAGCTTTCGAAATGTGGTGCTACAGAAGAATGCTGAATGTTAGATGGGTAGATCACATAACTAATGAGGAGGTGTTGAATAGAATTGGAGAGAAGAGAAGTTTGTGGCACAACTTGACCAGAAGAAGGGATCGGTTGGTAGGACATGTTCTGAGGCATCAAGGGATCACCAATTTAGTATTGGAGGGCAGCGTGGAGGGTAAAAATTGTAGAGGGAGACCAAGAGATGAATACACTAAGCAGATTCAGAAGGATGTAGGTTGCAGTAGGTACTGGGAGATGAAGAAGCTTGCACAGAATAAAGTAGCATGGAGAGCCGCATCAAACCAGTCTCTGGACTGAACACCATAACAACAACAACAACATATAAGTAGTAAGGGCTGTGGAAATATTTGCCATACTTTGACTGAACAGATTTCGAAGAGGAAAGATTTGGACACTTCTGTTTATACCTAACTTCATTACTACACTTACTGTCTTTCTTGTCAGTTTTTGTGGTGTTTTGAAATCGATTATATGCCTGTGAAGATGCAGCAGCTGAAAAACTCATAGCAAGAATGTATCGTTATTTTGTGAATTAGAAAGATAAATGTAGACACATTACATATAAATAAAAATCTTTACTTAAAAAATAATAAAAGATCGACATATACTTCTTTTTCTGCAACAGCTTGGATATATTTTCGACAGTGTTTAGTCACTTGCTAGGTATTTAAGTCCATTTCGTTACTCCTAAAAGCTGTGCAATATTATTAATCAGTTATCAGATGCAACTTTTACATTTCATGCTAAATTTTAAATTTCGTTCAACTGCAGAATCTTTGGGCAAGCATGCATGCATGCCAACAATATTCAATAAGCACTACTAACACACGGCACATCACTCACATTCTTCACAAAGTTAACTTCCATACAGTTGCAGGCATGTTAAGAGAAATGGTTAAAGTGACGTTCCTTCATACTGAGACTTGGGACTTAGGGAAAGGCAGGTGCAGTGTGGATGGGGCCATACTCAGTTACCGTTGGTTGCTCAGTCGTTTTTTTTTAAATCATGTACACTTTATTTGTAAACAATTGCAAATGAAATTGACAATAAGGAACAATTACCAAATTTGACTCTTATGACACAATGTCTAAAAAAAAGTCTTATGCCAGTTGCACTCATGGCTGAAGGCCTTATTGACCAGAAATTCAAAGTATTTGTTGGCTGAAGGCCCCAATAGTAATAACTCAAAAAACTATTTGACCGCTGAAGGCCTGGATAGTAAATTCTTATAAACCAGTTAAACTTTTCCAAGAGATACTTAAATATTATAAAAAAAGGGCAGTCATCAGAATTTCATTATTAAGAGACAATATCCAATTACAATTCTTAAGACCAATTGCATTCATGGCTAAAAGCCTTGTTGGCAAGAAATTCAAATTATTTGGCAGCTGAAGGCCCCAATAGTGATAACTCAAAAAAAAATTTGAGTGCTGAAGGCCTGGATAGCAAGTTCTTAAGAAGCAATTAAACTTCTTGGACAGATATTTAAAGAACGATCATGAACATTTCAGTGTTAAGATATTTGTATAATTAAAATTTCTTAAGACAAGTTACACTCGTGACTGAAGGCCTTATTAACAAGAAATTCAAATTATTTGTCGGCTAAAGGCCCCAATAGTAATAATTCAAAATTAAAATAAAGAAAACAATCATCACAATCTGACAAAACCAAGACAGAAGTGGGCCTCAGACAGTGCTCCAAGGATAGACTCGGGTAGGTGGCTCAACTTCGTAAATGATGAGACAGGCAGCCAAGAGTTGTATTCACTTAACCAGATGGCAACTCAAACTAGTGACAGTTTAAACGCAGATCAACAGTCTTGCAAAATCAACCTAACATCTGATAACCAATACAACAATGGAATAACCCAGGCAAGGCGGAACCGACGGACAGCGCTGCGTCTACAGAATCCTGTGTTTAGAACATCCAGAAGCAGAAGGAACCACTATGACCAAAGTAGTGAAAAAGAAACGAAATATCCGAACCACAATCAAGGAGGCTGTCGAACTACACACTTCACCGGGCAGCAGCGGCAAGGTGAGGAAAGGTATACTGCCAGGACGCGACCTCCAGAGTGGGTAACGGGGTCGTTAGTGGCCACTAGGCAGAAAAATAACGCTGGTTGAACTTCATCAATAAACACAAGGAATCCAATGATTAATAATGAGAATTGTAGGACTGCTAATGAATTTCGCCATCTCCAAACACTCCACTCGTTGCTCTTTGTCTCAGCAACCCTGCGAGCAGCAACACGTGAACAAACAGCACGGTCTCAAAATAGTGGAGGTTTCACTACTGGGTTAATGTTCACTCAACTCAGACACTCTGGGTGCGGTGGACAACGAGGTCGTGGCCTTCGCACCTTCAGCCCCTCGATCTGGCAGTGTGTGTGCGCCGCCAGCGGTCCTGGCATGTTTCGCACTGCCGGACCTCACTGTTGCTCCATCCGAACGAACTCTCCGACACACTCCGATCCAGAAAACGCTTGACGTCCTTTCAAAGATAGTACCACGGTACTAGATATCGATAACCGCTGCTGCTGACTCTCGCGGAGAGACAACGCTAGCAAACTTAGTGGCGCCAGAAAACACAAGAAGAAAACGAGACGCCACTAACCCTATTACACGATGCCAACCTACCAACGGCACAAACGCGAGCCCCAGCATGGCTCATATACCTCCTTTGGTTTTTGTTTTACTTGTCTTGATGGCTATAAAATGGATGGTTGGCAATTAGTTGCGTGGGTAGGTAGAGTCCGCACACAGGATACGGTGGCTGATGCGCAGTGCCCAGTTTTCGTCCAAAGCGCTGGGCGAGGTCATTCGTTTGTTCGGAGGGGGAGGCCAACAAGTGTTTTCCACCTTTCGGCGGGTCGGCGATGATAGAATGGAGGCGCACGCCCTGCAAACTTTCTCAAACCATTTACAGGAACTATTCGGTAAAAAAAATTCATTTTTGATTTACTTGTAGCTTTCTACGTCAGGTTCATGTTGATGTGCCCATCACGGTCATAGTTATTGTGATATTTACATGAAAGTAAAACACTGCCCGAAATTAGAACCAGTTTGCAATGAAAAATAGGGCTCGTTATGATTTTGCGTTTGGTGCATATTACTAATATGTTACTGGATATGAAATTTAGTTAACATATCGAATTTTTCTTTAGACTTGGGTGGAGGTCTCCACCTGTCACCAAACTCGAGAAAATTTGCGATCGCACTGCGCCAGCGATAAAGCCAGAGTGAAATATCGACAACGTTCCTGATATTTCATAAACAGTTTGAGATGTCGAAATGTGATTTTGGCAAATGGTAGCACACAAAGGAAGAGTATTTTTCCATGTGGTTACTATGCAAAAACTCATTATCTATAGCATTATTCCGCCAACTAGAGACTTTTTCGATGAAACACTTTTTAGGGGCCATCTATAGCTGATGAAACGAGGAAAGCCATGAGTTTGGAATAACGTAAGTGAAGACATTACACGTTATTTTCTACTGAGGATATGTTTTTCCGTAAGCGGCTGAACTTACTTTTCCTCAGCTGCTCACTCAATCAACTTAATAAACCACTGTTTCACAATTTTCTTGCAACTGAGAGAGTCTGTAAATTCTGCTGTGTTTTGGCAAAAGAAGCAAATTTTAACATGGCGACGAGAGAAATGTGTAGCTTTTTCTCAAAATTCGCCACTGGTGACGCTTCTCTGAAACTTACAAATGATTAATAAACCAAGCGAAAATAAAAGGCTGCATTTTCAGCGGAATTTTTTTAGGTACTAACCAAAGTAGAGTTAACTGTCTGAATGTTACAAATGATTAGCAAGCCAAGAGAAAATAAATCGCTGCACGCATTTTCAGCAGGGTTCTTTTTAGATGCTAACTAAAGTAGAGCCGAGAGATCTTTTCGAATAATCACCATCCAATTGTGCGGATAGAGGGGCTCCTCTTAAGTAGAGCTGAGAGATCTTTTCCAATGATCACCATCCAATTGTGGGGATGGAGGGGCTCCTCTTAATATTTACAAAAATGTGAGTGCTGGCTTCAGTTTAGAATGGCACTTGGGACATCCCCTACAGAGCCTACCTGGAACACCCCCTTCCGATCTCCTCATGCGCGCCCAATTCTGCACAGACACTAATACCTGCTTTTCTTTTAAACGAACCTCTTACTGTTTCTTTAAGTATGAAACCAGTTAAACCAAATGCGGTAAGTCTATTTATTGAGAAAATATATATTTATGTGGCGTTCTACTTCTAGGAAACATGTTTCACAGAAATACGTAATTAAATAACAATTATTGTTGCACACATTTTGTTTCTCGATTAAAAACTGGGACAGTTGTGTGTGTCGAATGATTTTCTTGGGACAGCAGGACATTTATGTGAAAAGTGGGGCTGTTTGGCAAAATCAGGATGTCTGGTCAGCCTAATTGTACTATTCAAAATAACAATGTGCTGTTCTCAGAATGTGATATTTCGCAAAACGACTAACATTTTGCTCTATACTCGTAACTTGTTTGTAATAAAGATAATGCAAAACTATTTTTTAATGTAATGATGAACACAAGTGTCCAGAAGTGAAGTGCAATCAAAAAGTAAAAGATTTTATCTAGATTAGAATATTTGCAGAAAGGATGATCTCCACTACTCAAGGTTAAATCTAACTTTGGCTCAGAAGGGGGTAAATTATGTTGCCACAAAAGTCTTTGGTCACTTACCTGCTTGCATCAAAAGTCTGGCAGATAGCCATATAGCATTTAAAAGAAAATTAAAAAATTTCTTTGTGGCAACTCCTTCTACTAATTACATGAATTTTTGGATATAGTAAGTGGGTGATTTCCCCAACCCCTCCCACAAAAAAATTGAAAATATTAAGTGTCATGTAATATTTTGTGTAACGTAATATCTTCTATAGACACCTTTTATTAACCTGACATGTTCCACATCATTACGAAGTGTCGTATTCATGATCTATGGAACAAGCACTAATCTAATCTAATTAGGGTTACAAGACAATAAAGAGCTTAATCACAAGAAATGTGGTATGCACGTGTCTGTTATGCCTTCTCTGCAAGCTGTGTGGTTCTTTAGTAGATACAGGAGATATGCACAGATGCTGTGCATGAACAGAGCATTCAGATATTAATTTATTCTACATCTAATACCAAATAGTAAAAATAATACGTAACTTTGTTGCTGAAGTTGTAGCGTCGGTTCTGAATAGTAGATCTGAATGTAGAAATATATACAGATACAAAAGATTTATTGATCTGTCACTCTTGAGTGCAATGAGTATTCAGAAGATGTCGAGCCCTGGCCAATATGAAAGTCTGTAAATGTTATTCGGCTAGCAAATACACAAAATGGGCTCCGTATATGAACGCACATCCGCCGCTGGAGTTCCAGAGAGGGGATGCTCACACCTCATTGGCAACAGCGCAGTCGTTTGTGGCAGGCAGCGCCGCCGTGCCGTGGTGGCGGCTGCGGGAAACGTGGCGGCGTGACTGGCGGGGCGCGTATTATCTGAAGTGCTACCAACTGGATAACAGCCAATACTGCAGTGTCTGAAACGTTCTTTTAAAGTTCTGACACTACTGCCCATTAAAATTGCTACACGGAGAAGAAATGCAGATGATAAACGGGTATTCATTGGACAAATATATTATACTAGAACTGACATGTGATTACATTTTCACGCAGTTTGGGTGCATAGATCCTGAGAAATCAGTACCCAGAACAACCACCTCTGGCCATAATAATGGCCTTGGTACACCTGGGCATTGAGTCAAACGGAGTTTGGAGGGCGTGTACAGGTACAGCTGCCCGTGCAGCTTCAACACGATACCACAGTTCGTCAAGAGTAGTGACTGGTGTATTGCGATGAGCCAGTTGCTTGCCACCATTGACCAGACGTTTTCAATTTGTGAGAGATCTGGAGAATGTGCTGGCCAGAAAGGCACCCGTACAGGCCCGTACAGCACCTGCAACATGCGGTCATGCATTATCCTGCTGAAACGTAGGGTTTTGCAAGGATCGAATGAATGATAGGGCCATGGGTCGTAACACATCACAAATGTAACGTCCACTGTTCAAAGCGCCGTCAACGCGAACAAGAGGTGACCAAGACGGGTAACCAATGGCACCCCATACCATCACGCCGGGTGACATGCCAGTATGGTGATGCCGAATATGATGTCGCCAAATACGGATGCGACCATCGTGATGCTGTAAACAGAACTTGGATTCATCCGAAAAAATGACGTTTTGCCACTCGTGCACTCAGGTTCGTCGTCGACTATCCATCACAGGCGCTCCTGTCTGTGATGCAACGTCAATGGTAACCGCAGACACAGTCTCCGAGCTGATAGTCCATGCTGCTGCAAACGTCGTCGAACTGTTCGTGGAGATGGCTGTTGTCTTGCAAACATCCCCATCTGTTGACTCAGGGATCGAGACGTGGCTGCACGATCCGTTACAGCCGTCCGGATAAGATGCCTGTCATCTCGAGTGCTAGTGATACGAGGCTGTTGGGATCCAGCACGGCGTTCCGTATTACCCTCGTGAACCCACCGATTCCATATTCTGCTAACAGTCATTGGATCTCGACCAACGCGAGCAGCAATGTCGCGATACGATAAACCGCAATCACGATAGGCTACAATCCGACCATTATCAAAGTCGGAAACGTGATGGTACGCATTTCACCTCCTTGCACGAGGCATCACAACAACGTTTCACCAGGCAACGCCAGTCAACTGCTGTTTGTGTATGAGAAATCGGTTGGTAACTTTCCTCACGTCAGCACGTTGTAGGTGTCGCCAACCTTGTGTCAATGCTCTGAAAAGCTAATCATTTGCATATCACAGCATCTTCTTGCTGTGGGTTCAATTTCGCGTCTGTAGCACGTCATCTTCGTGGTGTAGCAATTTTAATGGCCAGTAGTGTATATCTAAGAAAGAAGCAAACTCAAAAACCACTTTCGCAACTGCAAAACAATTACACAGATCTGCAAAAATAAATTTTGAAAGTTGTTTGAAATTTGGTAACTGACTTATGTACTTTTCAGCGCTGATTAAAAAACAATCCATTTTTTTCTTATCACGTCAGGTTTTCTGACAAAAAAGGAATTATTTTTGGGTATAATAACAACATTTAAGCAATTTATCACATTTTTTCCAACGTCATAAAATTTTATTTTATTTATTAATCATGTTATAAACTGCATTTCCAGTGCTCTTCCATTTCTCTTCATGCTCATAAGTCCATATAACAACGCTTTCGCCTTCTGTCGAAGCTTCTCTTATTGCTTTTCCGTCTGTGCACTCGTTGAGGATCATCTCTTTTTATCATCCAGCAGTAGTCCGCTATCATGTTGACGTTCCATCTTCCTTGATATTGTCTTTCCATTTCTTTGATGTCTTGGTGGAGTCTTTCGCCCTGCTCCTCACTTACATCACCAAGATTTATATGGAAGTAGTCAAGATGTGAGTGGAGGAAATGAACTTTAATGCTCATGTTACAGCCCAGCTTCTTAAAATTGGCGAGCACGTCTGCGACGATTGTCTTGTAGTTTGAATCTCTTTTGGTTCCTAGGAAACCGGTAACAACTAATTTAAAAGACGTCCATGCTGTCTTTTTTTTGTTTCCATTTTGTCCACAAATTTGGGATCTGTAATTAGTTTTCTGATGTCTGGTCTGACAAAGATTCCTTCCTTTAGCTTTGCCTCGGATAAACCAGGTAACTGTCCACAAAGATATCTGAAACACCCCATTCTTTTGGCAATGCCTTAACAAATTGTTTCATCAACCCCAACTTAATGTGAAGTGGTAGAAGTAACACCTTTTTGGGATCTACAAGGCTTTCCGTCTCAATATTTTTAACCCCTACCTGTAAGGTTTTTTCTTAAGGGACGAGCTTTTTTATGTAGTGTTGCTTTCTGTCTATACTGTCTCATTCACAGAGAGAGCAAGCGAACTTTGCATAGCCACTTTGTTGACTAAGCAGCATTGAAACCACTTTTGAATCACCACATTGTGTCCATTTGTGGTGTGTACAGCAGTATGCTTAAAACCAGTTCAAGGTTTTGGTAACATTCTTTTAAGTGAACCGAGTGTCCAACTGGTATTGAAGCATATTTATTGCCATTGTGTAGAAGTACTGCTTTAAGGGTTCTTTTTGAAGAATCAATAAAAAGTCTCCACTCACCAGGAGCATATTCTATTTTGAAACATGCCATAAACCCAGGAACATCACTGCAAAACGCCAGGTCACTTTCTTGAGAGAAGAAAGAAACTATGAGATGCATTCAAGTTCTAAGGCCTCTGATTTTTTTTCTCCGGACTGGAAAGAGATAGAAACATGCACATTGTTTTAAAATGAGGCTGCGTTCATTGTCAATACGTCCCAGAGATGGCAGCACCATACGGCAGATGGAATTTTACCGCCAGCAGCGAGAATGAGAACTGTTTTAAATACTTAAAATGGCGACATTTTCCTTACTTGAACAGCGTGCAATCATTCGTTTTCTGAATTTGCGTGGTGTGAAACCAATTGAAATTCATCGACAGTTGAAGGAGACATGTGGTGATGGAGTTGTGGATGAGACGAAAGTGCATTCGTGGGTGCGACAGTTTAATGAAGGCAGAACATCGTGTGACAACAAACGGAAACAACCTCGGGCTCGCACAAGCCGGTCTGGCGACATGATCGAGCAAGTGGAGAGAATTGTTTTGGTGGATTGCCGAATGACTGTTGAACATATCGCCTCCAGAGTTGGCATTTCTGTGGGTTCTGTGCACACAATCGTGCATGACGACCTGAAAATGCGAAAAGTGTCAACCAAGTGGGTGCCACGAATGCTGACTGATGACCACACGGCTGCCCGTGTGGCATGTTGCCAAGCAATGTTGACCCGCAACGACAGCATAAATGGGACTTTCTTTTCGTCGGTTGTGACAAGGGATGAGACGTGGATGCCATTTTTCAATCCAGAAACAAAGCGCCAGTCAGCTCAATGGAAGCACACAGATTCACCGCCACCAAAAAAATTTCGGGTAACCGCCAGTGCTGAAAACGTGATGGTGTCCATGTTCTGGGACAGCGAGGGCGTAATCCTTACCCATTGCGTTCCAAAGGGCACTACGGTAACAGGTGCATCCTACGAAAATGTTTTGAAGAACAAATTCCTTCCTGCACTGAAACAAAAACGTCCGGGAAGGGCTGCGCATGTGCTGTTTCACCGAGACAAAGCACCCGCACATCGAGCTAACGTTACGCAACAGTTTCTTCGTGATAACTTTGAAGTGATTCCTCATGCTCCCTACTCACCTGACCTGGCTCCTAGTGACTTTTGGCTTTTTCCAACAATGAAAGACACTCTCCGTGGCCGCACATTCACCAGCCGTGCTGGTATTGCCTCAGCGATTTTCCAGTGGTCAAAACAGACTCCTAAAGAAGCCTTCGCCGCTGCCATAGAATCAAGGCGTCAGCGTTGTGAAAAAGGTGTACGTCTGCAGGGCGATTACGTCGAGAAGTAACGCCAGTTTCATCGATTTCGGGTGAGTAGTTAATTAGAAAAAAAATCGGAGGCCTTAGAACTTGAATGCACATCGTAATTCCTTTTCCCTTGATCAATATCAAGAAAAGGATGTACCTGGAGCTAACATATGTTTATCTTTCAACCTCGATCCTACGATCTCTGCCGATTCTTTAGAAAGGCCTACGTCTCTAACCAAATCATTCAGTACAGATTGTGAGAATTGAATGGAATGGGTTGTGTCAGTATCTCTGTCTTCTTCACTATCACCTTGCTGAGCCAATGGCTCGTGATCATCTATATCATCCAAAGAATCCTTAGAACAGGGTAGTGGTACCTCAAGTCCATGAGGAACAGGGCGAATGTTAGGGTAAGAAATATCCTTTTTGTTTTTCAAATTGAAACCTCGTACGTTGCAAGAACAAAAATAGCGGTCATGACTATGAGTTTTGGGCTCCCTCTGCGGCGGCGCGGTTCTTTCTATCCCTTTTACGACGAGCCTGCACCTACCTGTGAACATTGTCTCAGCATATCATCAGTAGGGAAGCCGCGAAACGTACTGTACTTCGACGTGAACCAGGCTGCAATTAAAGTCACTAATCTACGTTTCGGAGAAAGTTTTCACACGAAATGAAAGGTTGGAAGTTTTGTCGTTAATTAATATATTCTGAGACTTAGCTGAACAAGTATCACTGCCAAGCCTGTGCTAGTCTTAACACAGTCACTCACAATCCCTTTCACTCACTTTAGCAAGTTTATGGTGTTGTATTTCCCGAAAACGTAATAGCTACAAAAATACTGATTGTTTTTGATTGAGAATGTTCGCCAAATATTAAGTCTGTCGGTACCTAATGTAGTCACAGGTTTTAGCCACCGACCTGCTCAATACACCACGTGGAATACATGTCTTTTCTCGTCCCAAAATTCACTTAAAAATTCCGAAATTTCTACACATCCATCGGAATAATTATGCCGTCACTGTACCACACTTTTGATGTATGTAACACTGCTAGATCTGGCAACTTATCATTTCCATCGGAACTACTACTACACACGTCCGAACTGTTTCATGCCTAGGCTCCGACTCTACTCTGGAATACTCTAAGTCTTCTCTACTAGCCGAGAAAGGCACGCGAAGAATATTACTTTACCATTGGTCAGTCTACTCAACAGCCAATAGCAAAACAACATTCTCCCGCGTCAATCCGCGCTTTTCCTCAATAACCAATCGCAAAATAGTAAACCTAACGACTGCACTTTTTAGCGACGTAATTATCTAATATGCTGAAGTTTTGCTTATGCATAAAGTTATTTACTATTGTTATACCATAAACTTACTTTACAAATCTATTCTACAAAAATCCCCTTTGTCCATATCCATACTTCTTCGAAATGTACCCACACTAAATCCCACTACATAACTCGTTAAACAATTATCTTCATATTAACCTTAAACCACACTCGCGCATCTTTCATACTGCTAAAACATATTTATAACGTTTTACATACACAAAAAGAAATAATAACACTTTATGAAAATACTAGAACAGTTTATGAAAAACATTCTATTACTTTAGTGCACTGTAGTGGTCACAATCGAAACTAAAATCACAGTCCCCCTATTCAATATTGTCCTCTATCGGCTGATACATAAACTACGTGCGCGTCCAGTCTCGCGTCACCATCTGTCACTCTTCAGCTCTGAGACACATTTCCCACTTAACCGCCTCCAAGGCAGGATCGGTATATGGCGCTACGCCTCACCTCCAAACCATTGGTATTCCAAACCGTAAGGACTGCTTTTTACGTTGAAACCATTGCCTCAGTTCTTTAACACACACTGAACAAACTGTGTGGGGCCCAAGGCTTATCTTGATCGCCTAACTACACTCCTGGAAATGGAAAAAAGAACACATTGACACCGGTGTGTCAGACCCGCCATACTTGCTCCGGACACTGCGAGAGGGCTGTACAAGCAATGATCACACGCACGGCACAGCGGACACACCAGGAACCGCGGTGTTGGCCGTCGAATGGCGCTAGCTGCGCAGCATTTGTGCACCGCCGCCGTCAGTGTCAGCCAGTTTGCCGTGGCATTCGGAGCTCCATCGCAGTCTTTAACACTGGTAGCATGCCGCGACAGCGTCGACGTGAACCGTATGTGCAGTTGACGGACTTTGAGCGAGGGCGTATAGTGGGCATGCGGGAGGCCGGGTGGACGTACCGCCGAATTGCTCAACACGTGGGGTCTGAGGTCTCCACAGTACATCGATGTTGTCGCCAGTGGTCGGCGGAAGGTGCACGCGCCCGTCGACCTGGGACCGGACCGCAGCGACGCACGGATGCACGCCAAGACCGTAGGATCCTACGCAGTGCCGTAGGGGACCGCACCGCCACTTCCCAGCAAATTAGGGACACTGTTGCTCCTGGGGTATCGGCGAGGACCATTCGCAACCGTCTCCATGAAGCTGCGCTACGGTCCCGCACACCGTTAGGCCGTCTTCCGCTCACGCCCCAACATCGTGCAGCCCGCCTCCAGTGGTGTCGCGACAGGCGTGAATGGAGGGACGAATGGAGACGTGTCGTCTTCAGCGATGAGAGTCGCTTCTGCCTCGGTGCCAATGATGGTCGTATGCGTGTTTGGCGCCGTGCAGGTGAGCGCCACAATCAGGACTGCATACGACCGAGGCACACAGGGCCAACACCCGGCATCACGGTGTGGGGAGCGATCTCCTACACTGGCCGTACACCACTGGTGATCGTCGAGGGGACACTGAATAGTGCACGGTACATCCAAACCGTCATCGAACCCATCGTTCTACCATTCCTAGACCGGCAAGGGAACTTGCTGTTCCAACAGGACAATGGACGTCCGCATGTATCCCGTGTCACCCAACGTGCTCTAGAAGGTGTAAGTCAACTACCCTGGCCAGCAAGATCTCCGGATCTGTCCCCCATTGAGCATGTTTGGGACTGGATGAAGCGTCGTCTCACGCGGTCTGCACGTCCAGCACGAACGCTGGTCCAACTGAGGCGCCAGGTGGAAATGGCATGGCAAGCCGTTCCACAGGACTACATCCAGCATCTCTACGATCGTCTCCATGGGAGAATAGCAGCCTGCATTGCTGCGAAAGGTGGATATACACTGTACTAGTGCCGACATTGTGCATGCTCTGTTGCCTGTGTCTATGTGCCTGTGGTTCTGTCAGTGTGATCATGTGATGTATCTGACCCCAGGAATGTGTCAATAAAGTTTCCCCTTCCTGGGACAATGAATTCACGGTGTTCTTATTTCAATTTCCAGGAGTGTATATACCAAAACAGGCGAAATAAACTTTTTCAACAAAATCGGAAATGTTTCTTTGTTGCTTTTTGTCGGTATAGTTACCACAAATGTAGCAGAAGCAATCTGGCGTGTTTATACATCCTCTGGTAGCCATTGTCCATAACACAACTTCACAACACAAGAAAACAGCCACTACTTTAAAGCCCCAGTAACAACAAGACGTGAACAGCACAGAGTGAAGAGGTACCGTGAACTGGAGGTCAACAGCAGAAGCTCACTGCTTGGTGATGGCGGGGAAAGGGGCAGCGCGACAGACGGGCACTGGCATGGAAATACTGCTGGTTTCTCCTAATTACTCTTTATTTTGCGTATATCTGGTATAAAAACGGCTAAATAACAGTTTATGGAGATCCTAAAAACCAAAATTCAAACTCACTAGCGTGCTGAAATATCGATAAAAGCTAAAACTAGACAAGCAGTTTGTGAAATAACTGTACGTGATGGAATTTTTTCACTATTTTTCCCGAAATCAGCGTTGAAAACACTATAAAATCACTGAATAAATTTGAA